>NC_142867.1:146376700-146687500 GCF_051225735.1 Oryctolagus cuniculus | reverse complement strand
CAATGACAAAATTAGTATGTTTCTACTTCTTCCTTCCCATCTTGATTTTAATTTTATTTTTCTATCTTTAAGTATACATACATATTCTTATATATACTTATTTATTTGTGGGTTGAAACCTTTGTATTTAGTGCTGGTTATAAAAGTATACATACAGTGCTCTCAGTAATTAAAATAATCTTTCTATAGGTGGTATTTCGCAATGATTTCTGTGTCTGGCGTCTTCTCAGTCACGTTCTCTGTGATATTTGCCTATGTTGCTGATGTCACTCAGGAACACGAGAGAAGCACTGCTTATGGATGGGTAAGATCACAGGCCATATTTTTTAGTAAGAGCAATACTTCTGTTAAAAGGTCACTGGAAAGCGATTTAAAATAAGTGATTTGTAGAATCTAGTGATTTGTAGAAAAGGAAATCCAAAGCTAATAAAGAGCTCTTACAAAAAGTTAAAAATAGCAAGATAGAAATTACCAACTGTTTTTCTCTGGTTTTAGGGTTAGGAAATTGGCACAAGTATGTTGACAGTTGCAACATTTGCTTTTTAAATTGGTTTGACTTATTTCTTGTTTGCTGATCTCTTGGGGAACTTAAACAAAGAGCAGGTGCTGGGAGCAAAAATCTGTGTGTACCTGATTTGAGTTGCAGAGGTGGTAAGACTCAGCACTATTGCTCCTTTGTTACTCTGTTGTTGGATGTGTATCTCAGATCCTCTCTTGGGACATGGTATGATGAAAAAAGGAATGCATACATCTATTCAACAAATAATTGTTGAGTAAATAACAAGTTATAGGAGACTGTTTTTTTTGGGGGGGGGGTAATTTGGTATTAGCCCTGATTTCCTCAAGTGTGACAGTGGTATTTTGTTTATATGGACATGTATATGAGTATGTGTAGGCACCTATTCAGTGCTAGAACCTGTTGGTAACATGGAAGTGTACAATGTACCCTCTCCCAACTTCCTCTGTGATCACAATAAGAACATGAAATAATAAGGTTGGTCTGGCTGGACTGTGAGGAATAATAATTTGGAGGGGGATGAATGCCAGGAACCCAGGCTATTTGTCTCCTTTCCTGGATCTTTTTCTTTTAAATCCCACATCTAGAATAGCCCAGGTAGTCTAGTTAGTGCTGACTGGTTGAATGACTTCATGATCTCTAATAAACATAGAAGTAAGTTACTGTTGTTCCATAAATCACAACAGTTTTTAATTTTTTGCTTTTTTAAGACATCAGTGGTTTGAACATTTTTCTTTCAACCTACATCTCCTCTGACTGCTACCTCTGCCTCTCCTTTCCTTTTTTCCCTCCTTCCCTGAGTCTCTCATGCTCTATCTTAAAATGAGCATTTCTAGATTGCTGTGGAGAACAAAAGGAGAAGCTGATAGGAGAAGCAGAGAAGGCAGGATGGCCTGGTCAGGGATGGTAGCAGAGCTGTAAGAGATGCCAAGAGCCTGCGTGTACATATGTGCAGCTTGCTCATGACACCAGGGGAAGTTCCTGGACACACTCATTTCTCTGCAGTTTATTGGTTTCTGTCCATTGCTTTCATCACAGAGCTAATGTGCTTAGCATTAGTGCTTTAAGGAAAGATTTTGGAGAGAATTTTGTTCCAGAACTAACAAACTTATCCTTGAGCCAGCTCCCTGCTGTGAAGTGGTGCAAGTAATCCCTGCTTATGGGGCACTGAGAACAGTTGGTGAGCATACCATTCTGGCTGAGAATGCCTAGCTGACATGAGCTCCCAGCCAGGGCCAGTGACTGGGTATTTGAGTTGCTGGATTGGTCATATGAACACAGTCTTGGCCTGTGGGTACCTCTGTATCCTCCCAACACTCCAGATGTAAGATGACTGAATTAAAAGGGAGAGAAAAGCCTAAAGCCTACCTATATCTTACAGATGGTAGAGAATTTTGTGGCCCAGCATTATGGTGCTATGGGGGTAAGCCACTGCTTGCAAAGCCAGCATTCCATAACAGAGTCTCAGCTGCCTCACTTCTGAGCTAGCTTCCTATAATGTGCCTGGGAAGGCAGTGGATGATGGCCCGTGTGCTTGGTTCCTTGCGACTGCCATAGGAGACCAGGATGGAGTTCCTGGCTTTGGCCTGGCTTAACCCTGCTGTTGCTACCATTTGGGGGAGTGACCCAGCAGATAAAAGATCACTTTCTCTCCAGCTATCCCTCTCTCTCTAATACGCTCTGCCTTAAATAAAAAAGATTGATTTATTTATTTGAAAGGCAGAGTTACAGAGAGGCAGAGAGAGAACGTCCCGAAATGGCTGCAACAGCCAAAGCTGAGCTGATCCGAAGCCAGGAGCCAGGAACTTCTTCTGGGTCTCCCACGCTGGGGTGGAGGCCCAAGCACTTGGACCATCTTCTACTGCTTTCCCAGGCCATCAGTAGAGAGCTGGATTGGAAGGGGAGCAGTCAGGACTCAAACTGGTGCCCATATAGGATGCCAGCACTGCGGGTGGTGGCTTTACCCACTACGCCACAGCACCGGCCCCACAAATAAATCTTTTTTTAAAAAAGAAAAAACAATGTTTTTGGCATTCAATCTGGTCTAATTTGGAAAATGTCCATTAAGCTTCTGAACATTCAGATCATGTTCTTAAAATGTGAACATTCTACTTGCTTTGCTTATAGGAGTGCAGTGTGGAGAGGTTCTGTGTGTTTCTGACCCCAGGAGCCATCAACCAGCTCTGAGAGCTCACTTGGTAAAATTGGCACAGTGGCCACGTGGTGACAGGGTGACGGAAATCCACAGCCCTCTAGCCAAAAGGCTTCACCCATGCCCTCAAATTTTTTTTGTTGCAGTTTTTTTCTAAGAACGTCCAAGTTTTTATTACTAATGAAATGGTCACCAAATGATAAAATGGTGAAACAGTGCAGTGTTTTTAAAAGATGAACGCAAGCACAACCCTTGAGTAATTTGTAGATCTTAGCAGTCCTGTATGAAATTTTTTCATGCTCTGCGTCCACATCTTCATTCCCCAATTAAAGACCAAAGAGTGAAGGTTTTATCTGTGGAGAATATTTTCATGATACTTTTTTTTTTTTTAATTTATTTGAAAGGCAGTTACAGAGAGGTAGAGAGAAAGAGATCTTCTAATAAGATCATTATGTTTTACTCTGTAGCTCTCCAGAGTATTTCCAGCGAGTTGTTTGTGAATAAATTCCTTAACAAAATTACTTTATTCTTAAAATTTGTATGCAGCACATTGATTTTGTCTAAAGTGGGGAAGGGTGACTGCAGGTGTGCACCTGAGGGACCCTGGGTGAGAGTGTCCTTTCCCACAGGTCTCGGCCACCTTTGCAGCTAGTCTGGTCAGCAGCCCAGCCATCGGAGCATACCTTTCTGCCAGTTACGGAGACAGCCTTGTTGTGTTGGTGGCCACAGTGGTGGCTCTTCTGGACATCTGCTTCATCTTGGTGGCTGTTCCAGAATCTCTTCCTGAGAAAATGAGACCAGTCTCCTGGGGAGCTCAGATTTCCTGGAAACAAGCAGACCCTTTTGCGGTAAATATGAAAATATTTACTTTCCTAAATGTTTTTCTAAGTCAAGCAAATAAGAGAATATATTCACAGCCTCCGTGATCCCGCAGTTGTTGCTACGCATTCTGTCTCTACACTGAAAGTTGATGGCATGTAAGGGACTGAGGTTATCTGTACACCAAGAAATATGTAGACTTCCTTAAATAAAGCATGTCATAAGGGAAGAGAGGGAAAAAAATGCCCAGTTAATTCCTGATGACAGCCTGGGAAGGAAGTTTCATCCTTTTTTTTCCCAAACAAAATGAAACTGTGTATAGTGAAAACCCTATACTGGATATGGCTTTCAAGAAGTCACATTATGAATCAAGAGAGAGAAGCGATTTTCTTAAAAGGTTCTGTAGAGATGTTGTCTCAGGACCAGTTTGTAGAAGATTCAGGATCTGTTGAGAGATGTAAACCACTGTTAACAGAGTTGAGCAAGTGCTTTTCAAGAGTGGTGATAGCGGAAACACATGCCTCTAGCATGAGAACGGTAGCTTGTTGAGAGATGGTGGTAGATTTAATGTTAAGATTCACTTTTGTAATCCATTCGACTTTTGTTGTCCATCTTAATAGATCCAAGTCATTAAGTCAGTTCTCCAGAAAAATAACATTAATGTCTATTGGCTTATTATGTGTTTCTTTCTGCTTATTCCCAGTCACTGAAGAAGGTTGGAAAAGATTCTACTGTCTTACTAATCTGCATCACCGTGTTTCTTTCATACCTTCCTGAAGCTGGACAGTATTCAAGCTTTTTCTTATATCTCAGGCAGGTGAGTAGCGAGTACCTAGTAGCCTTTGAACACAAGGAAACTCACAGACTGGGGTTTGTCTAAAGACAGTTTGGAGACAAAAATGTATGACCTTGCGTCTAGTAACAAGTATCAGTGCTGCCCATAATTAATAGAAATCTTTAATGCAATGATGATTTAAAGTATAGTGAGATATTCACCATGGAAAATGTTCCCTTGAGAATTAGCAGACACAGAATTTATCACCATTTTTTAAAGGCTTTTTTTTATAGAAGTAAAATGAAGAGAAAAATACAAAGAATTCCAGTATCCCCCTATGCCCACACATGCATAGCTTCCCCCGTAATCAACATCTCAAACCAGAGTGGTGCATTTATTGTAATTGATGAACCTATGCATCATTCAAAAGTCCATAGTTTACTTTAGGGATCATTCTTGGTGTTGTCCATTCTGTAGGTCTGGACAAAGGTCTAATGACATGGATCCACCATATTCACCATTACAGTATCTTGTAGAGTACTTTCACTGCCCCAAAAGTCTCTTGTGCTCTCCCTATTCATCCTTCTCCCTACCCCCATGCCCTGGTAACCACTGATCTCCATAGTTGTGCCTTTCCAGAATGCATATTTGGAATCATACAGTATGTAGCCTTTTCAAATTGATTTCACCCACTTAAAGTGTCCTCCATGTCTTTTCAGCACTGAATAATAATCCACTGTCTGTACCACAGTTTACCTGTCGATGGACATCTTGGTTGCTTCCAAGCTTTAGCAGTTATGAGTAAAGCTGCTTTTAAGTGTCTGTGTATCATAATCTTTTAAACCTTTAATAATATCCATTAATGCTCACAGAGAGGTAAGGTTTATTCAGATGTGTCCTGCCCTGTGTCTGATCACACCCAGTCTGCTGACTTGACCTCATAGGCTACAGCTCAGCTGCTGCTGTAGACAAAAAGCTGGCTCCCAAGCAATAATCAAAGTTTCCTCTTCTCTCATTGTTAGAAGAGTATGCCCTTTTTTGTCTTTCAAAACAGGAAATTGGCTTAAAGCAGTTACAACAATTAGCAGCTTCCCTTTCCCAACCTCTACAGACCTGAGCTACTTCTCCCTTGTATCCTACTCTGGTCTGTTACTGGTTTCACAGGGATGAAGTCCTTTCTTAATGATTTACTCCAGGGCAGGCCATCTCCTAAAAGAAATCCCTCCACTTGCGGAAACATTTTGAAATGGAATTTGTTATGTTCTCCATTCTGAAAGTTGTCCCAAGAGTGTAAGATTAATATTTTATATTTTATATGAGGGCATATAAACATAACTTTTTTCAAGAATTTTTATTTCTGTTTTGCTTATTTTTGGTGAGTGAATGATAGAGATTGGGAAGAATGATGGGATAATATGTTTAATGTAGAAAATTACACATGCATTTATAATTAGATGTGTGGCTAATGCAGGAAAAACAAAGTCTAAGGAAGTTTTTTAAAAAATCATCCCTTCACATGATAATGAATATCTGTGTCTATTGTATTCTTTAGGCTTTTTTCTACATGTTTATTCATGTCACGTTATCTTTGTGCTCACCTCAAAGACTGATTAACATAACATACATTTTCATTAAAATTGTGTTTTATATTTGAAAATCACATATCTGGTAAGGAATTTGTATTCAGATAGAACTCTGAGTACAACTCAACAATGAAAATATAACTCAACAATGAAAAGGTAACCCAATTGGAAAAAAAGAGGCGAAGGATTATTTCTCCAAGGAAGATATACGAAAGGCCAGTAAGCACATAAAAAGATGTACATTAACCATCCAATAAATGTAGATCAAAACAATGAGATACCATTTGACATACACTAGGATAGCTAGAGTCTAAGGGACAAGGATGAGGCGAAATCAGAACCCTCGTACATGCTGATGAAACTGTATAATGGGCCAGCGCCGCTGCTCACTAGGCTAATCCTCTTCCTGCGGCACTGGCACACCGGGTTCTAGTCCTGGTCGGGGCGCCGGATTCTGTCCTGGTTGCCCCTCTTCCAGGCCAGCTCTCTGCTGTGGCCCGAGAGTGCAGTGAAGGATGGCCCAAGTGCTTGGGCCCTGCACCCCATGGGAGACCAGGAGAAGCACGTGGCACCTGGCTTCGGATCAGCGTGATACGCCGGCCGTGGTGGCCATTGGAGGGTGAACCAACAGCAAAAGGAAGACGTTTCTCTCTCTCTCTCTCACTGTCCACTCTGTCAAAAAAAAAAAAAAAAAAAAAACTGTACAGTGGAAGGGCTGCTATGAAACAGTCTGACAGTTTCTCAGAATGTTCAACACAGTTACTGTATGCCCCACAAATCCATTCCTAGGTACATACCCAGACAAGTGAAAATACATCTAACATGGAAACTTAGATACAAGTAATTGTTCATAATAGCCAAAGAGTAGGAACAACTTAAGTGTCCATCAGCTGATGAATAGATTAACACATGTGGTGTGTGTGTGTGTATATATAATGTAATGTTGTTATTCAGCATTGAAAAGCAACAAACTGGGGTTGGTATTGTGATGTAGCAGGTTAAGCTGCTACCTGTGACACTGGAATCCCATACCAATATCAATCCCAGCACCAGTTTGTGTCCTGGCTACCCCACTTCCATTCAGCCCCCTGCTGATGGCCTGGGAAAAGTAACAGAAGATGGCCCAAGTGTTTGGGGCCCCTGCCACCCATGTGGGAGACCTGGATGAAACTCTTGGTTCCTGGCTTCGGTCTGGCCTAGCCCTGGCTTTTGCAGCTATCTGGGGAGTAAACCAGCAAATGGAAGATCTCTGTCTCCCACCCCCACCCCCACCCCCACTCTTTCTCTGAGTCTGACTCTTTTGAATATTTAAATTTAGAAAAAGAAAAAAAGCAACAAATACTGACATAGGCTACAACTTAGGTGAGCCTTGAAAACACAAAGGAACACATTGTATGATTCTATTTAAATAAAATACCCAGAATAGACAAATCCAGAGACACAGGAAATAGATGAGGAATTGGAAAAAGGAAAGCCAAGAGAAGGGGGGGATAGAACTCCTGATGTGGGCCATGTTTCTTTGAGGGGCGATGAATATCTTTTCTAAAATTGATAGTCCAACTCTGTGGACATACGAAGACCAATGAATTGTATATTTATAATGGGTAAATTGTGGTTAGTTTAAATTCTATCTCCATAAGGCTGTTTTAATATACTATATATATTTACAAATATATGCTGAGAAATAATCCCTTGACAAAGCTACATTTTCAGATTCCATGTTTTCTAAATTATACTTGATTAGATAATTTTTTAAAAAGATTGTGTTTGAGAGGCAGAGAAAGAGTATTTTGAAACACCCTTCACTATTTCTTGATGGAAAATAATGTATGAACATTCTTTAGCTGAGAGAGCGCTCCTATCTGCTGGTTTACTCCCCAAATGCCTGCTTGAGCTGAGACCAAAACCAGAAACGAGGAACTAAATACAGGTCTTCCACATGGGTGATAGGCACCTAATTACTGGAGCCATCATCATTGCCTCCGAGGTCTGCATCAGTCGAAAGCTGGAGTCAGGAATCAGAGCCAGGTATAGAATCCTGGTGTTCTGATATTGGACATGGCATCTTGACTAGTCAATTAAATGCCTGTCCCAGTGACTGAATCTTTTTAATGTCAGCATCACTGGTTTCAGCCTTACTTCTTTTGTTAACTAGTTGTTTGGATGTAAGATACCCATTTATAAAATGAGAAGAATATTTTAAGGTACTTTTCTGAGTTTCATAGAATTTCAAAAGAGGGCAAACTAGTTAGGCATTTCAAGGCCACTGTTGAGGACCCACTTGACCCCTGGCTGTGCCCAGAGAGGCTGTGGTGATTGCTGTCCAGAGGACCCAGCATCTCTCTGTGCCCCTCCTCTCTCCCCCTCTTTGCTCATGTGGTTTCAATGTGTGATCAGAATAGAACCACTGACTTCACTGATGAACAAATTCTGTATTGGTAGCATCAAAAGCCAGATCCCTTCTTGCATATTCTCTTAATTCTTGATATCTTATTTGTTAATTTATGGGTTGGGAATAGAGTGACAATATGAAACAGTAGGTAGACAATGGAAAATATCTAAAAACATTTCACAGTTTGGTTTTGGCTTCTCATAAGGATGTCTTCAATCAGTTTAGTCGTGAGTTACTGGTAAAGTAGGTTCAGCTTTCAGTACTGCCCTAGTTCGCTGCCGGTTCTTTGTACTTCAACTATTTTATCCTTTCATTTTAATAGAATATGACATTTTTCATTACTTGGGTAGGATCTGTGTTACGGAAGTGTTTTCTTTGCATTTCCCTAGGTCATAGGTTTTGGATCTGTGAAAATTGCAGCTTTCATAGCTATGGTAGGAATTCTGTCGATTGTGGCCCAGGTGAGTAGTAGTTCACCCACACCGTGTTTTGTGTTTTGTTCATTTTTTAATTTTGATTATCAGAAGTTATTACAGGAAGACTCTTTGAACTGCCACCTCAGCCCCTGCCCGGGGTGTATTTGCACAACTGCTGTATAACAGCACCTCTGGGAAGCTGACTGGGACAGTGCATACAGAATCCTTCCTTCTTATAGAGTATTTGTCATAACCTCTGCTGAATCAGTTCTTTTATTTGCTTTTACAACAACCAAATTTGTAAATAATGACAATCTATCCACAGACTCTGCAAAATTAGTTTAATCAGGAGAATGTTTCAGTGTTACTCGAATGTTGAAAAGTTAAGCAGAGATAAAAAGCAAGATAACTCTCCAAGCCCTGTGTCCTCAGGATCAGGGACACGGGAATCAGTGTATTAGAATATGTGCAGTGAGTGGAGAGCATCAGGCATTCCCCTGTCTGTACTCAGCATCGAACTGCAAGTCAGGGAGGATGCCCTTTACAGTCTGGTACCATTGTTCCCAGGGGCTTTCATCATAGCAGAAAGTATGCAGAGGCTGGTGCTGTGACACAGCCACTGGCCCAGGGAACACTTTTCTGTGACATTGATGTCAAGAAATGAAAACTAGAATTGACAAGGCTTGTGGGAATGCATCAAAGCAAAGGCCTTTCATTTGTTTTTGTTGAATTTTACTTGTATTAGTATATATAAATTGTTACACTTTCAAGTTGGTCACAATTTTGTTTTTTTATGTTTAGTAAGTCAGGTAGCCCAGAAGCAATCTTTTATCCTCCTTTTCAGACTATCTTAGTTAGCTGTATTTAGCATAGTATTTGTTAAAATCAAACCTGGTATCAATCCCAAATTTGCAAAACTGATTTTCATATGTTGTGTAAATGTTCAGCTGTTTACTGCTCGCCAGTAGTTAAGTCCCTCTTAATCATGGTAACTGGTGACTGGCTGTGATAACCTCTTCAGAGGTGCAGGCAGAGCCCCAGGTAGACAGGCTTCTCCAAGAGGAGGCCAGAGGTCCATCTGAAACTCCTGTCTGGTACAGACACATCAGTACTGTCCAGCTTCTGAGGCTGTAGGCAGGCCTTGTATCCTTAGAGGTCCACGGTCACTGGTAACTGGATTCACCTACAGAGCTTCATTCAAACTCTTGGATGTTCACATGGCCTCTCAAGGTTGTCTCCTTTACTTTTCAGACAGTCTTTCTTAGCATCTTGATGAGATCACTGGGAAATAAGAACACTGTCCTCCTTGGCTTGGGCTTCCAAATGCTCCAGTTGGCCTGGTATGGGTTTGGATCTCAGGCCTGGTAAGCCTCACTTTTGGATTCTCATGAACTAACAGATATCTTAAAGGATTCAAGTGGGTCGAGTGTGATGAGAAGGATGCAAGAGTTACGTTACTGATTTAATGTGATCAGCACTTCAGAAACCATTTTAAGCTATAATTTGGGCAAGGATGGAGCTAGATAATTCAGGATTACTTATAAAGGTTGCCTTCACTTCAACAGGCTTTCATTATATCATTGCTCAATTGAATGTGTGTCCTCCTTCCTTATCGCCCAATAAAGTTTTATGTCTACTTTTTAGAGATATCACAAGACAAAGAAAAATGATTATGGAAAGAATTGAGACACCTTGGGCAATAATAACATAACCTTTGTAAAATAAAGCATCTGAATTCAATGCACGCTAAGATCTCTTTTAAAATAACTGAGGCAGTTATTACTACTAGCATACTCATATAGATTCCCATTGAAATAAACCCCATGGGTGAAAGGAGGCATAAGAATCCTGAGGTACTTTCTGTATTCTGCCAGGTTTCCCTGTGTGCCTGGTTGACGATACCAGAGTGCCTGCCTGCAGTATGTACCAGTTGGTACCACTTTGCTGTAGAAGGGGCTAGCAGTGCTTGAGAGGTCACTTTCAGTTGGAGAGCAAATAATACGCCTATTCTGAAATTTTGAATTTCATTGGAACCACTTGTTCTTGCTTTCCATGAGACTTTTTATCAGATTAGTTTGTTTGAGTCTTGCTCGTTTGATTTTCATGCTAGGAACGTAGGTTCAGTAGCTGATTCAAACTCTGTAATGTTAAAAGTGCTTGCATTATGAAGGGTTCTTCTTTTTTCCTAAGAGTCCAGCCCAGCAGGTCACAAGCCCAGCTGGAGCCTCACCTTACAACTCACACTAATGTAGAAGTAAGTCTCTGTCATTGAGAAAAGGATGGGCATTCGAGGGAAAAAGACTGTCCTGGGCCAGCAAACTGTGCAGTTCAAGTTCAACATAAGCATAGGAAATCACTGGGAAATATGTTTGTAGCAACAAAAGAAGCCCCTTACGAACTTCGCCAAGGTGGTATCTACAGATGGTGATAGGGGAACCAGAGAGGAGATTTTGAAAGAAGTAAAATAAAAAAAAATGAAGGTTTCCCAGACCTTCTGTCCTCTCCCTGTTTTTCAAATGATCAGAATTAACAGTGTGAGGTGTGACCTTTTAGTTCAAAAAGAAATTCATTTTTACAAAGGAATAAATTAAATAGAAACTAACAGAAGGAGTCAGAAAGCATTTGTACTTTTCCTACTGACTGTGTTCTGAACTATGAGTTCCTTAGGGCTTGACCACAGCCTCCTGTCGTTACAGGATGATGTGGGCAGCAGGGACTGTGGCCGCCATGTCCAGCATCACATTCCCAGCCATCAGTGCCCTCGTCTCTCGGAACGCAGAGCCAGATCAGCAAGGTGAAGTCGCCTGTTTGCTTTGCCAAGTAGGAAAGCTCTGTTTCTCTCCCTGCTTGATCTTCCACTATTTTAAAAGCCTGGCCTCAGCAGTGTAGATTGCTAAGAATTAGGAACAAAGTAGCCACTTTGTCTTTGCGGTTTTGACTCCTTTAGTACATTTTTATCAAGATTAATCAAACTAGAACCACATTTTAATGTGTCTCTTAAATAATGATAGACCAGTTGGTGATGAGCTATTTGCTTAATCACTTGGATCATTAAAATTTTTCTAATTTAGGAATTGGTTCTTTGGAAGATAAACAGTCTGTGGTTGATAATTGAATGCAGAGTGAGAGATGAAATGACTGCTAGTGGAGAGTAGCCTTCCAGCATCCTCTGTGCCTCTGCTCCCCTTGCAAGCAGGGCCCCACCGCCACAATCAGTCCTTTTTGTTACCCAGTTCCTAACGACTTACCTTCCTGTGGTGTTAAATGGTGTCACTCTTGGCTGAGGTCACTCCAGTAGCTGTGTGTGTCCTCAGGGAGGTGTTGTGTCTGAAGTGAAGGTGTAACTGCCTGTTCCTATTCCTGTTCCTATTACTGGGGGCGTGATTTTTCTTTGGCTGTTCTTAGGCATGTACATAGCAATACAAATGCACATAAAACTATATGAGGCTGAATACTATTGGGCCATTTTTCTAAAGGATTATTTATTTATTTGAAAGGCAGAGTTGCAGAGGCTGAGATGGAAAGAGGTCTTCTGTCCACTGGTTCATGCCTCAAATGGCCGCAACAGCCGGAGCTGCGCCGATCGAAGCCAGGAGCTTCTTCTGGGTCTCCCATGCAGGTGCAGGGGCCCAAGGACTTGGGCCATCTTTCACTGCTTTCTCAAGCCATAGTAGAGAGCTGGATTGGAAGTGGAGCAGCCGGGACTCGAACCAGTGCCCATGAGGGATGCCGGCACTGCAGGTGGCAGCTTTACTCCCTAAAGCCACGGTGCTGGCCCCTCGACCATTTTTGACTCACAGAAATAAACAGTTTCAAGTTGTTCAAACTAATTTTTTACCTGCCATATTAGAAAGCAAAGGCTTTCAGAATTGGTACCTTTGAGAATTTTTTCCAGTACAGATCTCCAGCAGCTGGAGGATGAAGTCTGCCTGGGGCTGCCAGAGGCCAAGGACAGATTTCTAGTGTAAAAGCACCAATAAGTGAGCAGAACAGAGAAATCCCAATCTGCAGAAAAGTAGAGAAATTGGCTAAAATGGGAAATACTAAAATTTTATAATTTCCCCCCATTATAGGCAGATCTAGCTGATGTGGATAATTCAACCCTAAAAGGATTTCAGGGGCCAGTGCTGTGGTGCAGCAGGTTAAAGCCCCATCTTGCAGTGGCAGCATCCCTTATGGGTGCTGGTTTGAGTCCCAGCTGCTTCACTTCTGATCCAACTCCCTGCTAGTATGCCTGGGAAAGTGGTAGAAGATGGTCCAAGTCCTTGGGGCCCTGCACCCGTGCAGGAGACGCAGAGGAAGCTCCTGTCTTCAGATTGGCTCAGCTCCAGCCATTGCAGCCATTTGGAGAGTGAACCAGCAGATAGAAGACTTCTCTCTGTAACTTTGTCTTTCAAATAAACAAATCTAAAAAAAAAAAAAAAGAGAGAGAAAGAGAAGAGAAAGAAAGGATTTCAGAAACATCATTGTTACTTCATCTCCTTAGATTTTAGGGCAGGGGTGAGGATACATTTAATGGTCATATGTAAACCCAAGAAAACATTTGAGTAGTGAGTGAAAATACCATGAGCAAAGTCTTCCTTCCTTTGCCACTTCTCTCCATGTGCTTCTGCTCAGTCTGGTTGAGTCAGTGCATAATTTGTTGTTTAAAAAAAAAGAAAGAAAGAAAGAAAAAAAAAAGTACTGCTAAGCTCCAGATGCTGAGATACTTTTCTGAGAAGACTGACTCCTTTCTCTTTGTTCTGAATTAGGAGTTGCCCAGGGCATCATAACTGGAATAAGAGGCCTATGCAATGGCCTGGGGCCAGCACTTTATGGCTTCATATTCTACATGTTCCACGTTGAACTGACTGAGTTAGGCCCAGAATTGAACTCTGACAGTGCTGCCCTGCAGGTAAGATGGTGATGTCTATAGCAAAGTCTATGACCTTCCATTTGGAAAGGATTCCTCCTTGTATGTTACATTTGACAGCAGTGAGTGCTAAGTTCATAGACTCTTGGGAGCAGGGAGGGATCATTTCAGAGATATAACATCTTATGCAAAGATTTGTCTTAACTTTGCACAGAATCTGTTTTTTCATCTACATAGTCACTGTGATCACCATGCCATTGTCTAAGCTCATACTAAATAAAAACACATAAGAAACAACCTAAAAATCTAGCTTAAAATTCTGCTGCCATGGTGTTTCTACTATTTATTTAAAATTTCCTCCCTCCTTCCTTCCAAGAGATATTTAATGTAGGTTTCTGTACAGAACTGGAATTAATGTTCAGGTACAGAAGTTCATGATCTGAGTCACATGACGGCTTTACAGATAAATGCCTGTCATTTATGAGCTCATGGATTGGTTAAGCTATTTAGAAATGGTACAAACAGCAGTAATTATTTGCCCTCCGTCAAATTCCGGACACCGAGCTCTCAGAGTTTGCCTTCACATTAACATTTGTTTACATAACAAATGATTCACTTTCTGATGGTATGATGGGGGAGGTCATCCAAGTGTTAGGGTGATCCAAGATTCATTTTGGATTTAAAGACTAACCAAATTGTCTTCACTTGTTTCCCTCACTCATCAGGGAGCTGTCATCCCAGGCCCGCCATTTTTATTTGGAGCATGTATAGTTCTTATGTCTTTTCTGGTTGCCTTATTCATCCCTGAATACAGTAAAGTCAGTGGAACTCAAAAACACAGCAGCAGTGGCACTGGCAGCCTGACCAGCACCCCCGAACGGGGCAGCGGGGAAGACATTGAGCCTCTGTTGCAAGACAGCAGCATCTGGGAGCTCTCCTCTTTTGAGGAGCCTGGGAATCAGTGCACTGAATTATGAACTCTGCAGGAAGGGGATTCTGCTGACCCACGACCCTGAGAGCCATGGAGGGAGCTGCACGTGGAGGATTCGTGGTGCTGGAGGGCAGATGCTGAGTGGCATCCTTCAGGGACAAGTAGGAGGAGCAACTCCCTCCATCCCTCTCTTCCTCTTCCAGTCTCTCTCTCTTTTATGTTGTACATTATTAGAACAAGGTAAGGTTTCAGATACTTCCCTGCAAATGATGTGCAACTCTCAAAGTTACCTAGAATCCAAACTTCAGAACAGAAACCTCAAATAGAGAAGGTCATATCTCTGATGAAAGGATAGCTTTTCTCTAGGAACTGTGGAATAGGAGCAGCTATGGTCTTCCGGGCCCTTTGTAGCAGACGGCACAGGATTGTGGTGGACTGCCTTTTCTGGCGAGCTGTCAGGTGAAGATCTTTGTTTTCTTCCTTCCTGCTTCTTTGAGGCATTCCCACTTAGCCCATAGGTATGGAGAGTGGCCACTCTAAAGAGTCACTCAGTATCAGGGACCTGTTGCCTTTATCCAAAGGTCAAACAAAAACTTAATTTTTTTTCTCCTTGTATTTTCTCTACTTCCTGTGCTTGGCTAAAATGAACATTAGTAATGTTGATTAGTGATTACCTTTACCAGATGAAGGGCGTTCTTCTCTTCTGTTTAAATCATGTAGAACTCAGATTCCTGGACCTGAGTGCAGCGTCCTGGTCAGATCTGAGTGTTTTTACAGAAGAAAAACACATCATGCATCCTGGTAGCAACAGATTGTGGAGGGTGCTTCTAAGAAAGACTTGAACAATGTGAACATTCCTAAGAAGACTCGAGGTAGTAACTGGATCCCAGTGGAGTTTATATCCAAGTTCAGGCTCCTAACACATTATTACTGTTTCCCCATGTCCTACTCCTCAGACGTTTCTCACCCTTCACACTCCTGCCTTAACTGCTTGGTAGTGTGCATTTCTTTCCAGTTAATCTTTTATCTCAATCTGTTACGAGTTTTGAATCTCATAGGAAAACGCACATCAAATTCCTTTCTAAAATATGAGGGTTTAGTGAAACTCAGTTTCACAATAAGTGTCTTGCTAATTTTTCAAGATGTTTTATGGACAAAGAACACTTTACAGATTTATATGTATTTTGCTGCAAAAGTAAATGGACCATTAACTAGGGCCTACCTTTAACAGAGCACTCCTTTGAAAGTTTTATAGATATGAAATATATGTAGATATTTGTAAGGGATTTTAATTTTTTTGATGGGGTGCTGTGTATATCTTGTATTTATAAATGTAATGAAGGTATTGACAAAATATATATACAACTTTTATAAAGGATTGTGTACTGACTGAATACATTTAAAAATATATATTTTGAAATCTGTTCTGCCATGAACAGAGATAACATATCTTTTTACTATGCTGTTGGGTTTTTAGGTTAAGCTTCCTAATGCATAATAAATTTGCCATGGATACTTTTTATGTCTTTGTGGGTGTTTTTAAACAATATTTTTCAAATAAGCAGTATTTTTTGGTTTCTCTGTTGGGTTGCTTTCAGCTAGAGTTGCTAATCCTTCAGCTAATGTAAAAGATGTGTTTTAAAACATTTTTTTAACAAATAAAACATAACTATTTTGATCTTTAAAAACCAAGAACAAAAACGGATCATGTGCTCCCATGTTCATAGCACCATTATTCACAAGACTCAAAAGCAGAAAAAACCTAAGTGACCATGGATTGACACTGAATATGTATGTACTCATGCAATGGAATACTATTCAATCTTCAAAACAGGAAGGCATTTCTGACACATCCCCCACATGCACGAACTTTGAAGATACTGTTTAAGTGATAGGACAGTCACAGAAGGACAACTGATGCGATTCCCAAAGTTATTATGTTGTTATTGTAGTAATATTGTTATTATTAGAGAAATGCAAGGACAATTGGAAGTGCAGCAGCTTAACCTACTGTACCACAGTTCTGGCCCCATTAATGTGAAAGATTTTTGCAACTGAAATTTAAATTTTCACAAGTAAAACACTTGTGAAATAAATTGAATAAGACATTAAAAATGTAGACTTCCCATGATCATGAATCCAGGAAACAATGAAATGTCCATATTACCCAAAATGATTTACAGTTAATGTAATCCACACCAAAATACTAATGATATTCTTTGCCAAACCAGAAAAAAAAACAAACACAAAAGATCTGAAGTAGCCAAAGCACTCTTTAACAATAAGAGCAAACCTGGAGACATCTCAGTACCAGATATCCAGTCATACCAGAGTCACCACAACCCAGACAGCATGAGAGTGCCGTTTAAATGGACACAAAATGAATGAAAGAAAACAGAAACCCAGAAATAAGTCCTCATATCTACAGCTAGTTTGTATTTGGCAAAGACGCTAAGAACATATTCTGGAGAGGAGATGGTCTCCTCAGTAAATGGCTCTGGGAAAACTGGACATCCATATGCAAGAAATTAAAACAAACCTCTACCTCTCAGACTATACCAAAATCAACTCAAAATGGTGTAAAGCAGGTGGGCATTTGGTACAGCCAGTAAGACACTTTTTGGGACACCATATCCTGTACTGGAGTGCCTGGGCTTGAGTTCTAGCTCTGCTTCCAATCACAGCTCCCTGATGATGCGCACATTGTGATGTGCGGTGAGCAGGTGATGGCTCAGGTACTTGGGTACTCACGTGGGAGACTGAACTGAGTTCTAGGCTCCGTGCATTGGCCTGGCCCACCTCTGGGGAGTGAACCAGCACATGGAAGATCTGCTGTCTGGTGTTCTCATAAGAAAGAATATAGGTTACATATACATACATATATATGTGTGTGTGATCTTTCTCTCCCCTCCCCCTTCTCTCCCTCCAAAATAATTTTAAAAATTTTTAAATGGATTAAAGATCTAAATTTAAGACCTGAATGAACTATTAAAACAAACTATTAATAGAAAACATAAGGGAAGTACTGACATTGACACAGATGATGATTTTTTTTGGAGAAAGCCCCAAAAGCATAGGCAACAAAGGAAAAAAATAGACAAATAGAATTCTGTAAGGCTAAGAAAATTATTCACAGCAAAGGAAACAATAGACTGGGAGAATATAATTGGAAACTATTTACTGGATAAAGAATTAATATCCAGAATAGATAAGAAACTCCAAAAACCCAACAAAAATTAACAAATCCAGTTTCTAAATTGGCAAAGTATCTGATTAAACATTCCTCAGAAGAAATACAAATGGCCAACAAATATATGGGAAAATGCTCAATATCACTAGCTATCAGGGAAATATCAAAACTACAATGACGTATCATTTCACTCCAGTTAGAATTACTATTATCAAAAAGACAAAAAACAAATGCTGGTAAGAATGTGGAGAAAAAAGAGCCATATACATTGCTGGTGGGAATGTAAATTAGTACAGTCACTATGGAGAACAGTATGGCAGCTCCTAAAAAAAAATCAATCATGTGACCTAGCTGTCCCACTCCTGGTATACATCCAAAAGAAATCAGCATATTAAAAATATATCTGTATCCCCTATGGAATCAATATATGTGTCCATCAACAGATTTTTTTTTTTTTTAAGATTTTATTTATTTGAGAGGCAGAATTACAGACAGTGAGAGGGAGAGACAGAGAGGTCTGCCTTCTGCTGGTTCACTCCCTAAATGGCCACAATGGCCAGAGCTGTGCCGATCCGAAGCCAGGAGCCAGGTGCCTCCTCCTGGTCTCCCATATGGGTGCAGGGACCCAAGCACTTGGGCCAACTTCTACTGCTTTCCCAGGCCATAACAGAGAGCTGGATTGGAAGAGGAGCAGGCAGGATCAGAACTGTCACCCATATGGGATGCCGGCGCCACAGATGAGGATTAACCTACTGCACTATGGCGCTGGCCCCTAACAGATGATTGATTTTCTTAAAGATGTATTTATTTTAAAGAGTTACACAGAGAGAGGAGAGGCAGAGAGAAACGTCTTCAGTCTGCTGGTTCACTCCCCAGATGGCCGCAGCAGCCAGAAATATGCTGATCTGGAGCAAGGAGCCAGGGGCTTCTTTGGGGTCTCCCACACTGGTGCAGGGGCCCAAGGACTTGGGCCATCTTCTACTGCTTTCCCAGGCCATAGCAGAGAGCTGGATGGGAAGTGGAGCAACCGAGTCTCGAACTGGCACCCATATGGGATACTGGTGCTTCAGGCCAGGGCATTAACCTGCCGCGCCACAGCGCTGGCCCCTAACAGATGATTTTTGAAAAAAGTGCTATCAACCAATAATGAAATATTCTTATGCAATAAAAATGAAAACCCGATGTAAACTTATATTAGCAACAAAAACAGATGGAATTGGAGATCATTATGTACATGAAATAAGCCAGATACAGAAAGACAATTACTGCAATTTCTCATTTGGAAATGTAAAAGTAGTAACTGTATACATTCGACCCAAACTTAAAATAGTGATTAGCAGCATCTGAGAAGAGAGATGCAGAATGGGGAGAAGCTGGATAATGGGTACTAAAACACAGAAAGATGAGTATCATCCTCATCCTGGTGTTGTACAGCACAGTGAGGGTGACTATGGATCATGATAATGTGCAACACCCTGTATAAAGAGCTAGAAGAGGGGCCGGCGCTGTGGCGTAGCAGGGAAAGCCACCTCCTGCAGTGCCAGCATCCCACATGGATGCCGGTTCGAGTCTCAGCTGCTCCACTTCCAATCCAGCCCTCTGCTATGCCCTGGGAAAGCAGTAGAAGATGGCCCAAGTCCTTGGGCACCTGCACTTGCATAGGAGACCCAGAAGAAGCTCCTGGTTCCTGGCTTCACATCAGCACAGCTCTGGCCATTGCAGCCATCTGGGGAGTGAACCAGTGGATAAAAGACCTATCTGTTTTTCTGCCTCTCCTTCTCTCTGTGTGTAACTCTGACTTTCAAGTAAATAAATTAATTAAAAAAAAAAAAAAAAACTAGAAGAGAGTGGCATAGCGGGTAAAGCCACTGCCAGCAATGCCGGCATCCCATATGGGCGCCATGGTGTTCAAGTCCCAGCTGCTCGACTTCTGATCCAGTTCTCTGGTGTGGCCTGGGAAAGCAGTAGAGGATGGCCCAAGACCTTGGGCCCCTGTACCCGTGTGGGAAGACTCGGGAAGCTCCCGGTTCCTGGCTTAAGATTGGCCCAGCTCCGTCCATTGCCTCCAACTGGGGAGTGAACCAGTGGTTGGAAGACCTCTCTCTCTGCCTCTCCTCTCTCTGTGTAACTCTGACTTTCAAATAAATCTTTAGAAAAAAAAGGAGAATGAAAAGGTTGGATGCTTCGTATGGTTGGTTTAATCTATATGGTGTGTGTTGAGAAAATTGCATTGAACCCCTTAAAAATATACAAGTATTACATGTCTAAAATTTTCAAATACACTTAAACAAATTGAAAATACATCATGGATTAATTAGTAGTATTTTATCAAAATTAAATTTTCTGTTTCAAAGGGTATCCTTGTTTTAAAACAAACATTCGGGGCTGGCGCTGTGGCATAGCAGGCAAAGCCACTGCCTGCAGTGCCGGCATCCCATATGGGCACCGGTTCAAGTCACAGCTGTTCCAGTTCAGCTCTCTACTATGGCCTGGGAAAGCAGTAGATGATGGCCCAACTCCTTGGACCCCTGCACCCGCATGGGAGACCTGGAAGAAGCACCTGGCTCCTGGTTCCAGATCTGCTGAGCTCTGGCTGTTGTGGCCATTTGGGGAGTGAACTACCAGATGGAAAATTCTCTCTCTGCCTCTTCCTCTCTGTAACTCTGCCTTTCATAAAAAATAATTATTTTACTTATTTGAAAAGCAGAGAACCAGAGAGGAAAGGAAGGAGAAATTTTACAACCATGGATTTTATATTATCAAATGGCTAACAGCCAGATACGGGTCAGACCACAGCTAGGAGCCAGGAACATGGGCGATCTTCCATTGCCTTCCCAGGTATATGAGCAGGAAGCTGGATCAGCAGCAGAGTAACCAGGACTCAAACCAGCACTTATGCTGGTGTCACAAGCAGCAGCTTAATCCACTGCATCACAACATTGTTCCCAGAATATACTTGTTCATATGACATGCACACTGGGGGCCAGTACTGTTGCATAGTAGCTTAAGCCACTGCCTGTGGTGCTGCTGGCATCACATACGGGCTCTGGTTCAACTCCCTGCTAATGGCCTGGAAAAGCAGTGGAAGATGGCCCAACTGCTTGGGTCCCTGCACCTAAGTGGGAAAGCTAGAAGCTCCTGGCTCCTGGCTTTGAATGGACCCAGCTCCAACCACTGAGGCGTTTTGGGGAGTAAGCATGCTGATGGAAGACCTTTCTCTCTGTCTCTCCATTTCTCTCTAACTCTGCCTCTCAAATAAACACATTAAAAAATCTTTTAAAATATATTAATGATGGCCGGCGCCGCGGCTCACTAGGCTAAACCTCCGCCTTGCGGCGCCGGCACACCGGGTTCTAGTCCCGGTCGGGGCACCGGTTTCTGTCCCGGTTGCCCCTCTTCCAGGCCAGCTCTCTGCTGTGGCCCGGGAGTGCAGTGGAGGATGGCCCAAGTCCCTGGGCCCTGCACCCCATGGGAGACCAGGAGAAGCACCTGGCTCCTGCCTTCGCATTAGCGCGGTGCGCCGGCCGCAGTGCACCAGCCGTGGCGGCCATTGGAGGGTGAACCAACGGCAAAAGGAAGACCTTTCTCTCTCTCTCTCTCTCTCTCTCTCTCTCTCTCTCACTCTCTCACTCTCTCTCACTGTCCACTCTGCCTGTCAAAAAAAAAAATTTTTTTTAAAAGAAAAAAAAAAGAGAAAAAGAAGAGTTTGGTAAAGTAGCAGGATATAAAAATCAGTACACAAAAATCAACAGCCTTTGTATACAGACAATGTCATGGCTGAGAAAGACCTTCTAAGATAAATCCCATTCACAATAGCTACAAAAAAATCAAATAACTTGGAATAAACTTAACCAAGGATATCAAAGTTCTCTATGATGAGAATTACAAAACTTTAAAGAAATAAAAAATACAAAAAAATGGAAAAATCTTCCATGTTCATGTACTGGAAGAATCAACATCATCAAAATGTCCATTCTTCCAAGAGCAATTTACAGATTCAATGCAATACCAATCAAAATACCAAAGAAATTTTTCTCAGATCTATAAAAAATGATGCTGAAAGTCATATGGAGGCACAGGATACCTCGAATAGCTAAAGCAATCTAATAAAAACAAAGCCAGAGGCATCACAATACGAGATTTTTATTTTTTTGACAGGCAGAGTGGACAGTGAGAGAAAGCTCTTCCTTTTCTGTTGGTTCACTCCCCAATGGCCGCCACGGCCGGCGCGCTGTGGCCAGCACACCGCGCTGATCCGAAGCCAGGAGCCAGGTGCTTCTCCTGATCTCCCATGGGGTGCAGGGCCCAAGCACTTGGGCCATCCTCCACTACACTCCCTGGCCACAGCAGAGAGCTGGACTGGAAGAGGAGCAACCAGGACAGAATCCGGCGCCCCAACCGGGACTAGAACCCGGTGTGCTGGCGCCGCAGGTGAAGGATGAGCCGCGGTGCCAGCACAATACGAGTTTTTTTTTTTTTTTTTTTTTTTTTGACAGGCAGAGTGGACAGTGAGAGAGAGAGACAGAGAGAAAGGTCTTCCTTTGCCGTTGGTTCACCCTCCAATGGCCGCCGCGGTCGGCGCGCTGCGGCCGGCGCACCGCGCTGATCCGATGGCAGGAGCCAGGAGCCAGGTGCTTTTCCTGGTCTCCCATGGGGTGCAGGGCCCAAGCACCTGGGCCATCCTCCACTGCACTCCCTGGCCACAGCAGAGGGCTGGCCTGGAAGAGGGGCAACCGGTACAGAATCCGGCGCCCCGACCGGGACTAGAACCCGGTGTGCCGGCGCCGCTAGGCGGAGGATTAGCCTAGTGAGCCGCGGCGCCGGCCACAATACGAGATTTTTAAACATACTGCCGGCGCCGTGGCTCACTAGGCTAATCCTAGTCGGTGAACTCAAAAGGCTTCTATAGCCTTGGCAACTCATGACTAGAGCCTAGGGAGATGACTGACTCCATAAACAAGAGTGTCAGTTTGTTAAGTCAACAACAGGAGTCACTGTGCACTTACTCCTCATGTCGGATCTCTGTCCTTAATGTGTTGTCCAATGTGAATTAATGCTATAACTAGTACTGAAACAGTATTTTACAATTTATGTTCTGTGTGGGTGCAAACTGATGAAATCTTTACTTAATATATACTAAATTGATCTTTTGTATATAAAGATAATTGAAAATGAATCTTGATGTGAATGGAATGGGAGAGGGAGTGGGAGATGGGAGGGGTGCGGGTGGGAGAGAAGTTATGGGGGGGAAAAGCCATTGTAATCCGTAAACTATACTTTGGAAATTTATATTTACTAAATAAAAGTTAAAAATATGCATAACAATTATATGTCAATAAAAATAAAATAAACCCAAAGAATTTAAAAAATAAAATAAAATATGTTATCTTAAAAATTAACAAAAAATGGAAAGGAAGAATGAAGGCAGATGGGAGGGAGGGGAGGAGACAGGGAAGAAGGGAGGAAGGGGCTATCATTATGTTCTTAGAAGTGTATCTACAAACCACAGAATCTGTTAAAAAAAAAACTACTTTAAAGTTAAAATTTAAGAAAGGACTAAAGGAAGCAGACTTGTCAACCTTAAATAATGAAAGCCAAAATGAGAAGAAAGAGGAAGAAGTGGAGCAGCTAGGACTGGAACCATGCAGACACTGGCTAACAACACCAGCAAGCTTACGTTTTGCTAGTGTGCATTTTACACCTACCATTTCTTAGTATCATCAACTTTTACCCAGATTTTGAAAGTTTTTCCAATCCCCTAACCCATCTCCAATACACTGATCCTTTTCTAACCTCTTACCTAGCCTTTCCTCTTTCCTTAAACTCATGGTCAGACTTTGCACTTACTTGTATATACTCGGTTTTTTATTTTATTTTATTTTTTTTGACAGGTAGAGTTATAGACAGTGAGAGAGAGAGACAGAGAGAAAGGTCTTCCTTCCATTGGCTCACCCCCCCAAATGGCCACTATGGCCAGCACTACACCAATCCAAAGCCAGGAGCCAGGTGCTTCTTCCTGGTCTCCCATGCGGGTGCAGGGCCCAAGCACTTGGGCCATCCGCCACTGCCTTCCCGGGCCACAGCAGAGAGCTGGACTGGAAGAGGAGCAACCGGGACAGAATCCAGCACCCATATGGGATGCCGGCACCACAGGCGGAGGATTAACCAAGTGAGCCAGGGCACCGGCCCCTTATATATACCCTTACACACACACACACACACACACACACACACACACAGCTTTATATTTAACTTCTGTATACCCTTGCTTGCTGTTCTCTGCCTTCGGTTAAATATAATTCCTGTTAAATGAAAAGCTCTGCCTATTTTGTACCTGTACCCTTGCAGTCCTTCTCAGTATGTCTGGACAACCCAACCACATCAACAGGTCTAACTTTATTTTTTTTAAAGATTTATTTTATTTATTTGAAAGAGTTACAGAGAGGTAGAGACAGAGAGAGAGGTCTTCCATCCACTGGTTCACTCCCCAGATGGCTGCAATGACTAGAACTGCGCCAATCCGAAGCCAGGAGCCAGGAGCTTCCCCTGGGTCTCCCACATGGGTGCAGGGGCCCAAGGACTTGGGCCATCCTCCACTGCTCTCCCAGGCCACAGCAGAGAGCTGTATCAGAAGAGGAGCAGCCGGGACTAGAACCAGCGCCCATATGGGATGCTGGTGCTTCAGGCCAGGGCGTTAACCCTCTGGGCCACAGCACCGGCCCCAACAGTCTAACTTTAAATAAGAGGCCACAAATTTTGTATTCTTTCTGAATACAAACAGCTCTCTGGGCTACCTGGCCCACTCACTCAGGGTTCAGTCCTGGGCTTTCCATCCCACACACAGCCTGGTGTACAGCTTTTTGCCAAGGCTCTGGCCCAATCTCTTCATGTCAAACCCAGCCCAGCGTGCTGCTCACTCACTAAGGGCCCTGGCCCAGGTTTTCCACTCCACCCAGTGCAGTACACATCGCATTCTCTCAGGGCTCTGGCCTGGGCCGTCCATGCCCCACCCAGCATAGCATGCAGCCCACTCATTCAGGATTCTGGCCTTGACTGTATTTCATGGCCAGCCCAGCATACTATGCACTTGCTGGGGGCTCTGACCTGGAGTTTCTTGTTTCTTTTTTTTTTTTTTTTTTTTTGACAGGCAGAGTGGACAGTGAGAGAGAGAGAGAGAGACAGAGAGAAAGGTCTTCCTTTGCCGTTGGTTCACCCTCCAATGGCCGCCGCTGCAGCCGGCGCACCGCGCTGATCCGATGGCAGGAGCCAGGATCCAGGTGCTTTTCCTGGTCTCCCATGGGGTGCAGGGCCCAAGCACCTGGGCCATCCTCCACTGCACTCCCTGGCCACAGCAGAGAGCTGGCCTGGAAGAGGGGCAACCGGGACACAATCCGGCGCCCCGACTGGGGCTAGAACCCGGTGTGCCGGCGCCGCTAGGCGGAGGATTAGCCTAGTGAGCCGCGGCGCCGGCCCTGACCTGGAGTTTCTGCACCCTGCCTGTGTCCTCAGGGCTCCAACCTCTCCCACAGAAGCGGCCAGGTTTTATGCCCCTCCAATGGAGTTAGAGCGCTCTGCTCGCTTGCAGTTCTGGCCTGGGCTCCCTGCACTCCAGCTGGCTCAGCAAGCAGACCATGGGCAGTGCCTAGGACTGTTGTGCTTTCCAGGAGCCAAATCACTCTCGTGGGGTCCAGCCAGTCTCTCAGGCAGCGTCTGGGGATATGCCGCCTTTACCCAACACTAGCACTACTCTTAGGGTTCTGGAGCTGAGAAATGGTGAGGAGTCCATGAGGCCCCCCTGTTTCCAGAGCCAGTGCTGACCTTGCAACCGCAGCTCCTGCCTTGGGAGCCTGCATCCCAGGACCACTTCCAGAAGCAGCCAGGCCCTGTTCTCGACATCTGAAAACCCCTGACTCCAGTCTCCTCCTCAGGAGATGGCTGGGGACGACATGGCCAGAATTCCAGCCAAAGGAAAACTGGCAGGACTAACTCATTACTTCCCAATAATAACCTCGAATGTAAATGGACTAAATTCCCCCAAGCAAGGGAGTGCAATTCAAGTCCCAGCTGCTCTTCTTTTGATCCAGTTAAACTGCCTGGGTATTGGTTCCCTCCCCAAATGCCCTCAACAGCTGTGGGTAGACCTGGCTGAAGCCAAGAGCCAGGAGCTCCCGCGGGCTCTCCCACTGGGTGGTGGAGACCCAAGTCCTTGAGCAAGCCCGGGCTGCCCTCCAGGCCTATCAGCAAGCTGCATCAGAAGCAGAAATGGGACTCAGTTTCACACTCCAGTAGCAGACGCAGGCATCCCAAGTGGCAGCTTAACCCACTGTGCCACAAACCTGCCCCAAGAGCTACAATTGTAAAACTCAAAAGAAAACATATGGGGAAAGCTCCACCACGTTGATTTTAATGGTGACTTAATGGATATGACATGACAAGTAGTTACCAAAAGTAAAATAGGTTAACATAAAGTAAACCTCAGAAAGGTTTACTTTTATTGAATTAAAAAATATGTGTTTTTTTCCTTATTGTAAAAATAATCTCTTTGGTGTTCTATTGCATAGTAGGGTCACAATAGTTCATAATAACATACTGTATTTTTCTAAATAGCTAGAAAAAAGACTTTTGAATGTTCACACTACAAATAAATCTTGAATATATGAAGTGGTAGATGCTAATTATCCTAATTTGATCATTAAAATTTATGCATGTATTGAAATATTACACATATCCCATAAATACGAGTAATTATTATTTGTCAGTATAAAGAATCTAATAAAAAGAAACACAATCATCTTTATTACACTAATGTTCATTTAATTCTGTTTTTCAAAACTTTCCTCATGACACAGAAAATGTGTACTATCGTATTTCTGTTAAACAGACAGACCTAAAAAAAAGAAAAATAGGTTAACTGGATTTTATCAAAATGTTAATGTTTGTTTTTACCTCCTTGAAAAGCAAAGCAACAATGAGAGGGAGAGCAAGAGTGAGAGTAGGGGCTGTGCTGTGGCCTAGCAGGTAAGGGCCACCGCCTGCAGTGCTGGCATCCCAAGTGGGCACTGGTTCAGGTCTCGACTGTTCCACTTCCCATCCAGCTCCCTGCTATGGCCTGGGAAAGCAGCAGAACATGCCTCAAGTCCTCGGGCCCCTGCAGCCAAATGGGGACATGGTGTGGCCATTTGGGGAGTGAACCAGTGACTGGAAGATCTCTCTCTCTCTCTCTCTCTCCCCTATATCTTCCTCTCTCCCTCTCTCTATAACTCTGCCTTTCAAATAAATAAATAAATCTTAAAAAAAAAAAAAAGAACAAATGACAGAGCCTTTCCATCTGCTAGTTCACTCCCCAAATGCCTGCAACAGCCAGAGCTGAGCCAGAACTAAGCCAGGAAAACCTGGGCCCATCTGGGTCTTCTCCATGGCAAGCGGGGCCCAACCACTTGACCCATCATCTACTGCCTCCCAGGATGCATCAGGAGAAAGCTAGATCGGAAGCAGAACACTCAGTATGTGAGGCAGGTGTCCCAAGAGATGGCTTAACCTGCTGCACCACAACGCCCACCCCATTATCAAAGTTGTGTTCAAAATAGTTTTCCACCAAGGACACTATTAAGATAGTGAAAACAAAAACCATGAAACAGGAAGTAGAGGGTAGCACTGTGGTTTCTAGTAAGCTGGGAAGAAGGGAGAATGGGAAGTGATAGTTTAATGAGTACACTTTTAGTCTGGGAAGTTGAAACTTTTCTGGAGTTTGGTGGTGGTGATGGGGGCACAATATGAAGCTACTAAATGCCATTAAACCACACACCTAAAACGGTTAGAGTGATTAGCTTTATGTTACATTTCTCTTTCCACAATAAGTTAAACCAGGTAAAAGTACATTATATACTATTTTGTGATACATATATTTTAATGAGATTAAGGAATGACATAATGACATACTGGATAAAAGAATGGAGCTGGGGCTTGGTTGTTGGTTCATAGATGTCCATCATATCATTGTTTTTCAACTAGCATGTTACAAATTGTCTTCGAGAAAGTAAATTTTATAGGAGGGAGGGAGAAAGGGAATATCATTATGTTCTTAGAACTGTATTTGCAAATAACATTGACTATGTTAAAAATGAATTAAAATTTAAAAAGTAGAAATAAAAAAATTATGTTTTAAAGAGTCAAACAAAAAAAATTCTTTTATTTTCTGCATCCTTATTGTTAAAAAAAATTTTTGCAACTCAAAGTTAATCACCAGGGTTCAGAGATGATAGAAAGTAAAATCTCTATCTTTGGATTTATTGAAGTTTTTTGTGTTCTATAAATGAATGCTTTTGTAAATATTTCGTACCCAGGTAAAAAAGATGAAATTTCTGATTGTAGCTCATACCTCAGACATTGTCTCAGTATATATGTACACCTTGGGTTAAATAGTGGATTAATGGGTGCTTATTCTATTTTTATATTTTATTACTTTAAAAGTATTTTATACTTTAGAACTAAATGTTTCATTTTTTAAAATATTTATTTATTTGAAAGGCAGAGTGACACGGGGAGAGCAACAGAAAGAGACTTTCCATCCACTGGTTCACTCCCTGAATGACTGCAGCGGCCAGGGCTGGAGAATGGGGGTGGATGGAAGATCTCTGTCTCTTCCTCTCTCTCTCTCTCTCTCTCTGTCTTTCCAATAAATAAGTCCTTTTAAAAATAACATCTTGTTATTCAATTTTTCAATTTTTTGCATTAACTGACAAATAATAATTGTATACTTTTTAAAGTAGATTTATTTATTTATTTGAAAGGCTGAATTACAGAGAGGCAGAGGCAGAGAGAAAGAGAGGTCTTTCATCTGCTGGTTCACTCCCCACATGACCGCAACAACTGGAGCAATGCTGATCTGAAGCCAGGAGCTTCTTCCAGGTCTCCCAGGTGGGTGCAGGGGCCCAAAGGCTTGGGCCATCTCCTACCGCTTTCTCAAGCCATAGCAGAGAGCTGGATTGGAAGTGGAACAGCTGGGACTCAAACCAGTACCCATATGGAATGCAGGCCCTGCAGGCGGTGGCTTTACCACAGTGCCGGCCCCAGTAATTGTATATATTTAGGAGGTATGACGTGATGTTTTGACAGATTAATCATTTTGAGTGATCATATCAAAGTTATGAAGAAAGGGGAACATTGTGCACTATTGGAGGTAATGTAACTTAGTACAGCCATTATGGAAAACAGTATGGATTTTCCTAAAAAAATAGAATTACCATATGATCCTGTGATCTACTTCAAAGTATATATTTATTATATATATATAACTAATGTATATATTAAAAAGGATTGATGTTGAGCTGGTGCCGCGGCTCACTAGGCTAATCCTCCGCCTGCGGCGCCAGTACCCCGGGTTCTAGTCCCGGTTGGGGCGCCAGTTCTGTCCCGGTTGCTCCTCTTCCAGTCCAGCTCTCTGCTGTGGCCCTGGGAGGCAGTGAAGGATGGCCCAAGTCCTTGGGCCCTGCACCCGCATAGGAAACCAGGAGGAAGCACCGGGCTCCTGGCTTCGGATCAGCACAGTGCACCGGCCGCAGCAACCATTTGTGGGGTGAACCAATGACGGAAGGAAGACCTTTCTCTCTGTCTCTCTCTCTCACTGTCTAACTGCCTGTCAAAAAAAAAAAAAAAAAAAAGAATTGAAGTCGGTATGTCAGAGATACCGGTACTGCCATATTTCTTGCAGTATTATTTTTTTTAACTTTTATTTAATGAATATAAATTTCCAAAGTACAGCTTATGGATTACAATGGCTTCCCCCCCCATAACTTCCCTCCCACCTGCAACCCTCCCCTTTCCCTCTCCCTCCCCCCTTCCATTCACATCAAGATTCATTTTCAATTCTCTTTATATACAGAAGATCAGTTTAGCACATATTAAGCAAAGATTTCAACAGTTTGCACCCACACAGAAACACAAACTGAAAAATACTGTTTCAGTACTAGTTATAGCATTAATTCACATTGAACAGCACACTAAGGACAGAGATCCTACATGAGGAGTAAGTGCACAGTGACTCCTGTTGTTGACTTAACAAATTGACACTCTTGTTTATGGCATCAGTAATCACCCTAGGCTCTTGTCATAAGTTGCCAAGGCTATGGAAGCTTTTTGAGTTCACCAACTCTGATCATATGTAGACAAGGTTGTAGTCAGAGTGGAAGTTCTCTCCTCCCTTCAGAGAAAGGTACCTCCTTTGATTACCTGTTCTTTCCACTGGGATCTCACTCATGGAGATCTTTCATTTAGGTCATTTTTTTTTCTGATACAGTGTCTTGGCTTTCCATTCTTGCAGTATTATTCACAATAGCCAAGATATGGAATCACCCTATGTATCTATCAACAGATAATTGGATAAAGAAAATGTGGTACATATACATAAGAGATTTCTATTTAAGCTTTTCATAAAGGAGGAAATTCTGTCATTTTTAACAAAATGAATGAACTTGGAGGACATTAGACTAAGATAAGCAAGACATGGAAAGACAAATAGTGCATAATCTCACTTATTTGTAGTATCTTAAAAAGTCAGACTTGAAGGAAAGCAGGGCCAGCACTGTGACCTAACAGGTTGAACCTTTCACCTGCAATGCCAGCATCCCATGTGGATGATGGTCTGTGTCCTGGCTGCTCTGCTTCCAATCCAGCTCCCTGGTGATGTGCCTGAGAGGTCAGTGGAGGATGGCCAGGGTGCTTGGGCCTCTGCCACCCATTTGGAAGATCCAATTGTAGTTCTAGGCTCCTGGCTTGGGCCGGGTCCAGTCCCAGCCATTGTAACCATTTAGGGAATAAAACAGCATATGGGAGATCTCTCTCTCTCTCTCTCTCTCTCTCTCTCTCTCCCCCTCTACATTTCTATAACTGTGCCTATCAAATAAATAAATAAATCTTTTTTAAAAAAGAAGTAAAAAGGGGCCAACCCTGTGGTGTAGTAGGCTAAGCCTCTGCCTGCAGCACATGCATCCCATATGGACACTGGTTCAAGTCCCAGCTGCTCCACTTCTAATCCAGCTCTCTGCTTATGGTCTAGGAAAGCAGCGGAAGATGGCCCAAGTGCTTGGGCTCCTGAACCCACGTGGGAGACCTGGAAGAAATTCCCGGCTTCTGGTTTCAGATTGGCTCAGTTCCAGCCATTATGGCCATTTGGGAAATGAACCATTGGATGAAAGACCTTTCTCTCTGTCTCTCCATCTCTCTGTAACTCTACCTCTTAAATAAATAAAATATTTTTTAAAAAAAAGGATAAAAAGAAGAAATAAAAGGTAGAATGGTGGTTATCAGAGTTGGGGAGTGGAGAGAGGTAGGGAATGGGGCGATGTCAATCAAAGGGTACAAGGCTTCAGTTAAGTAGGGAATAAGTTTTCGAGATCAGTGCACAGCAGGTGACCATACTTAAATTATTATTTGCCTTCTCCTGAGCAGCAGTTTTCTGTGGGAATATTTTTCACTAAATGGTTAAACATTTGAAACATTCAAAGTTTAAGTTTTCCTTTTCTGGGAAGCCTTGAGTTTTCTTATGTTAGATTTATGTGTTTGTTAATCTCCCAAACGAATAATGAGAACAGGTGCATCGTTAGGTTTAAAACACATTACAATTGTTCTTGTCCTTTCGAGGTAGAAAAGTCCAGATCTCCTGAAATCTTACAGGCAGCACCGGACAACAACAAATACCAATCTCTCAGGGGAGAACACCAAAACAGCAGCTGCTTCACCAAAGAGAAGCTGAACAGGACCAACCTTAAAGCCTGGCCTCAGAAATTATTCCTACCCAAATGTATTTGGGTCAGACTTCTGACAATTTATGCCACAGGCATCACTGGTGAAAACCATGGAAATCATTCAGCTGTTAATTAATGGAAGCCAGGATGCAGGATGAGACACCCAGCAAGGCAGAACGCTTAACGGGGAGATGGAAGAGACGAGCAGCACTGCGCAAACCACTGACATTCCAGGGGGACTCTGTGCTCACCCAAAGCCCACCAGAGGCCTCAAGAAAAGGTTTATATTTCACAAAAGTGCAAGCAAACAACAACAACAACAACAAGCCCTGGAGATGTGGGAAGGAGAAGCAGCATGCAGTTTTTACCATATGGAGGGATCTCAAAATGTTCACGGAAAAAAGCAATTAAAGGATAAAAATAAAATACAAATTGTATTTCTCAATGTAAGTTCCATCAAGTTCAAGACACTTTTGTAGGGGATGGTGTTTGGCACAGCAAGTTAAGCCACCATTTGCAATACCAGCATCCCATATCAAAGAGCCAGTTCAAGGCCCAGATGCTCTACTTCCCATCCAGCACCCTGTCCATGCACCTGGGAAAGCAACAGAAGATGGTCCGAGTGCTGGGGTCCCTGCCATCCACGTGGGAGACCTGGATGGAGTTTCTGGCTCCCGGCTTTACCTTGGACCAGTCGGAGACATGGCCACTTGGGAAGTGAACCGTGGATAGAAGTTTCTCTCTCTCTCTCTCTCTCTCTCTCTCTCTCCCCCCCCTTCCTCTCTCCCTCCCTCCCTCCCTCCCTCCCTCCCTTATTGCTCTGCCTTTCAAAAAATAAATAAATATTTTTTAAAATAAAAAGACACTTAGAAAAGTAAGTGATGATACCATATACTTAGTACATACTTAAAGAAATAAGGTTTCTAGGAATTTCACCGTGTCAGGGCAATCATTTGTACATTATTTTTACATTATTATAAGAAAAAATGGTTTCTGAAGGTTTTTTAAATTAGGATAAGCATTTCCATAGTGATTTATACTAGTGACACATCCTTGATAAGGAATTGTTGCTGCTGCCACTGGCCAGAACAATCAGGCCAACGGCAACAGTTCAAGTGTCTGTAAGCATGTTTGGATGCAGCAAAATATTGAACAGGCAATCCAGGGATAATATGACTGTCTGGAGTTCAGCCAATCATGCCGACTCTTGGTTTCTGTTCTAGTTCAGGGATATCTCGGTTAAGGTATAAAAGGCAGCTGTGTTCCCCATCACTTTCTTTTTTAGTTTTTTTTTTTTTAATGAAAATACTTAGCATTTTATTAGATGAATTCCAAGGTGATATAAAATTGTCAGTGAGTAATGAAATAGAGAGAAATATGAGTTTGTAGTTGCTGCTCATACACTCAGATATATAATTATCACAATTTAAGTGCAATAAATACATATTGTCACTTAGCATTCCCTTGATATTTGGGTACATAAATATTTAAAATCATCTTCACATCGTTTTTCCCCATCCTGAAGTCCTGGGAGTGTAGTACCTGTTATCTTCCAGCCTAAAGCATTGGCAGATTATAACATAAGTCTATATTATACTCAGATTTCTTTTTATTTTTTTGAAGATTTAGGTTCATAGTCTCACCCACTAAAATATCCACACACCCCCCATGAGTGGTAGGTTTGTTACAAATACCAACCCTATTTTGACACACCATTATCACTCAAGTCCACTTACATTACGGTTCACTCGTGATATTGCACATTCCACTAGTTTTGACAAATGTATAATGACATTATATCCACATTATAGTATCAAACAGAATAGTTTCACTGTCTGAAAATCCTCTGTACTCCACCAGTTCATTCCTCCCTCACCCTAGCCCCTGGCAACCACTTAACTGTTAACTGTCTCCATAGTTTTGCCTTTTCCAGAATAACATGGGGCTGAGATCTTATAGTAGGAAGCCTTTTCAGATTCACTTCGTTTATTTAGTAATATGCATTTAAGGTTCTTTCTTGGCTTAGTAGGTTCATTCATTTCTTTTTTTTTTTTTTTTTTTTGGCAGGCAGAGTTAGACAGTGAGAGACAGAGACAGAGAGAAAGGTCTTCCTTTTCCGGTTGGTTCACCCCCCAAGTGGCCACTACGGCTGGCACATTGCAGCAGGTGTGCTGCGCCAATCCAAAGCCAGGACCCAGGTGCTTCCTCCTGGTCTCCCATGCGGGTGCAGGGCCCAAGCACCTGGGCCATTCTCCACTGCACTCCCGGGCCACAGCAGAGAGCTGGACTGGAAGAGCGGCAACCGGGACAGAATCCGGCGCCCCAACCAGAGCTAGAACCCGAGGTACTGGTGCCACAGGTGGAGGATTAGCCTAGTGAGCTGCAGCACTGGCCTTCATTTCTGATAATGGTTTGGATGCACATAGTTTATCTATTTGCCTACTGGAGGACTCTCTGTTTACTTCCAAGTTTTTTTTTTTTTTTTTTTTTTTGACAGGCAGAGTGGACAGTGAGAGAGAGAGACAGAGAGAAAGGTCTTCCTTTTTGCCGTTGGTTCACCCTCCAATGGCCGCCGCTGCAGCCGGCGCACCGCGCTGATCCTGGCAGGAGCCAGGAGCCAGGTGCTTTTCCTGGTCTCCCATGGGGTGCAGGGCCCAAGCACCTGGGCCATCCTCCACTGCACTCCCTGGCCATAGCAGAGAGCTGGCCTGGAAGAGGGGCAACCGGGACAGAATCCGGCGCCCCAACCGGGACTCGAACCCGGTGTGCCGGCGCCGCAAGGTGGAGGATTAGCCTATTGAGCCACGGCGCCGGCTCACTTCCAAGTTTTGACAATTTTGAGGAAGTCACCATATACATCCATGTACAGGTTTTGGCATGGACTCATTAGGATAAAGACCAAGGAGCATGATTGTTGGATCATATTGTAAGAGTATGTTTATGAAGGATCTCTGTGGGTGAGACCCCAGTAGAAAGAAGGAGCCATTAAGGAGGGATGCACTTTTCTCTGAAGGGAGGAGTGAACTTCCACTTTGCTATGGCCTTGTCCAAATACTGACAGAGTTTGTGGTCACAAAAGGCTTCCATAGCCTTGGCAGTTCATGGCAAGAGCCTCAGGTGATCACTGACATCATAAATAAGAGTGTTAATTGTTAAATCAACAACAGAAGTATAGAAGTCACTGTGCACTTATTCCCCATGCAGGACCTCTTTCCTTAATGTGTCGTACTGAGAATTAACTGCAAAACTTGTTCTCAAACAGTACTTTATATGTCGTGTGTATGTGTGTGTGTGCAAACTATTGAAATCTTTACTTAGAATAGAGTTGGTCTTCTGTATATAAAGTTAAAATAAAAATGAATCTTAATGAATAGGATGGGAGAGGGACAGGGGGTGGGAGGGTGGGTATGGGGGGAAGAACTACTATATTCCTAAAGTTGTACCTGTGAAATTTTCATTCATTAAATAAAAGCTTTTTTTTTTTTTTTTAAAAAAAAAAGAGTATGTTTAGTTTTGTAAGAAACTGCCAGTCTCTGGGGCTGGCGCTGTGGCGCAGCGGGTTAACACCTTGGTCTGAAGTGCTGGCATCCCATATGGGCACCGGTTCAAGTCCCGGCTGCTCCACTTCCAGTCCAGCTTTCTGCTATGGCCTGGGAAAGCAGTACAAGATAGCCCAAGTCCTTGGGCCCCTGCACCCGCATGAGTGACCTGGAAGAAGCTCCTGGCTTTGGATCGGCGCAGCTCCAGCCATTCTGGCCATCTGGGGAGTGAACAAGCAGATGAAAGACCTTTCTCTCTCTCTCTGCCTCTCCTCTCTCTGTGTAATCCTTTCAAATAAGTTTAAAAAAAAAAAAAGAAAGAAAGAAACTGCCAGTCTCCCAAAGTAACTGTATCATTTTATATGCCCATTCTTGTCAGCATTTTGTATAATTCATATTTTGAATTTTTCATTTTCCAATAGATGTGCTATATAGTATCTTAGTTTTACTCGCAATTCCCTAATGACACATGATGTTGAACATCTTTTCATATGCTTATTTGCCACCTGTGTTGTCTTCTTTGATGAGTTGTCTGTTCAGATCTTTTGCTCAGTTTTTTTTTTTTTTTTTTTTTTTGACAGGCAGAGTGGACAGTGAGAGAGAGAGACAGAGAGAGAAAGGTCTTCCTTTGCCGTTGGTTCACCCTCCAATGGCCGCCGCTGCAGCCGGCGCACCGCGCTGATCTGATGGCAGGAGCCAGGAGCCAGGTGCTTTTCCTGGTCTCCCATGGGGTGCAGGGCCCAAGCACTTGGGCCATCCTCCACTGCACTCCCGGGCCACAGCAGAGAGCTGGCCTGGAAGAGGGGCAACCAATAGGGCCCCAAGAGGGGCATCCAATAGGATGTTCAAAAGAGGTGATGGAGGCTTTCACGATGGTGGAATAGGGGAGGAGCTTACTGCTCTAGTCTTGCAGAAGATAGTTTTTAAAATGTGGAGAGGCGCCAGCACTGTGGCGCAGTAGGTTAATCCTCCATCTGTGGCACCAGTTTTAGTCCTGGCTGCTCCTCTTCCAATCCAGCTCTCTGCTATGGCCTGGGAATCCGGCGCCCCGACCGGGACTAGAACCCGGTGTGCCGGCGCCGCAAGGTGGAGGATCAGCCTATTGAGCCACGGCGCCGGCCTTTGCTCAGTTTTTAATGTAGCTGCTCATTTTCTTATCGAGTTTTAAGAACTTTTGTATATTTTGGTTAAGAGACTACATTGGGGCTGGCGCTGTGGCATAGCGGGTAAAGCTGCCGCCTGCAGTGCCAGCATCCCATATGGGTACCAGTCCCAACCCCGGCTGCTCCACTTCTGATCCAGCTCTCTGCCATGGCCTGGGAAAGCAGTAGAAGATGGCCCAAGTCCTTGGGCCCCTGCACCCACATGGGAGACCTGAAGAAGCTCCTGGCTTCAGATTGGCACAGTTCTGGCCATTGAGGCCAATTGGGGAGTGAACCAGCGGATGGAAGGATGCAAGACTCTCTCTCTCTCTCTCTCTGCCTCGATTTCTCTCTGTGTATAACTCTTTCAAATAAATAAATAAATCTTTAAAAAAGGAGAGAGACTACATTAGCCAACTTCTTGTTAATATAATTAGTACCCAAGGCAGCCTAACTTTATAAAGAGGCTTATTTAGCTGACGGTTCTAAGGGCTGGAGGTCTAAATAACTTGGTGCAGGTGAGGACTCCATGGCAAATGGTGGAGTGTGTGTGGGAGGAAGCGACCACATCTCGGAACAGAAAGCTGGAGAGACCAGGTGGATGCAGGCCTGGGTTTTATAACAACTTGCTCTCATGAGAACTCAATCCAGTAGACCAATATTCCCTTCTGCGGGCAGTGCCCCTACCAACTCAAGGCTTTCACGTTAGGCCCCTCCTCTTACAGATTCCATCACCTCCACTACCATTGTGGGGACTCAGCTACCAACACATGAGCCTTTGGGGAGACAAATAACATTCAGATCATAGCAGAGTCTTTAACCAGCGTTTTGAAAGTATTTGTCCCAGTCTGTGGCTTGTTTTTTTTTTTTAATTATCTATTTATTTGATATGCAGAGTTGCAGAGAGAGAGGAGTGACAGACAGAGAGGGAGAGAGAATTTCCCATCTGCTGGTTCAGTCTCCAAATGACCAGAACAACTGGGGCTTGGCCAGGCTGGAGCGAGGTGCCAGGAGCTCCCACGTGGGTGCAGGGTCCCAAGAACTTGGGCCATCTTTCACTGCTTTTCCGGGCTATTAGCAGAGAGCCAGATTCCAAGTGGAACAGCAGGGTCACAAACTGGCACCCATATGGGATGGCCACAGCTTAACCCGCTGCGCCACAGCGCTGGCCCCCACTGTGGTCTTTCAATTCTCTTGACCCATTTGGTTTTGCAAATCAGAGTTTTAAAAATGAATGAAGTCTAACCTATCAATCATTCCTTCTAATGTCATGCCTTGGTGTTGTATCTTAAAAGTCATCACCATTTGTATGCCAAGACCATGTAAGTTTTCCTCTGTTATCTTCTAGTAGTTTTAGTTTTGTGGTCTATATTTAGGACTATGATCTACTTTAAATTTTTTTAAGTGTTAAGTTTTACATATAGATTTTTTTACGTGGCTGCCCAATTGTTCCAGCACTATTTGTTGACTTACCAGTGTTTCCCAGAGAAACAGATCAATGGAGGAGAGTGGGATACTGACAGATTGGCTCTTGTGATTACAGAAGCTGACAAGTCCCATGATCTGCTGCTTGCAAGCTGGAGATCCAGGAAAACCAGTGACAGGATTCAGTCTAAGCCAAAAGTCAGAGAATGAGAAAGTGATGACTTAAATCCCAGTCCAAGGGCAGGAGACGAGATGTCTCAGCTCCAACTATGTGGCATGAAAAAGGATGCAAATTATTTCCTCCTCTTTTTATTTAAGCCCTCCATGTATGGATCTTGTCCATAGTCTGTTACATTTATAGCTAAGTATTTCAATTTGTATGATAATGTAAATGCTATTGTTTTTAATTTCCAATTTTACGTAAGAAAGCAATTGGTATTTGCATATTAACCTTGGTTCCTGTGATTTGCTATGAGTTACAGTAGGATTTTGGGGTTTTGTTTGGGTCAATTCCAGTAGACAATCATGTCATCTAAAAGTTTTATTTCTTCTTCCCTAATCTATATACCTTTTATTTACTTCTCTTTTCTTATTGCATTAGCTAGGACTTCCAATAGGATGTTCAAAAGAGGTGATGGAGGCTTTCACGATGGTGGAATAGGGGAGGAGCTTACTGCTCTAGTCTTGCAGAAGATAGTTTTTAAAATGTGGAGAGGCGCCAGCACTGTGGCGCAGTAGGTTAATCCTCCATCTGTGGCACCAGTTTTAGTCCTGGCTGCTCCTCTTCCAATCCAGCTCTCTCCTATGGCCTGGGAATCCGGCGCCCCGACCGGGACTAGAACCCGGTGTGCCGGCGCCGCAAGGTGGAGGATCAGCCTATTGAGCCACGGCGCCGGCCTTTGCTCAGTTTTTAATGTAGCTGCTCATTTTCTTATCGAGTTTTAAGAACTTTTGTATATTTTGGTTAAGAGACTACATTGGGGCTGGCGCTGTGGCATAGCGGGTAAAGCTGCCGCCTGCAGTGCCAGCATCCCATATGGGTACCAGTCCCAACCCCGGCTGCTCCACTTCTGATCCAGCTCTCTGCCATGGCCTGGGAAAGCAGTAGAAGATGGCCCAAGTCCTTGGGCCCCTGCACCCACATGGGAGACCTGAAGAAGCTCCTGGCTTCAGATTGGCACAGTTCTGGCCATTGAGGCCAATTGGGGAGTGAACCAGCGGATGGAAGGATGCAAGACTCTCTCTCTCTCTCTCTCTGCCTCGATTTCTCTCTGTGTATAACTCTTTCAAATAAATAAATAAATCTTTAAAAAAGGAGAGAGACTACATTAGCCAACTTCTTGTTAATATAATTAGTACCCAAGGCAGCCTAACTTTATAAAGAGGCTTATTTAGCTGACGGTTCTAAGGGCTGGAGGTCTAAATAACTTGGTGCAGGTGAGGACTCCATGGCAAATGGTGGAGTGTGTGTGGGAGGAAGCGACCACATCTCGGAACAGAAAGCTGGAGAGACCAGGTGGATGCAGGCCTGGGTTTTATAACAACTTGCTCTCATGAGAACTCAATCCAGTAGACCAATATTCCCTTCTGCGGGCAGTGCCCCTACCAACTCAAGGCTTTCACGTTAGGCCCCTCCTCTTACAGATTCCATCACCTCCACTACCATTGTGGGGACTCAGCTACCAACACATGAGCCTTTGGGGAGACAAATAACATTCAGATCATAGCAGAGTCTTTAACCAGCGTTTTGAAAGTATTTGTCCCAGTCTGTGGCTTGTTTTTTTTTTTTAATTATCTATTTATTTGATATGCAGAGTTGCAGAGAGAGAGGAGTGACAGACAGAGAGGGAGAGAGAATTTCCCATCTGCTGGTTCAGTCTCCAAATGACCAGAACAACTGGGGCTTGGCCAGGCTGGAGCGAGGTGCCAGGAGCTCCCACGTGGGTGCAGGGTCCCAAGAACTTGGGCCATCTTTCACTGCTTTTCCGGGCTATTAGCAGAGAGCCAGATTCCAAGTGGAACAGCAGGGTCACAAACTGGCACCCATATGGGATGGCCACAGCTTAACCCGCTGCGCCACAGCGCTGGCCCCCACTGTGGTCTTTCAATTCTCTTGACCCATTTGGTTTTGCAAATCAGAGTTTTAAAAATGAATGAAGTCTAACCTATCAATCATTCCTTCTAATGTCATGCCTTGGTGTTGTATCTTAAAAGTCATCACCATTTGTATGCCAAGACCATGTAAGTTTTCCTCTGTTATCTTCTAGTAGTTTTAGTTTTGTGGTCTATATTTAGGACTATGATCTACTTTAAATTTTTTTAAGTGTTAAGTTTTACATATAGATTTTTTTACGTGGCTGCCCAATTGTTCCAGCACTATTTGTTGACTTACCAGTGTTTCCCAGAGAAACAGATCAATGGAGGAGAGTGGGATACTGACAGATTGGCTCTTGTGATTACAGAAGCTGACAAGTCCCATGATCTGCTGCTTGCAAGCTGGAGATCCAGGAAAACCAGTGACAGGATTCAGTCTAAGCCAAAAGTCAGAGAATGAGAAAGTGATGACTTAAATCCCAGTCCAAGGGCAGGAGACGAGATGTCTCAGCTCCAACTATGTGGCATGAAAAAGGATGCAAATTATTTCCTCCTCTTTTTATTTAAGCCCTCCATGTATGGATCTTGTCCATAGTCTGTTACATTTATAGCTAAGTATTTCAATTTGTATGATAATGTAAATGCTATTGTTTTTAATTTCCAATTTTACGTAAGAAAGCAATTGGTATTTGCATATTAACCTTGGTTCCTGTGATTTGCTATGAGTTACAGTAGGATTTTGGGGTTTTGTTTGGGTCAATTCCAGTAGACAATCATGTCATCTAAAAGTTTTATTTCTTCTTCCCTAATCTATATACCTTTTATTTACTTCTCTTTTCTTATTGCATTAGCTAGGACTTCCAATAGGATGTTCAAAAGAGGTGATGGAGGCTTTCACGATGGTGGAATAGGGGAGGAGCTTACTGCTCTAGTCTTGCAGAAGATAGTTTTTAAAATGTGGAGAGGCGCCAGCACTGTGGCGCAGTAGGTTAATCCTCCATCTGTGGCACCAGTTTTAGTCCTGGCTGCTCCTCTTCCAATCCAGCTCTCTCCTATGGCCTGGGAAAGCAGTAGAAGATGGCCCAAGTCCTTGGGCCCCTGCACCCACGTGGGAGACCGGGAAGAAGCTCCTGGCTCATTGCTTCAGATTGGCGCACCTCCAGTCATTGCAGCCATTTAGGGAGTGAACCAATGGAAGGAAGACCTTTCTCTCTCTTTCTCTTTCTCTTTCTATAACCCTGTCAAATAAAATCAATTAAAGTCTGTAATATTCTCTCATGAAATGACCTTGAAATTCATCCCATAGTGTTACACATATCAGTGGTGCATATTTTAATTGCTGGGTAGTATTGCAGTACTGTTATACAACTGTATTTCACTTACAGAGATATACAATTTATCCACTCACCTAATGATGGCCATGCAGGTTGTTTCCAGTTTGAAGTTATTTGAATAAACCTTCTGCCAACATTCATGTACAAGCTTTGGTGTACAAAAATATTCTCATTTCACTTGGGTTAAATACTGAAGTAGAATCACTCAGCTGTATGGTAGCTGTATATTTAGCTTTCTAAGGATTTGTCAAATTATTTTCCAGTTTTTGTGCTATTTTATATACCCACCTGCTATATGAGTTCCAGTAGCTCAACATCTTCCAGCACTCAATACTGTTGGTCATTTTAATGGGTGTACCACTGTGGTTTCAACTTGCGTTTTCTTGATGGTTAATACTGAAACTCTATCTTGTCCTTACTAGTCATTGCTTACCTTATGAGTTATCTCTATTTGAGATACTGCCATTTTTATTAGGTTGTCTTAAAATTGGGTTGCATATTTACTTTTTTTTTTAAGGAAACAGCTCACATCACATGTTCATTGCAGATATTCCCTCCCACTCAGTGTCTTTCCTTTTCATTTTCTTAACAGTGTCTTTCAAGGGACAAGAGTGGTTTCTTTTTTTTTTTTTTTTATAAAGATTTATTTATTTGAAAGAGTTACACAGAGAGAGGAGAGGGAGAGAGAGGTCTTCCATCTGATGGTTCACTCCCCAACTGGCTGCAACGGCTGGAGCTGCACAGATCTGAAGTCAGGAGCCAGGAGCCAGGAGCCAGGAGCTTCTTCCGGGTCTCCCACATGGGTGCAGCGACCCAAGAAGTTGGGCCATCTTCTACTGATTTCCCAGGCCATAGCAGAGAGCTGGATCAGAAGTGGAGCAGCCAGGTCTCGAACTACTGCCCATATGGGATGCCGGCACTTCAGGCCAGGGCATTAACTCACTGTGCCACAGTGCCAGCCCCGGAACAAGAGTGTTTAATTTTGTTCATTATATTAGTGCTGATACATTTAAATGGTAGTTCTGTAAAATTATATTTATAATTCACTATTACTTTTTTCTCTTTTTCATTTCTTCTTCAATTTGACTAATTATGTCTAGCTAGGAAATCATTTATATACTCTTGGTAGTATTCTTTTCTGAACATATTAAATGAATCAGTACGTTGTTCCTTTTTACTCACTACAAAACTCGTATAATTTTTCTACTTCTTATATGTGTTATAAGACTTGCTAAACATTAGCTAATTTGCTAAGATCTTGAAACAAAAAACTTTAATATTTATTTTAATAGGAAAAGTATGAATTACCTTATAAATTCTGATGCCTGAATAGGTTTATGCATGCTCTCAGGTATAAGAAAAGCCTAAAGGCAAAAAACATGTTTCTTTTTATCAAATGACTCAAGTTTAGAAGTAAGTTCTAAATAAGAATAATGTCAAGACCTTATCTCTGATTCTTGTGGCCTTTCCTGGATGGTTGAAAGGCTGCCACTCCCTGGGGACCATGAGCAAGTCAGAAAGAAGGCTGGAGTGATGGCAACAGCTAAGTCTATCACTTTATTAGGGAATCACATTTCCCCAAGCTGTATCTCCCACTGTTTTGCTTCTCTTGGCCATTACCAGCTTCAAAAGATGATAATGAAGAGAATATGTAGTGAGACAGAAGTATTGAAAACGCATAATGGTTCAGTAAACTAAGTTTCTACCACTGTGAAAATGGATACCCATGTCCAAAATAAACTGAATCATTTTCAAAAAAGGTTCACAAGTATATGTTACACAGAATGACACTTTAAAATCTTGTAAAATGTGAAACTTGAATGAATTAGATTTAATGCCTGATGACAGACTGTTGGTATTTTGGGGGTTACTATAAGAGTGGAGGAAATACAAAAATAAAAAGATAGAAAATACGATATAAAAGTCACATATGGCTTACAGGTTGGGATGTCAGTTAAGATGCCAGTAAAAGAGCCTTGGTCTATACCTGCCTCCAACTCCTGACTCCAGTTTCACACCAGTGCAGAACCTGGGCAACAGTAGCTGATGGCTCAAGTAACTAGGTTCCTGCCACACATAAGTGAGAGACCTGTAGTGGGTTCCTGGCCCAGCCAGCTGACATCTGGGAAGTGAACCACCAGATGGATGCTCTCTTATAAATAAAATTAAATAAAAAAGTTTAGAAGTCACATTTATACAAAGTTTTATGTATGTGTACCTGTGTGTGAATTTAAATTATTTTCATTTAAAGAAATGTAACTGTAGGACTACTCTATGTGTTCCCACTGGTTTGAGACATGGCCTGAAATTAAATTAATAATCAGACTTTTCCCCAGTGTATCAAATTTATAGTTTCTTCCTCATATAAATGTTATGGCATTTAACAAAAGTGATTCATTCATTTTTTAAAAAATATTTTATTTATTTATTTGAGAGGTAGAGTTACAGACAGTGAGAGGGAGAGACAGAGAGAAAGGTCTTCCTTCTGTTGGTTCACTCCCCAAATGGCCATAACGGCTGGAGCTGCACCGATCCAAAGCCAGGATTCCTCCTGGTCTCCCATGCGGGTGCAGGGGCCCAAGCACTTGGGCCATCTTCTGCTTTCCCAGGCAATAGCAGAGAGCTGGATCAGAAGTGGAGCAGTCAGGACTAGAACCAGCGCCCATATGGGATGCCGGTGCCACAGGCAGAGGATTAACCTACTGCGGCACGGTGCCAGCCCCAAGTGATACATTCTTAAAAAGCTTATTCTCAATTATTTATCTGGAATACAGTAAGATATGACTCATGGTGACTCAAGGTCAAATACTTTTCATATACAATAATCACAAGGTCTATTTGCAGGGTGAGTACCTCAGTTGGATCTGACTGTGTGAGACTTTCTCATTTGCAGGAAATATATAACTTCACTCATGTATAACACTGAAGACTGAAAATGGAGGAAAAGAGGTTGGAGACAAATTAATGACAAATTAATGGCCTGAAGGGACAAATATTAGAATCCAGGGCCTTCCAAGAAGTGGGACCTGATAAAACTCTCAAATTTCTAAGTCCTAAAGTTATCCTTTAGTAATAAGAGGGTGGGAAAAATATAGACAGACAAGCCTTCACAGAGACCACGGCCTAGTTTCAAAGTCTTAATGTAGATTGAATAAAGGCAATCAGATTGCTAGAGTTCCTCACCTAGTCACCTGTCGAAAGCAAACGCAAATCCTCTCTGAAGATAGCACTAGGATCATATTATTTTCCCTGTAATTTTAATACGTAGTGTCAGGAAGTTGATTCAGAAATCATCATATATGGGAAAACAAGACCACCAAAATCCAAGGAAAACAATAACCATTAGAAACAGGTCAGGGAACCCCCAGCATTGTGGCATAGTGGGTAAAGCTGCTGCCTACAATGCCAGCACCCTATATGAGTGCAAGTCCAAGTTCCAGCTACTCCACTACCAATCCAGCTCCCTGCTAATGCACCCAGGAAAGCAGTGGAAGATGGCCCGATTGTTTGAGTCCTTGCCACCCACTTGGGAGACCTGGATAAGCTGCTAGTTTCTGAATTCAGCATGGCCCAGCCTGGCTGTTGCAGCCCTCTGTGGAGTGAGTGTGTGTATCTTTTTCTCTCTCCTTCTCTAATAAATAAATCTTAAAAAAAAAAAAAAAAAAGAGGGGTGGGTGCTGTGGTATAGCGGATAAAGCTGCCACCTCTAGTGCCAGCATCCCCTATGGGCGCCGGTTCAAGTCTCTGTTGCTCCACTTCTGATCCAGCTCTCTGCTATGGCCTGGGAAAGCAGTGGACGATGGCCCAGGTCCTTGGGCCCCTGTACTCACATGGAAGACCAAGGAAGCTCCTGGTTCCTAGCTTTGGATCAGCACAGCTCCACCCATTGCCAATTGGGGGAGTGAACCAGCGGATGGAAGACCTCTCTCTCTCTCTCTCTCTCTCTCTCTCTCTCTCTCTGCCTCTCCTTTTCTCTCTGAAACTTTGACTTTCAAATAAATAAATAAATAAATATTTTTAAAAGACAGGTTAGATAATGGGACTATCCCTGGAAGAAAGAGAATGAAGCAGCTGCATAATTTGAATAGCTAATATAGCTAGGAATTTACCTAAATGTGCACAAACACACATGTGCACAGACACATAATTTCCCAAAATGTACACCACTAAGCTGCACATTAAAAACATTGCAGGGGCCAGCACTGTGGCACAGCGGGTTAAAGCCGTGGCCTAGGATGGCCCAAGTGTTGGGCCCCTACACCTGCATAGGAGACCAGGAAGAAACCCCTGGCTCCTGGCTTTGGATCACCGCAGCTCTGGTCGTTGCGGCCATTTAGAGTGAACGAATGGAAAGAAGACCTTTCTCTCTCTCTCACTCACTGTCTGTAAACTCTACCTGTCAAATAAATAAATAGCTGTGGCCTACTGCGCTGGCATCCCATAGGGGCACTGGTTCAAGTCCTGGCTGCTTCATTTCCCATCCAGCTCTCTGCTATTGCCTGTGAAAGCAGTAGAAGATAACCCAAGTCCTTGGGCCCCTGCACCCGTGTGGGAGACCCAGAAGAAGCACTTGGCTCCTGATCAGCTCAGCTCTGGCTGTTGTGGTCATTTGGGGAGTGAACCAGTGGATGGAAGGCCTCTCTCTTTCTCTCTCTCTGGCTCTATCTTGCTATGTAACTCTGTCTTTCAAATAAATAAAATAAATCTTAAAAACAACAATAAAAAATTGCAAATATTAAGAAAAATCACACCTAGGCAAACCATTGTATACTTGGAATGGTTCAAAAACAAATAAATACATTTTAAAGGAAAAAGATTAACTTCAAACATAGTTAACTGACAGCTTACTTTCGATCAAAACAATAGCAGACAGACCATAAGGAAATAGATTGAGCATCCCCAATATGAAAATTGGAAACCAAAATGCTCCACGTTTTGATTGAGCACTGGCATGATGCCACAAGTCTAGTGGGACAATGTCACAAACTTGGTTTCATGCACAAAATTATTGAAAATAATGTACAAGAGTACTTGCAAGCTATGTATTTAAGGTATATGTCAAACATAAATGAATTTCATGTTTAGACTTTGGTCCCAACACCCACGTATCTCATGTGCAAACAGTCCAAAAATTGAAATTCAAAATACTCTGGTCTCAAGTGTTTTGGATAAGGGATACTCTACCTTTATCTGCAAAATACTAACAGAAAATAACTACCAATTTAGAATTCTAGACTCAATAAAAGTTATCATGCAAAAATAAAGACAAAATAAAAGTATTTCCAATAACAACCATAATTTGTTACCAGCAAACTCACACTTAAAAGAAAGACTATGGGACAGTGCTTGGCTTAGTAGTTAAGACACTGGTTAAAATGCCTATGTCTGAGTGAGACTGTGCCGAACTGTACATTTGGACTTAACCCCAAATGGCAGAGCTAGAAACATGCCATAGGACTCCAAACCCCAATAAGTTGGCAGGTACCAATGCCATCTTACTAGTTAAAGTAATCAGTTAAAGTTCATAACTGATCATAAAGATAGGATTAAGTGTCAAAGGGATCACATAAATAAGACCAGTATCTGCTAATAATAATTGATAGAATTAAAAAGAAGAGAACAACCCAACATGGGAAGCAGGATACACAGCAGACTCATAGAATGGCAGATGTCCTAAACAGCACTCTGGTCTCAGAATCAGCCCTTAAGGCATTTGGATCTGGCTGAAAAGCCCATTAGAGTTTCTTAGGCATGGAAAGCCAAGACACTGTGGCAAAAAATGACCTGCACGAAAGATCTCTGTGAGTGATATCCCAATAGAAAAAACGGGCCATCGAAGAAGGAGGTACCTTTCTCTAAGGGAGGAGAGAACTTCCACTTTGATTATGGCCTTGTCTAAATAAGGCTGGAGTTTGTGAACTCAAGAGGCTTCCATAGCCTTGGAAGCTCATGACAAGAGCCTCAGGTGATTACTGACCTCATAAATAAGGGTGTCAATTGTTAAATCAACAACAGGAGTCACTGTGCACTTACTCCCCATATAGGATCTCTGTCCTTAATGTGTTGTACTATGTGAATTAACAGTAAAACTTGTCTTCAAACAGTACTTTTTACTTTGTCTATGTGGGTACAATCTGTTCAAATCTTTACTTAGTATATACTAAGTTGATCTTCTGTATATAAAGATAATTTAAAATGAATCTTAATGAAGAATGTGATGAGAGAGGGAGTAGGAGATGGGATGGTTTGCAGGTGGGAGGGTGGTTATGGGGGGAAAACTGCTATAATCTAAGTTTTCCTTTGAAATTTATATTTATTAAATAAAAGTTTTCTAAAAAACAAAAAATGCCTATGTCCTACATTGGTCTGCATGTGTTCAATATCTGTCTCTGGCTCCTGACCCTAACTTCCTGCTAATGTACACCCTGGGAGACAGCACTGATGACTTAAGTTATTGGGTTCTTGTCACCCATTTAGGAAGGCTGGATTAAGTTCCTAGTTCTTGGTTTTGTCCTGGCCTTGCCTGGCCATAGTGGGCATTTGGATGAGTGAATGGAGCACCCTTGCTCGCTCGCTCTCTCAAATAAATTTTTAATTTATAAAATATTTTTAACATACTAAAGGGTGCTCTTCAGTTAGAAGAAAAATGATTCTAGAAGGAAACTTATAGGACAGGCAAGAAAGTATAAAAAAAGCAATGAAGTAATTATGTGGTTTGATTTAAATGAATATTAACTGTGAAACAGTAAGGTTGTTTATGTCAACTACATACAGAATTCAAATACATGACATCAATATCAGATTAGTCAAGAGGGGAATAAATGGAGTTAACTCACTAACTCCTACCCTTTACTAAAAGTGGTCTGAGTACTAATTTACATTAGCCTTTAAGAGAAGTATGAATGTTGTATTAATAAAAACTTAACACAGAAAGTATTGGAGCTAAAAAGATATTGTTCATAATGATGAGGTTTCAATTAACCAGAAAGACATGACAATTCAAATTTGAATGCATATAAAACCAGACTCAAAATACATAATGCAAAAATCAGTACCTCTACAGAACAAGTTCATAATTGTTCTATAAGACATTAACACACTTCTTTACCTGACAGGATAAAAGACAAAGAGAGAGAAGACTTTAAAAACACAATTAAATAAGATTAATTTGTAGAGACCGGAAGAGGATAGGAATACTCTTCCAAATGTTCAACCATGTTTCATCTTCTAAGAAAACAAATTAAATGCAAGACAGTTGTATCTCATGGTAATTTAGCATGTAATGAATCTGTACACAATGTACTAACAAACCTGAAGAGAAAAAAATTCTAGATTTTGAAACCCATTTTCCTAATTTGTCCTCTTTTCAAAAAATAATCTATCTTTGGGGCCAGTGCTGTGGCATAGCACATAAAGCTGCCACCTGCAGTGCCAGCATCCCATACTGGGCGCCAGTTTGAGGTTCGAGTCCAGGCTGCTCCACTTCTGATCCAGCTGTTATTGCCTGGGAAAGCATAAGATGGCCCAAGTCCTTGGGCCCTTGCACCTGCATGGGAGACCCGGAAGAAGCTCCTGGTTCCTGGTTTCGGATCGGTGTAGCTCTGGCCATTGCATTCAGCAATGCAATCAGCAGCTGGAAGACCTCTTTCTCTCTCTCTCCCTCTCTCTCTCTTTCTCTCTCTGCCTTTCAAATAAATAAATAAATATTTAAAGAAAAAAAAAAGAATATCTTTAAAAAAAAAAAAAGGTATGGGGGGAGAAAGGGGTGGTGCTGTGGTATAGCAGGTTAAGTCACCTCCTATGACACCAGCATTCTATATGGATGCTGGTTTGAATTCTGGCTGTTCCACTTCCAATCTAGCTCATTGCTAACATGCCTGGGAAAACAGCAAAACATGGCCTAAGTCCTTGGGTCCCTGCACCCATGTGGGAGACCAGGATAAAGCTCCTGGCTCCTGGCTTCCACCTGGCCCAGACCTAGACATTGCAGTCATTTGAGGAGTGAACCAGCAAATGGAAGATCTTTCTCTCTCTGCAACTCTTTGAAATAAATAAATCTTTTTAAAAATTTTAAAAATAAAAATAAAGCACAGGGGCTATCATTGTAGTGCAGGTTAAGCCACCCCCTGTGACACTGGTGTCCCACACTGGAATGCTGGTCCTGGCTGCTCTGCTTTCAATCTGGCTTCCTGCTGATGTGCTTGGGAAGGTAGTGGATGATGGCCAAAGTACTTGGACCCCTGCTACCCATGTGGGAGACCAGGATGGAGTTCTGCCTCCTGGCTGCGAACTGGCCCAGACCTGGCTGTCGTGGCCCTTTGGAGAGGGAACCAGTGGATGGAAGTGCTGTCTCTGTCTCTCTTGTCACTCTGCCTTTCAAACAAAATCTTTCATTATTATTATTTTGTAATGTACAGGTTCCTATAGAAGAAGCTGATGATCAAAAGAGCTGTTATCTAGATCTAGGTCCCTGTGATTAATTTCAGTGACATTAGGTTAAGTTCCAAGGTGGTAAGCAGGTATAGGACTGCTGCTCACACATCACTGATCACTTTCAGGATATGCTGAGTATGCTCAGATCTCTTGAGCACCTGCTGCCACAGCACACACCAATAAATACTACAAACAATAAATAATGGAGACTTTCTCCAAAAGACTAAAAACAACAACACCAAAAACCATAATAGAGTCCTTTTCCTCTTTAGTGTCAATTTTATGATTTCCTTTCATTATACACTTGAATTGCCTAACTTTCACCTTGGTGTCAATGTCCCAGGTCTTAGACAATTGACAATGGAACTTTTTTTTTTTTTTTTGGTCAATATTGAAATTTTGCTACCCAATGCAAAACTCAATAGCCTGAACTTACAAAGCTGCTTACCCAAAATGTGAAACAAGAAAGAATGCAAATCATCTTGCATCTTTACTATTATTTTCAGGGGCTTGATGATCCCAGTATCTGGCCAGAAAACAGGTGCAGCATTACACACCGCTTAAACACTTCCTACAAGTGTTTCGCCAGATGTGTACCTGGACATCAGCTCTGTGCTCCAGAAACTCACAATTCTGGCTAGAGAAGAGGTTGGCCTCCATTACCTCCTGCGTCCTAGTCAAACTGAGGCCTCGCCTATCTTGGTATTCCCACACCACGATTGTGACACTGGGCACTCTACTCCCCCAGTACCAGATTTCTGATGTATACTGAGTTGTGCTTTCCAGTTTAAAGATTTCCCAAGGTCACTGCATTTATAGGGTTTCTGTTTAGTATGAATTTTCTGGTGTTTAATAAGATTTGATCTGATGGTGAAGGCCTTCCCACACTCGGGACACATATATGGTTTCTCTCCCGTGTGGATTCGGTGATGTTCATGAAGCTGGGATTTCTTAATGAAAGACTTCCCACAGTCGAGGCATTCATAGGGTTTCTCTCCAGTGTGAATTCTTCTATGTCTATTTAAGTGGGACTTCTGGATGAAGGACTTCCCACATTCAGTACAAACATAAGGTTTCTCCCCAGTGTGAATTCTCTGATGCATGATCAGCGTGGATTTCCTCGCAAAGGCTTTGCCACACTCGCTGCACTCATAATGTCTTTCTCCAGTGTGGGACTGCTGATGGATGTGGAGGCCTGACTTCCGAGTAAAGGCTTTGCCACAGTCACTGCACTTATAGGGTTTCTCTCCAGTGTGAATCTTCTGGTGTGTGAAGAGATTTGACCTGTCAGCGAAAGCCTTGCCACACTCAGCACAGCTATACGGCCTCTCTCCTGTGTGAATCTGCTTATGTACGTGGAGCTGCGATTTCTTAGTGAAGGATTTCCCACAGTCGCTGCACGTGTAGGGTTTCTCTCCAGTATGGATTCTCTCATGTGCAATGAAATGGGATTTGTGGAAGAAGGCCTTCCCACATTCAGCGCACACATAGGGCTTTTCTCCTCTATGAATTCTCTGGTGCATACTTAGTGTTGATTTCTGAATGAATGCTTTCCCACAGTCACTGCATTCATAATGTCTCTCTCCAGTATGGCATTTCTGATGTATCCTGAGACGTGACTTCCAAGTGAATGACTTTCCACAGTCACTGCATCTATAGGGTTTCTCTCCAGTGTGAATTTTTTGGTGTTTGATGAGATTTGACCTGTCTGTAAAGGCCTTCCCACACTCAGTACAGATATAGGGTCTCTCTCCAGTATGAATTTTCTGATGTATGACAAGATTTGTCTTGTGAGTGAAGACCTTGCCACATTCTGAACATATAAAGGGATTCTCTCCTGTGTGAATTCGCTCATGCACGTGGAGTTGTGACTTCTTAATAAAGGATTTCCCACAGTCACTGCACTCATAGGGTTTCTCGCCAGTGTGAATTCTTTCATGTGTGATAAAATGCGACTTCCGGATGAAGGCTTTCCCACATTCAGTACAGACGTAGGGCTTTTCTCCTGTGTGAATTTTCTGGTGCATGCTTAGTGTTGACTTCCTTGTGAAGGCTTTCCCACATTCACTACATGCAAAGTGTTTCCCTCCACTGTGCCGTTTTTTGTGTACACGGAGGCTTGCGTTCTGAGAGAAGCTTTTCCCACATCCTGACCTGCGGAGAGCAGCATTTCCATATGCACTACATTTGTAGTAACACTCCTCGTCACATGTTTTCTGATGACTGGCGGTGAGGGAGAAACCCTTCCGGAATTCAGTGCATACAAAGGCTTTCCCCCCTGCATGAGCCCTCTGAGGCACAGCACGCTGGGGCCTCTGAGTGCTGACTGTCCCGTATCTGCTGCACTCTTCCTGTTCTCCCTCAGGGTAAACACTCTCGTGTGCAAAGTGGGGTGATTTGCGGAAGAAACCTTTTACACGGTCAGAAAACAAATGGGGGTGCTCCCCAGGGTGTCTCCCATGGTATTCACGCACTTGCTGATGACTCGGAAGCTGCCTACAGTGATTACACTCACAAGCACTCACTTCTGTATGAGAAGTCATGTGGGTAAAGATACCCCCGAATCCCAGAATCTTGTCAAGATGGCCTGTTGTACTGCTTCCATTGTAATGACATAAGCTTACCACAAGCTTCGAACTCTTTTCTACTGAGTCACAGTTTTGCAGTCTTTTGCTTGAAGGAAAAAGGTGGGTATTCTCGTGAGCTCTTTTCCCTGCATCCTCATATGCACGGTGCATCCCATCAACCAGCATCCCCTGGCTGGTGAAGGCAAAGTGACCTAGAGCTCTGCTCTGATTGTCCTCATGGTTCCCCATCTGTTTATTATCCTTCCACAATTCTTCTAAAATGGGATACAGGGCCTGCCTTGTGAACAGACTAAATCTCTCAGACGGGAAAGAAACTTCTTTAGATAGTCCCTGTTGTGACGTTTCAATATCCCCATCTAAAAAAAGAAAAGAAGAGACAAAACTGACTTAAAGGATCATTAACAGAGGACAGGAGAACTGATACCTTCAGTTGATTCAGAGTGAACACAAAGGGACGGCAGAGGCTCTCTACAAATATACCTAAGCATGTGAAATATACATAAACATACACATGTAACAATCTACTTAGATATGTGTATAATAAAGTAATATGCAGCAATAAAGTTAACAACTTGTGTTTACCCTACGACAAGCAAGAACATTTACATGAACTGTGCTAATTCTTATCTTAACTCGCTGAAGCTCTATCACAACCTTGCCCCTATTTTACAGATGGGGAAACGGAGCCACAGAAGAGTTCCGTACTTTCCCCAAATCAAATGTTTAGTGATTACAGAGGAAGAGATTCAAACCCAGGTAATGAATGTGTCAGAGCAAAGTGACAGACCCTATGGTTTAAAAGAGGTAATTCTGAGTCTGGATTCTTAATGCAGATCCTCACCAATCTCCCTGCTTTCTCTTTTCCCTCTCAACCACTGTCCCCTGATACCATTTATCCAGGTTTACAACTACTGTGGCCTCAGTCATCCTGACTTTGCCAAATAGTCCCACAGGTGTCTGTGATTCTACTCTGTATCTGTCTAGGGAGCAGAGACACACGAATCCAGCAGAAGACATGACAGGAGCAAGGGCCTACCATCTGTGATTCAACTCTGTATCTGTACAAGGAGCAGAGACACACGCATCCAGCAGAAGGCATGACAGGAGCAAGGGCCTACCATGGGAGGCAGGGACTTACTATGACCCCTCAGATCTGGCCCCTTCCAGCACAGTGTTAAGCCTGTGGCCAAGCTCACGACTGCCTCAGTACACACACCAGGCCTGTCATAGCCTCACAAGTCCTTCAGGAACCAAATGACAAAATTCTCACCAATCAAATGGGAGCAAAAATTGTATTTGCTGTGACAAAGCCAATGCCTTTTTTATTTTTTCAAAGATTTATTTATTTATTTGAAATACAAGAGTTACAGAGAGAGAGAGAGAGAGAGAGAGAGAGAGATCTTCCATCTGCTGGTTCACTCCCAAGATGGCCACAACAGCCAGTCCCACATCAGGCCAAAGCCAGGAGCCAAGAGCTTCATCGGGATCATGGGTGGCAGGGGCCCAAGCACTTGGGCCATCATTCACTGCTTTCCCAGACTCATCAGCAGGAAGCTGGATCAGAAGTGGAGCAGTCAGGAAATGAACTGGTACTCATATGGGATGCCAGTGGCTTAACCCACTGAGCCACAATACCAGCCCCAAGGCCAATGTTTTGGGGCAATGGATGTGTCTCCCACGAACCTTTTTACTTCCTATGGGATAATCCAGGTTGTGCAGCTAGTAATATCTCAGGACAGAAGTCAGAAAACTATTGCCTTTAAGCCAAATCCATGCCTCTACTCAAAAGCTAAAACGGGACTTGACTTTTTTTTTTTTGGACAGGCAGAGTGGACAGTGAGAGAAAGAGAGAGAAAGGTCTTCCTTTGCCGTTGGCTCACCTCCAATGGCTGCCGCGGCCGGCACGCTGCGGCCGGCACACCGTGCTGATCCAATGGCAGGAGCCAGGTACTTATCCTGGTCTCCCATGGGGTGCAGGGCCCAAGCACTTGGGCCATCCTCCACTGCACTCCCTGGCCACAGCAGAGAGCTGGCCTGGAAGAGGGGCAACCGGGACAGAATCCGGTACCCCGACAGGGACTAGAACCTGGTGTGCCGGCGCTGCAAGGCGGAGGATTAGCCTAGTGAGCCGCGGTGCTGGCCCTAAATTTTTATTTATTTTCATTTTATTTGAAAGGCACACAGAGAAATCTCTATCAGCTGATTCACTCTCCAAAGCAACAGCCAGGGCTGGGCCAGCCTGAAGCCAGGCACCCAGAACTCAATCCAAGTCTCCCGTGTGAATGGCAAGAACCCAACTACTGGAGCCAACACCTTCTGCCTCCCAGGTGCACATCAGCAAAAAGCTGGGTTGGAAACACAGGCGGTGGGACTCGAACAAGGCACACCAATATGGGATGCGGGAATCCCAAGAGAAACCAACCACTGCACCAAATGCCTGCCCCTGGATTTTACATTTTTAAATGGTTAAGAAAAATTAAGGAATAATAATGTTTCATGCAAGAGAGGGGAGGAAGGGAGGGGAGGAAGGAAATATCATTTTGTTCTTAGAATTGTATCTACAAATCACACTGAATCTGTTAAAAACTAAAAAAAAAATTTTTTAAAGAGAAAAAAAGGACATTTAAATTTCAGTGTCCATAAAGATTTTACTGGAACATAGGCCACATGCATTCATTGATGTATATCTACAGCTGCTTTGAGATTCCAACAGAAGAAATGAGGAGTTATGTGGGGGTCTTTATAGGAAATGTTCGCCAGCCTCTGCCCTAGGATGGTGGCGCAGTGGCTGTGCAGAAGCTCCTTCCTGTGGGAAACAGAGCTGCCTGGCAGACCTCCACCTTGGCGCTGTCATGTGGGGTCAGCGAGTACATGTTCCAAGTTATTGCTGCTTGGGGTCTCTCCATTAACAGCCGCTTGGCTTTCCTCTAATAAGCCATTCTTGTCCAGAATGTTACAAGTCTTCCAAATTCTGAAACAGCACATAAGATACAGTAGATTCTCAGTGACCACATAACAATTTGATTAAATATCATCTTACCTAGTAGAATTCTTGAACATAGTTGTAATCTGACCTCATATCCACTTTCTTGTGTCTCTAAGGCCTAGTCATGTCCCCAGACATGCTCTAAAACTTTCACGTCACACTTTCACAGTCATATTTATTAATGGCTTTCATTAAGCCTGAGGATCTAATACTGGTTTCCAAAAAATGGATTTTGATCTTTTATAAATTTTTAATTTCTTTTGCTAAGAAACCCACTGCTATGTCTGATAGCAGTTAACATTACTACCAATAAGTATGCAGTGCAATGCAGGGGCCAGTGTTCTGGCATAGTGGGTGCCAGTTCCTTTCCTGGCTGCTCCACTTCCGATCCAGCTCCCTACTAATGGCCTAGGAAAAGCAACAGAGGATGGCTAAGGTGCTTGGGCCCCTGCTGCCCACGTGGGAGACCTGGAAGAAGCTCCTGGCTCAGGCTTTGGCCTGGTCTAGCACCGGCCATTGTGGCTACCCAGGGAGTGAGCCAGCAGATATGTGACTCTGACTTTCAAAATAAATTAATAAATCTTTGGGGGGGGAGGTACAATGCAAAAAAAATCTGCTCCCATGTTAAAAGTGTAGTTAGTTATAATTCCCCTGTCACCACTAATTCAGTACTCATTCAATAAAATACAGAGTCATAATTCAGGCAAATCAGAGGTGCACACGCAAGCCATCCCTCCACTGGACACTGAGGTCTATTTTGTCACTGAGTGTAAACACACGTAGGGTCTTCTCACTTTCTTCAAATCCACTGCTTTTCATGGATCATGCAGGGTTCTCTGTACTAAAATCTGATCTTAAATCTCATCACAGGGACCAGTGCTATGGTGTAGTGGGTAAAGCTGCCGCCTGAAGTGCCAGCATCCCACATGGGCACCAGTTCGAGTCCCGGCTGCTTCACTTCCCATCCAGCTCTGTTATGAACTGGGAAAGCAGTAGAAGATGGCCCAAGTGCTTGGACCCCTGCACCCACCTGGGAGACCTGGAAGAAGCTCCTGGCTCCTGGCTTCCAATCAGTGCAGCTTCAGCCGTTATGGCAAGTTGGGGAGTGAACCAGCGGATGGAAGACCTCTCTCTCTCTCTGCCTCTCCTTCTCTCTCTGTGTAACTCTGTCTTTCAAATAAATAAATAAATAAACCTTTTAAAAAATCTCACCATAACTCTGGAGTAGCTCTCCCTTTAACTTAAACAGATATCCTGAACCATTCGTGTTTATATTTAAATTGGCTTGGATGTGTACTGCCCAAAGGCTGAAACTGTAAATATTTCATGCAGTATCTTCTCTTTCTGATTACTGTGTCTAGCCCTTTGAGTTGTTCCTAGAGGAATATTTTTAAAACTTCTGAAATAGAGCAATACAACATTCTCTGCTTACAAATTTAATTCAAGATCATCATTTCAGTAAGTAGGCTCTACAGAAAGATGCTTTCAAAGTACAGAGGTAAAAGATTCAATTATCATACAGTTTAGGAAATTTTCTCTGAATTTCTGTGAGGTGGAGAATTAAAGAAAGGAAAAGACAACATATGCTGTGATAGGGTCCAATTCAAGGAGCAAGTGAGGCCGGCACCGTGGCTCACTAGGCTAATCCTCCACCTCACGGCGCCGGCACATTCCCTGGATAGGCAGGGAAGTCACGACATACAGGGTCAGACGGGGAACATCAAGGAAACTGCTAAAGTGGATTCAACACGGTGACAGAAACTAAACAGAGAAAAATGTGACCTACAAAATGTGGGTACATTCCTTCTGTTCCTTACAAATGCCAAGAGAGAACAAACCAGGCATGAGAAAAGAAAGACATGGGTTTAGAAACCACTGGGAAAGAAGGGGAAGAGGGCAGCTAAACAGTGTTTTCTAAAAGAGAAGAGTTGGTGGGAGAGCAGACCAAACTGTTGGAGGAAATGGCAAAGAGACAGACTAGAACATTTTGAAAGGTGAGCCACTGCTTGTAGCATGCTGCACTGTAACTTGTCTTCATTTAAACAGGCGCTGCCTGATGAACCCTTAAACATGTAAGGACTGATGTCTCCAGATACGAGTGCTGTGGGCTGAGACACACAACCATCAGTCACAACTCACACTGGAAATAAGTCACACAATTCAGTCTGAAACACACGGGAGGTCAGGGCTGAACCATACAACCCACAGCAACTTACGCCTGTCCCCAACTGCAACTTAAACTTGGGCTGGTACTGTAGAGGCTGGGTGAAGTGCAGACGCACAGCAGGCACTGGAGGAGGAAGGCCCTTTCGGTGGCCACTGCCCTGACACCCTGCTCCTGGATCCACAGTCCATTGCCCAGCGAGGAGGAATGACCCTCAACCCAGATTTGGTTCACCGGTTGGGAGTGATGATCGGATACACAGCTGAAGAGGGTATAAAATAGCTTACTTCCAAACGTGGCCTCAGAGCAAGGGAAAGAGAGCAGCCTGGGCCCTTGGTGATCGTTGCGGAACAGGGCTGGGCTGCCCATTGCCCATTGCCCTATGTACTTTGTTTTATTTTTTTTTTAAGATTTATTAATTTATTTGAAAGTCAGACTCACACAGAGAGAGAAGGAGAGGCAGGGAAAGAGAGAGAGAGAGAGGACTTCCATCTGCTGGTTCACTCCCCAATTGGCCTCAATGGCCAGAGATGTGCCAATCTGAAGCCAGGAGCCAGGAGCTTCTTCCAGGTCTCCCACGCAGGTGCAGGGGCCCAAGGACTTGGGCCATCTACTGCTTTGCCAGGCTAAAGCAGAGAGCTGGATCAGAAGTGAGGCAGCCAGGACTGGAACAAACGCCCATATGGGATGCTGGTACTGCAGGCAGCAGCTTTACCCACTATGCCACAGCGCCGGACCCTGCCCTATGTACTTTGAACTTCCCACCAGCACCAAGGAAGGGAACACATGAGCTTTCTCAGAAGTTTGCCCAGATGTGAGGCATAAGGGGAACAAAAATGGGTGAGGCTTGGAATATGTATGCAAACATTAAAAATGAATTCAGACCCAGAGCCAGCATTGTGGCTCAGGGAGTTAAGATGCTGCCTGCAATGCTGCGCACCATTTCAAGTCCCAACTACTTGACTACCTCTCTGCTAAGGTGCTTGGGAAGGCAGCAGAACATAACCCAAGTACTTGGGCCCCTTCCATCCATGTAGAAGACCTGGCTGGAGTTCCAGGATCCTGACTTCAGCCAGGCCTGGCCTAGCCCCAGCTGTTGCAACCATCTGGGGAGTGCACCCAGGGATAGAGGATCTCTCTCTAACTTTGCCTTTCAAAAAAATAAATATATTTTTAAAAGTTAATTCAGTTCTAATAAAATATAGAATCACGTGTTCAACACATTTCAATAGAAAACCAAAAATTAAAACAATAAGTGGCCGGCGCCGCGGCTCACTAGGCTAATCCTCCGCCTAGCGGCGCTGGCACACCGGGTTCTAGTCCCGGTCGGGGCGCCGGATTCTGTCCCGGTTGCCCCTCTTCCAGGCCAGCCCTCTGCTGTGGCCAGGGAGTGCAGTGGAGGATGGCCCAGGTGCTTGGGCCCTGCACCCCATGGGAGACCAGGAAAAGCACCTGGCTCCTGGCTCCTGCCATCGGATCAGCGCGGTGCGCCGGCCGCAGCGCGCCGACCGCGGCGGCCATTGGAGGGTGAACCAACGGCAAAGGAAGACCTTTCTCTCTGTCTCTCTCTCTCACTGTCCACTCTGCCTGTCAAAAAAATAAAAAAATTAAAAAAACAAAACAAAACAATAAGCGAGAGGAAGGCCACCACTTAGGACACCTACATCCCATGCTGGATGCCTAGATTTAAATCCTAGATTCACTTTCCATTCCAGAGTCCTGCTCATATGTACCCTGGAAGGCAGCAGTGACAATTTAAGTAGTTGGGTCCTGGGGCCAGCACTGTGGCATAGCAAGTAAAGCTGCCACCTGCAGTGCCGGCATCTCATATGGGCGCCGGTTCCAGTCCTGGCTGCTCCACTTCCCACCCAGCTCTCTGCTATGGCCTGGGAAAGCAGCAGAAGATGGCCCAAGTCCTTGGGCCCCTGCACCCACTTGGGAGACCCAGAAGAAGCTCCTGGCTCCTGGCATTGGATCAGCACAGCTCTGGCCGTTGTGGCCAACTGGGGAGTGAACCAGCGGATGGAAGACCTCTCTCTCTCTGCCTCTCCTTCTCTGTTTTTCAGATAAGATACAGATATGCAGGACCAATAAGCCCAAAGGAACCTTAATAGATTTGATCAGAAAAGATCATCTCCATAATCGTACTTAAAAAAAAGGACAAAGTAGGTCGGCGCCGTGGCTCAATAGGCTAATCCTCCACCTGCGGCGCCGGCACACCGGGTTCTAGTCCCAGGCGGGGCACCGGATTCTGTCCCGGTTGCCCCTCTTCCAGGCCAGCTCTCTGCTGTGGCCAGGGAGTGCAGTGGAGGATGGCCCAAGTCCTTGGGCCCTGTACCCCATGGGAGACCAGGAGAAGCACCTGGCTCCTGCCTTCGGATCAGCGCGGTGCGCTGGCCGCAGAACACCGGATGCAGCGGCCATTGGAGGTGAGCCAACGGCAAAGGAAGACCTTTCTCTCTGTCTCTTTCTCTCACTGTCCACTCTGCCTGTCAAAAAAAAAAAAAAAAAAAAAAAAAAAAAAAAGGACAAAGAATCTTAAAAACAGCAAGAAAAAATGTCTGAGAAAAATGTCAAGTCATTTGTAAGGGAATCCTTACTACATTAATGGCAGACTCCTTGGCTGAAACTTTATAGACCAGGAGAAAATGGGATAAAACATTCAAAGTCCAAAGACTACTATACCCAGCACAGTTATCTTGCAGAAGTAAAGAAGAAATATTTTCCATACAAGCAAAAACTGAAAGCATTCATCACCACCAAACCAGCCCTACAAGATATGTTGAGGGAGTCCTCCATTAAAAGTGAAATAATGGGGGTGGGCACTGTGGCACAGCAGATTAAACCATTACTTGGGATGGCCCTATCTGAAGCACTTGGGATAGAGTTCCATCTCCACTTCTGATCCAGATTCCTGCTAATGTGCCTGGGAGGCAGCAGATGAGGGCTCAAGTACTTGGGCCTCTGCCACCCATGTGGGAGACCTGGTTGGAGTTTCAGGCTCCTGGCTTCAATCTGACCCAGCCCTTGCTGTTATGGGCATTTAGGGAGTGAATCAGCAGATGAAAGATAACTTCTCTCTCTCTTTCTGTCTCTCCTTATTTCTCTCACTCTGCCTTTCAAGTAAATAGAAAATAATTTCAATGAGAAGTAACTCTCATCATGCAAAAGTATAATCTCAACAGTAAAGCAGATACAGAAAAGAGAAAGAAGAAAATTTAATGATTCATATTTTATTTTTATTTTTTTCCTGAGTTTTATTTAGTTAAGGCTTCATATTTAGTGAAGTGTTTTTTCATGTATATTAATTATGAGTATAGTTCTGTATTTGTTTTCCTACACTCATTAGATTTTGATATAAACATTATGTTGGTCTTTCAAAATGAATTGGAAAATATTTGATCCTTCTCTATTACTGAAAGAATATATTATTGTGCTATCATTTCTTCTTTGAATAAAGAAAAGTTCATTTTCAACTCACCAGTGAAATTATTTGGCCCTTTAGTTTTTCTCTGGGGAAGATTTTTTAAATGAATTTAATTTCTTAAACACATATGAGACTATTCAAATGTTTTTCTTCACATTAGTTTTCTAAATTTTTGTTTTTTTTTTAAAATATGTGCATTTCTGTAAGTTTCCAAAATTGTTGGCATAAAATTGTTTAACATTATTTTCCTTTTTTTTTTTTTTTTTTTTTTTTTTTTGACAGGCAGAGTGAACAGTGAAAGAGAGAGACAGAGAGAAAGGTCTTCCTTTGCCGTTGGTTCACCCTCCAATGACCACCATGGCTGGCGCGCTGTGTCTGGCGCACCGCACTGATCTGATGGCAGGAGCCAGGTACTTATCTTGGTCTCCCATGGGGTGCAGGGCCCAAGGACTTGGGCCATCCTCCACTGCACTCCCTGGCCACAGCAGAGAGCTGGCCTGGAAGAGGGGCAACCTGGACAGAATCCGGCGCCCCGACCAGGACTAGAACCCGGTGTGCCGGCGCCGCAAGGCGGAAGATTAGCCTAGTGAGCTGCAGCACTGGCCCTCCTTTTTTTTTTTTTAAGATTTATTTATTTATTTGAGAGGCAGAGGCAGAAGCAAAGAGAGAGGTCTTCCATCTGCTGGTTCATTCCCTAAATGGCCACAATGGCTGGAACTGGGCCAATCCAAAGCCAGGAGCCAGGGGCTTCTATGTGGTCTCCCACACAGGTGCAGGGGTCCAAGCACTTAGGCCATCCTCTACTGCTTTCCCAGGCCATAGCAGAGAGCTGGATCAGAAGTGGAGCAGCTGGATCCCAAACCAGCACCCATATGGGATGCTGGCACTGCAGGTGGTGGCTCTACCCACTATGCCACAGTGCCAGGCCCTAACATTCTTTTTGAAAAATTAAAAATACAGCCATCTATAATACTATAATCCCACTATTGGGTATATATCCAAAGGGAATGAAATAGTCTATTGAAAAGGTATATGCACTCCCATGTTTATTGCAGCACTGTTCACAAGAGGCAATATACAGAATCAACCTAAGCGTCCATCAATGGATGAATGGATAAGTAAAATGCAGTAAACACACATAATGTGACATTATTCAGCCACAGAAAAGGCTGAAATCCTGTTGTTTGCCAACAACATAGATGAACCTAGATGACACTATGCCAGGTAAAATAAGCCAGAGACATACAGACACCACATGATCTCACCCATTTGTGGACTCCAAAATAAAGTTAATCTCATACAAGTTTATAGTGCAACAGTGGTTACCACAGAGTGGGGAGGTAGGTAAGGAGAGAGTAATCAATGATATAATGTTACAGTCAGCTAGGAGGAGGGGCGTCTGGTGCTCCATTGAACAGCAGAGTGACTATGGTTGACGGTAATGTATTATATATTCCAAAACAGCCAGGAGAGGATTTTTCATGTTCTCCTCACAAAGAAATAATAAATGTTTGAGGTAACAGATATGCCAATTAGTTTAATCTGATATTACACAATGTATACATGTATTGAAATGACACATTATACCCCATGTATAATTATGTGTCAATCAAAAAACAGAAGCTATTTTAAAATAATAAAAAAATAAATTCATTGAAGTACTGTTTGTGGTAGCTGGGAGGATGGACAAGTAAAACATGGTACATGAGTATATCAACATTACAGAACGCAATGTGACAGGTGGAAGTAATGAACTCAAAAAACACATTGCATGTGGATCAATTTTAAAAAAAAGAAAATTAAGTAGGATATAGAGTACAACATCACTTCCATAAACTAAAAATGCAATGTAGATGTTATAAATATGACAAAAATTCAAGGATGAATAACAAGCATGCCTCTGGGAAGGACAGAATGCATACAGGGATAGGCTTACAAGAAATAAGTAACAGGAGGCTTACAGACATCGACGATGACACTGACCCTAAGACTGTCACTAACTCAATCTCCTGCACATGGGGTATAAAAACTTCCTGTAAAATACCAAAACACATAAGTTAGTCAGAAAGAAGAAGTTGTTATGTTGTACTAGCCAAGTAGGATTAAAATATTCACGGCACCCTCAAAGTCAATGGTTGGAGGGGGGGCACAGGGATATTATAAAATAAGCCCAGCTTGGGGCCAGCACTGTGGCACTGCGGGTTAAGCAGCTGCCTGTGATGCCAGCATCTCATATGTGCACCAGTTTAAGACCCAGCTGCTCTGCTTCCAATCCAGCTTCCTGCTCATGTGCCCAGGAAGGCAGAAGAGAGCCCTGCGACCCACGGGGGAGGCTCAGACGGAGTTTCAGGTTTTTGGCTTCGGGCAGCCACTTGGAGAGTGAACTGGCAGATGGGAGATCAATCTCTGTATCACTCTGTGTTTCAAATAAAACAAGCCCAGCCCTAGAGGTCAGTTCTGAGGCACAAAGGGAAGAGAGAAAATGTAAAGACACCAGTGGGCACGAGTATGATCCACAATAATTTTTAAAGGCAGCAGATCCATCAGTGTTTGGATGCATAAGAACAAGGATCTAAGTCCTCAGTGACATAAAATGTTTTAGGGAAATGAGAAAGAATCAAGAAATCGGGATCTTTGATGATGTGTGCTATGGACATAACTCAAGGTACTAATAACTGTAGTACTTTCTAAAATGTCAGGCAAAGGAGGCACTGGGATGGTACAGAAGTGGGGACAGCATTTGTATACGTAAGAGGACAGTGTCAATTGTATCCAAGCATCTCTGAAAGCTCAGAACGAGCTCAGAACGTAGCAGAGTCCTCAGAACGGCATTTCAACGTGGCCACCTCTGCCGGCACCAGCAGGGTTCTGTTGTGTGATCTGCTCCTGGCTCCCTACCTACCTGAGCAGCTCTGACTTGAGACTTCACCAGCCAACACACACGGCTCTGCTCCCAGCTCCAAGTTAAAGACAACTTCTGGTCTGGGAACACGACACCCTGTTAGCAAGAAATGACAGAAGACTTCGTTCAGCAGCTATATCATCAGGCATGCCATTTTGCTTTCCAGAAAAGCTCTCTGGAAAGAAACGTGTATTCACAATACTACCCCCTGCCCCGCCAAAAAAAAAAAAAAAAAAGGATTCTTGAGAACATGGAACAAAATAAGGACAGAACTATGAGACACTTCCATGCCCTGCTATAATTACAAGGCCCACATACCTCAGAAAACCCAGAGAGTTCAGAGAGTCCACTGAGATACACTCAGCAGGTGCAGCCTGTTACGTGCCCACCCCACAGAGCTGTGCTCACCCACGGAGACCAGGTTGAAATAGTTCTCCAGCGTCACGTCTCTGTACAGGCTTTTCTGGGCAAGGTCCAATCGCTGCCACTCCTCCCTGCTGAAGTCCACAGTCACATCCTTGAAAGACACTGATTGCTATGAAAAACAGAGTCCTATTCAATATGAAGGATCAAGATTACAGGATGAGAACAAGATATTTAGGATCTTATTTCTAATATAAGGCTATATATATATATATATATATATATATATATATATATATGTTCCCACTAAACCCCTACATGTCATGTTGTTATTTTGAAGAAAGACATAATCTTACTAAAGTTAACATGTTATTCCTTCCTCCATCTCCAGTAAAAATAAGGGGTAAAAATCTCTGAGAGGGGGAAGATCTGGGTAGGGAGGTAGCTAGGGAGTGGCTAGGAGCTAAGGACTGCGACACCCAAGCCACACACACTACCCAAATCCCATCTGCTTCTGTGCCAGTGTGGCATGACTGAAGGCTCAGCACGCCCACTCCTCACCAGGCAGCTAAGTCTCACTTTCCATCAGGTAGCCAACACCATGACACCTTCCTGGAGGCCACCACGTGTGCTGCAGCCCCACCCAAAACCCTGCCTCCTTTGAACATTCAAGCAGACTCTCCCCAAGCACCAATTCTTATCCTCTAAAAGGATGACCCCAGCCTGGGTAGGAGCAATTAGCTCTCATGAGGTTGCTTGCACTCAAGTCTGAGTTTGTACTGTCCCTTTGTCTTTCAATAAATCCTGCTTTTCTGCTCACCTCTAAATAAATACACAGGGGCCGGCACTGTGGTACAATACATTAATCCTCCGTCTGCAGTGCCAGCATCCCATATGGGCACTAGTTCTAGTCTTGGATGCTCCTCTTCTAATTGAGCTCTCTGCTATGGCCTGGGAAAGCAGTAGAAGATGGCCCAAGTGCTTGGGCCCCTACCCCACATAGGAGACCTGGATGAGCTCCTGGCTCCTGGCTTTGGCCTGGCCTAGCCCCAGCTGTGGTGAACACATAGAAAGGGAAACACCAGATGAAATCTCTCTCTCTCTCTCTAGCTCTCCTTGTCTCTCCCTGTAACTCTGCCTTGCAAATAAATAAATATTTTTTTAAAAATTAAAGATGTAAGTTAAGTTGAGGTCACAGAGAAGTCAAGTAGGTCCTTAATCCAGTATAACTGATGTCCTTCTTTTTTTTTTTTTTTTTTTTTTTTTTTTTTTTTTTTTTTTGACAGAGTGGACAGTGAGAGAAAGAGACAGAGAGAAAGGTCTTCCTTTGCCGTTGGTTCACCCTCCAATGGCCGCCGCGGCCAGCACGCTGCGGCCGGCGCACCACGCTGATCCGATGGCCGGAGCCAGGTACTTATCCTGGTCTCCCATGGGGTGCAGGGCCCAAGCACTTGGGCCATCCTCCACTGCACTCCCTGGCCACAGCAGAGAGCTGGCCTGGAAGAGGGGCAACCGGGACAGAATCCGGCATCCCGACAGGGACTAGAACCCGGTGTGCCAGTGCCACAAGGCGGAGAATTAGCCTAGTGAGCCGCGGCGCCGGCCCCTGATGTCCTTCTAAGAAGAGGAACAGGAAGCCACACAGGGAGTGGATACCATGTGATCACAGATACAGAGAGAGAAGATGGCTATTCAGCATGAAGGCAGCTGGAGTTATGCAGCTGTAAGCCAAGGAATACCAGAGATTGCAGCAACCACTAGAAGGTAGAAAAGAGACCTGGTCCTGCCGATACCCTGATTTCAGACTTCTAGCCTCTAGGACTGTTTCCTCTAGGACTGCAAAACAATAAATTTCTGTAGCTTTAAGCTACCCCATTCATGGCAGTGCATTGTGACAGCCCTGGAAAACTAACAAATACATAAAATGCAAACACTAATCGAAAGCCAGCATCCCCTATCAGAGCAGCATCCAAGTCCCAAATGCTTCAGACTCAGCTGCCTGCTAATGCGCCTGGGAAAGCACTGCACGATGGCCCAGGCACATCCCCTGCTCCCACGTGGGAGATTCACATGGAGCTCCTAGCTCGTGGTTTTGGCCTGGCCCAGCCTGGGCCATGTGCAGCCCATCTCAGGAATGAACCAGAAGATGGAAAATCTCTCCCCCCTAGCCCCCACCCTTTGTCTCTGCCACTCTGCATTAGGAAGGAAAGGAAGGAGGGAGGGAGGGAGGAGGCATGACTATATTCTTATAAATCAGCTTCAGAGGAAGCAGAATTACCAGGGATATTACACAATGTCTTAGCTCAGACTGCTATAACAAAATAATGTAGACTGGAAGATTTAAACAACAAACATTTATTTCTCATCGTGGAGGCTAGAAGTCCAAGATCAAAGTGCCAGCAGATTCAGTGACTGGTGAGGACTTTTCCTGGTTTGTGGACAGCCACCTTCTTTCTCACAGCAGAGGGAGCTCTGCTTGCTTCCTGTTCTTAAAGGGCCTCTAACCCTGCTCGGAGGCTTCACTCTCATGACCTCATCCCAAAGGCCATCCCTTCAAACCAACAGATGAATTGAGGAACACAAATATTCACTTCATAAACATGATAAAAGGGTCAATTCATCAAGAATAGTATCCTAAATACAGAGACGCCACACAATAGAGCTGCAAAATACTTGAAGTAACAATTGATGGTACAAAAATGAGAAAGATTTCAACATCCCTCTCTAAACACTTGCTACAGTAACGAGATAAATTTCAATAAATTTAAAAGAACTGAAATCATAGAGAATATTCTATGAACATGATGGATTCAAACTAGAAATCAGTAAAAGAAAGATAACAGGAAAATCTCCAAGCACTTGGAAACCAAACACCACAACTCTAATAGCAAAGGAAGAATAAATGAATCATAAGGGAAGTCTTGAGGAAATAAAAAATTACAGTGAATTGAATGAAAATGAAAAATATCAAAATTTATGAGATGCAACCAAAGCAGTGGTAAGAAAAAAGTGACTTACTTCTCAAATCAAGATTCCACCTCAAGAAACTAGAAAGCGAAGATTAAGATAAACCCAGAGCAAGCAAAAAGAATGGAAATATTACAGATACAAGGCAGAAATCAATGAAATTGGAAGGATGAAAACAGAGCAAATCAGTACAAGGAAAAACAAATTGTATGGAAAGATCACTTATTGAACTTCATAAACGTCTAAGACTGATACACCAAAAAAGAGAAAACATAAAAAACTAATATGAGGAATGAGACAGAAGATACCACTACACACCTTGCAGATATTAAAAGGATAATAAGGGGATATTATTACTATAGACTGAATCATATCCTCCAAAAATTAAAATGTTGAAGCTCTAATTCCCAGTGTTAGTGTATTTGGAGATTAGAGTTTTAAGAGGTAATGAAGATTAAATGAGGTGATACGAGCGCAGTCCTAATTTGGCTGGTGGCCTTTTATGACAAGAAGAAAAGACGACAGATCTCTCTCCACAGGCAAGCAGGCTAAGGAAAGGCGAGGTGACGACTCGGAGGAAAGGCAGCCAGCCACAAGCCAGGAAGAGAGCCCTCACCAGAACCTGACCATGCGGACCCTCTGATCTCTGACTTCTGGCCTTCAGAACTGTGAGAAAACAAATTTCGGTTGTTTAATCCAGTCAGTCTATGGGACTTTATTATAGGAGTCCAAGCAGTCTAACATGACTTTGAACAATTCTACACACATAAATTTGACAAATAGATGAAAGGGATCGATTCCTCAGTAAATACAATCCACAACTCTCTCAATATTAAGTAGAAAGTATGAGTAGCAATCAACTATTAAAGACATTGAGGGGCCAGTTCCATGGTGCAGCGGGTTAACGCCCTGGCCTGAAGCACCAACATCCCACATGGGCACTGGTTCAAGACCCAGCTGCTCCTCTTCCGATCCAGCTCTCTGCTATGGCCTGGGGAAGCAGTAGAAGATGGCCCAAGTTCTCGGGCCCCTGCACCCATGTGGGAGACCTGGCTTCAGACCATCCCAGCTCCAGCCACTGTGGCCATTTGGGAAGTGAATCAGAGGATGGAACACTTTTCTCTCTGTCTTTTCCTCTCTCTGTTTGTAACTCTACCTTTCAAATAAATAAAATCTTTAAAAAACACATTCCAATTCACTTTATGAAGCCAATTACTATATACTAAAACCAAGGCCAGTACTGAGAGAGATAAAAAGCAGTATCTCTCATAAACATGATATAAACACCCTTAACAAAATACTAGCAAATACAAAAACATAAAATCAATTATACAACATGACCTAGCAGGGCTTATTTTAAGGATGCAAGGTCAATTCAAAAGAAGTAAAATCACATGATCAGGTCAACTGATGCAGAAAAGCATTTGACAAAATTCAAAATACACTCATAATAAAACCTCAAGTTTGTTTGAGAGGATGATCCTTGGATAAGTCCCACTGACATTCGGTGGGATTCTGAGAATGCAAACTCTTGCAGCCCATCCCAGACTTTCTGTGTCAGAATTTGAATTCATATGCAAGTCAAGTGTGAGAAGCACTGCTCCCTAAGATAACAAGAGAAAACAAGGGTGCTGCTGAAGACGCTATTCTGACACCATCCATCAAGAATATTCTCAAACATCAAGAACTGGGTAAACTTTACCACAGAGGAGATACATGACTTGTTAGTAATACAAACCATACAGCCAGTGTCCATCATTGCCATCACAGTCAGGAAGAGCAGAAACAACTTTACAGTTCAAAGTTCATAACTGTGGGAAGCTATGTGACATATATATCTATATTCCAAACTAGACTTAGAATTGAGGTCTCCTTTATTTCCTCTGATTTTAGATTAATTTCTCTATCCTTATCTACCTTACTATAAGCACTGTTAGAAGCCTCTTAAAATCCACTAGAAAATAACAGAAAGCAACAAGTAAATAGGCAAACAAATAAGAACTCACCAGGGACTCGTTCATTTTTGGCTCTTCTGGGAAAGAGGCAGAGATCTGAGAAAACAGATGGGCAGAGGTACAGATGAGAGCAGAAAGTGTGCTGCTACCACATACACACACACACACACACACACACGTCATTTAGTGCCCAGGTCTCTCTAAGCCAAAACTTTACATTTAATGCTACATTATTTAAAAAAATCATCCCATATGCACAAAGATTCAAATGTAGGAGTTTTATCATCACATGGCTAATACCAAAGAGGGCCAGAAGCACCTTGAAATCCAGTTAATTATAGACTACTTAAATATTTCATAGAATGTCCAAAGGATATACTGTAATATAAAATTAAAATACTATAGAAAAATGCCAAAATGCTAATTCAAAATTAAAAGATATACCAAGCAGTATGATTCCATTTGTATTATACTATATATGTGTATATGTGTGTACATAACACATATAGAAATGCATTCATGCACAAAGAAAATATTATCTGGAAGGAAATTGCTACATGTTAACATATGATATAAGGTAATTTTCATGTTATATTATTTTTATTTGTCAGTTAAAGGGGAAAAAAATAAAATAATTGTTTGTAAGGAATACCTCTCAGTGATTTTACTCTGAGCTTCTGTGACCAGCCCACTCCAAGTAGTGAGAATATTTACAAAAGAAACCAAAAAAGCAAGCATTCTAGGCTTTTTACTGTTTTCCATTGTAAACAGTTGTTAAAAGAGAATTTCCAATAAAAAGTTGTCTTGGGTACAATGAAGTAAGTGAATGAGGTTCCAATCAAGAAGGAACCTTAAGCCTTTAGTTAAGTCACTGAGTAAGTCAGGCTGTTGTTTCCAATTCCTTTCATGGCAGTTTGTCTGACATTAAAAAAAAAAATGAATAATTAGTTCAAGAAATGTACATCTAGCTTCTATAATTAGAATTTTGCCATATCTGCTTAATCATTCACACTCACAAATAAATTCATATACGGATGATATATCATACAGCATACATATGAAGGTATCTGGGCTGGGGGGCTCCCAGCTAGGCTTACTGCATGCATGGAAGAATTCAAAGGTGGAGGCATAAAGCTGTACAAGAGAGCAGGATTTACTCAGAGCAAAACAAAAGGGCAAACTCAAGAACCAAGCAGTGCATGAACAAACAGACAAAAAGGTCCCAAAGAAAAACTCCTTACCAAGGAAATAACACCCAACAGTGAAAAGTCCCCTAAACAAAGTTAGGCTTTCCTTTTATAATCTCCAGAGCCATGGGCCAACGTCCAGGGCAGAGGCAGGGTCTGGGGCAGGACTAGAACACTGCCCATTTCCATGCTCTTTTTAGGAAATAAGGGAAGGGTCACAGATGAAATGCATGATGGGAGTGGGAGTGCCCTGTGGCAATTTACTATAATGACCTAAAGGTCACTGAGGGGAGGGGGAAACCCATCCTACGGCCAAGCTGGATATTTCCAGCCAGCACTGGTTCCAAGTTCCCACGTGGTGGAACTTGTGGTTTCCACTACATGGGGTGGAGGTGGGGATGGGGCCAGGGCAAGGATAGGGGGTGGTCCTTGGTGGTGCATAGAAAGCAGGCCTAGACAGAAAGGGAGGCTTGAGTTGTGCAGAGAAAGGAAAGTAAGTGTGGATACTGCACAGGAGACTTGTCACGTGGGCCCAGTCGAGCTGTCATATGGGCCAACTGCCACAGTTGCACTGCAGGAGCTGTCAAACCAGGGCCTGCCTGCAGCTGTCAATCACCAGCCCACATGTGGTAGTGAGGAGCTAGCTGTCCAAAGCCGTCGGGCCGCAGCTGTCCTAGCAGCTGTTCGGCCGTAGCTTTCCTAGCTACTTACATTCTCACAACAAAGGCTGGCAGACTACGCACTGCAAATTATGCCACTTTGGAATTGGGATTCTTCTGAACTAACAGCACTTTCAAAATGCAAGAAAGGCATTGTAATTTCCCCTTTTCTTCCTAAAAAGAGGAGATAAAACTCCCAAAGGAAAGATGCCTCACTACAACAGGACAAAAGAAACATTCTTCTTTATTTTAAAAGCTTTATTTATTTATTTATTTGAGAGGCAGAGAGAAAGAGAGATCTCTCATTTGCTGGTTCGCCCCCTAAGTACTCATAATGCTGGGGCTATGTCAAGGTCAAACCAGGAGTTAGGAATTCAATCCAGGTTTCCAACACAGGTGGCAGGAACCCAATTACTTGAGCCATCATCACCACTGCCTCCTGGGGTCTGCATTAGCAAGAACCTGGGGAGTCAGGAGCCAGAGCTGAAAATGGAATGTGAGCATTTTAACAGCTAGGCTAAATGGCAACCCCAAGAATCATTCATTTTGAAAGATTTATTTATTTATTTGAAAGGCAGAGTGACAGGGGCTAGGGAAGAGGGAGTGAGATGGAGACAAAGAGAGATCTTCCATCCACTGGTTCACTCCCTGAATGGCCACAATGGCCAGGGGTGGGCCAGGTCAAAGCCAGGAGCCAAGAACTCCATCCAGGTCTCTCACATGCGTAGCAAGGGCCCAAGTACTGAGGTCATCATCGGCTGGTTTTCCAGGTGCACTGGCAGGGAGCTGAATCAGAAGCAGAGGGGCCAGGACTTGAACTAGAGCTCTAGTAAGGGATGCTGGTGTTGTGTGTTGTGTGTTGCTGTTTAAGCCACTGTGCCACAATGCCGGCCCCAAGACATTCTTTGATGAGGAGTCATAGCCAAGAGGATTTTGCACAAACATTGTTAAAATGATTTCTTATCTTCTTTTGGCTTCCCCACATCATTCATGTACTTTTTCATGACTTTTTTTCTTTCTCTTGCTACTTTGTCATCTCCTTATGAGGTTTCAATGTCATATGAAATTTGTATGCTTTTCTACCATTAATCTGTTTTAAATTAAATCTAATTCTCAGGCACACCCAAAACCACTCTAAGCAAATAGAGCAGTAAAGTTCTGCCTCTCCTATATTCATGTACTTTTGCTGTTGTTGAACAATTTGTAAGTTGTGGATGTTGTGACATGTTGTAACCAAATGTATCACATAAATCTTCTGAAAGAGCATCAAGTCTAAGAAATTAATAATCCTATAATACTATTTTAATATTCAGCTCATACACAAGTTCCACAATTATTCTAAAAACACATCTTCTCTCTGTCTGGTTTGGAAGCAGGTTCCTTTCCATGCACTTCAATATTTCTCAATTAAATTTACCTTTAAAAAAAAGAGATTTATTTATTTATTTATTTGAAAGTCAAAGTTTACAGAAACAGAGACAGAGTGAGAGCAAGAGCAAGAGAGATCTTCCATCTGCTGGTTCACTCCCCAAATGGCCTCAATGGCTGGAGCTGGACCAGTGCAAATCCAGGATCCAGGATCTTCTTCCAGGTCTCCTACACAGGTGCAGGTGCCCAAGGACTTGGGCCATCCTCTGCTGTTTTCCCAGGCATGTTAGCATGGAGCTGGAGTAGAAGTGGAGCAGCTGGGTCTCAAATTGGCACTCATACGGGATGCTGGCATCGCCGGCAGCAGCTTTACCCACTCTGCCACAACGCTGGCCCCTAAACTTACTTTTGCGTTTATTTTTATATTAGATATGTCCATTTATATTTTCTAATAGAAGTAAAATTTGTGGCTACTTGTTAATTTTTTGTTGCAACATAACTTATACAGAGTATTTAAGTATTAGGAACACAACTGGATGCATTTTTCATATTTTCCATGCTGTGCCTCTGCCACCCAAATCAAGACAGAGAATACTTCTAAAATTTCTGGAACCTGATAGGGAATCAAATTATCCCTTTTGAGACTGTAAAGAAAGGAAAAAGGGTCAGGCATTTCTGCTGCATTTCTAGTGTAGCTGAAACTTAGTGTAACCCAACACTGATGAAGGGGTTTCTCTTTCTTTGTGTAATTAACCCAGCCATTGATTGAAGGAATGGTAGAAATGGAATAGCAGAAGCCTATCCAGGAAATGACTGTCTCTGGCTGCTGATTTCCTGATGGAAATATACGATGCTACCTGGAGAGCAGTCCTGCCAAGAAATACAGAAAACAAAAGAACCTGAAAGTGATCAAACCTCTAAACCTACCATTAAATTAACTTAAATTTGGCCTGAGACTGCCTCTCTACCTACAGTCCCTACATAACCAACTGCAACCTTCTTTAATATGTAAACAAACCAAAACTTTCAGCCAATCACAAACAGCCAACTATTACAACAAACCTAAATAAGGCAGATGATCCATCATACCACACCTAAACAAGGGAGAAAGGTCTTTCATCCTCTGGTTCACTCCCCAAATGGCCACAACAGCCGGAGCTGGGCTGATCAAGAGCCAGGAGCTTCTTCCAGGTCTCCCACATGGGTGCAAGGGCCCAAGGACTTGGAGTGTCTTCTAGTGCTTTCACAGGCCATAGCAGGGAGCTGGATCAGAAGAGGAACAGCTAGGACTCAAATTAGCACCCATATGGGAGGCCGGCACCACAGGTGGAAGCTTAGCCTACTATGCCACAGTGCCAGACCCTAAAAGACATTTTTTAGATAATAAAGGAAATGTGACTAGACACTGAGTATGAAATAATAATAATGAGTTTCCATAACTTTTGTTAGGTGTGTAATGGTATGATGGTCTGACGAAAAGAAAAGCAGGTTCAAGTCAGCATTCCATATTGGAGTACTAGTTTCAGTCCTGGCTGCTCTGATTCTAATCCAGCTCCCTGCTAATGAACCCAGGAAAGCAGTGGATGATGACGTAAGGCGTTGCACCCCTTCTACCCTTGCAGGAGACACAGATGGAGCTCTGGATTCCTGGACTCTGCCTCACCCAATCCTGGCCATTGCAGCCATTTGTGGAGTAAACCAGCAGATGGAAGATTTCCTTCTCTCTGTCACGCTGCCTTTCAAATAAACAAATAAATATACAAATCTTTTAAAAGTTCACTTGGTCCTGCATGCTAAAGCATCTATATTGTCTGGGGTTTTGAAATGTTTTAAATTATTCAGCCAAAATGAAGTACGTGAAAAGGAAAAGGTGAAACCACACTGGCAGAGTGCTGAGCACTGCTGAGACTGGATGATGAGAGTCGGGGCTCATTATATCACTCTCTCTACACTGATGCATAGTTATGTTTTCTAGAATAAGTACTTTTTTTAAAATCTCTCCCACTACAGGGAACAGCCTTGGGGTGTGCAGTGTTTATGCTGGCAAACAGAATATGCTTTGGCTTAGCAAGTCCAGCTCTGAGAGAATTCCTGCTCCTGCTGCTCTGTCTCGCCCCTCACGGGGAATGTCACTCATCCCAAGGCAGGATCCAGGACCTCCAGGACAAGCTCTCCTGAGCTGACGTGTTCTCACTGGCCCTCACCTCCTTGTCTCCTAGAACTCCAATCTCCCCAGGAGCCCACAGCTGGGTGAACATCCAAAGACTGCCAGTCTGAAAAAGGGACCTGAAGGTTCAGCCAAGTAGTCTGACCTTGTGCTGGGCTGAAACACAAAAGGTCCAAGTGGAGACAGGGTAACAGAGAGTAAGAGCCACGAGGCACAAGTGCAGGCCACTGCACCCAAAGTGGAGCAGGGTGGCTCAGGGAGCAAAAACAACATAGATCTGAAACTCAGCTCTTCCACGCTCCAGCTATGAGAACCTGAAGAATTCACTTCAATCTGTTTTCTGATCTTTACACTTAATTGGATAAACATAATACTTTTGAAAAGTACCCAGCCCATGTGTGACACATACACATTTACTAACACTGACTACTGTTACTATTACAAAATTAGTCATCCACACAGAATGCAATTCCTGTGTCAGATATTATATGACTTCACTAGCCTTTCAAATTATCACCAACTGGGGCTGGTGCTGTGGCATAGGAGACTAAGCCTCTGCCTGTGGAGCTGACATCCCATATGGGCTCCAGTTTGAGTCCTGGCTGCTCCTCTTCCAATCCAGCTCTCTGCTTGTGACCTGGAAAAGCAGGGAAGATGGCCTAAGGGCTTGGGCCCATGTACCCAGGAGAGAGACCCAGCAGAAGTTACTGGTTCCTGGCATCAGATCAGCCCAGCTCTGGCCATTGCAGCAATATTGGGAGTGAACCAGAGGATGAAAGACCTCTCTGTCTCCCTCTCTGTCTGTAACTCTGCCTCTCAAATAAAATCTTTAAAAAAAAAATTACCAACTGGACACTTGATTCTTCACTTTTACCCACTTCACTTATGGTTCAAGTATCCTGATAAGGAGCCAACATTGTGGCCTGCAATGGCAACATTCCATATGGGTGCCAGTTTGAGTCTTCTCTGCCCCACTGCCAATCCAGCTCCCTACTAATGCACCTAGGAAAAGTGTGGAGGACGGCCCAAGTCCTTGGCTATAGCCTGACCCAGCCCAGGCCATTGTGGCCATTTGGGGAGTGAACCAGCAGATAGAAGATCTCTATCTATCTCTCCTTCTCCCTATATATAACTGCCATTCTTTTGTTTAAAGATTTGTTTATTTATTTGAAATGCAGAGTAACAGAGAGAGTGGAGAGACAGAGAGAAAAAATCTTTCATCTGCTGGTTCACTCCCCAAATGGCTGCAACAGCTGGGGCTGGGCCAGGCTGAAGCCAGGAGCCAGGAGCTTCTTCCAGGTCTCCCATGTGGGTGCAGGGGCCCAAGAACTTGGGCCACCTTCTACTGCTTTGCCAGGCTATAGCAGAGAGCTGGATCGAAGTAGAGCAGCCGGAACTCAAATGGGCACCCATATGGGATGTCAGCACTGAAAGTGGCAGCTTTATCTGCTATGCCACAGTGCTGGCCCCAATAAAATCAATCTTAAAAAACAAAAAACAAACAAAAAAAAAAACTAACCTGTTAAAACAGGTGCTCAATGAAATCAGAAAAGTCTAGTTTATAGCCACATGCACAGAGACCCCGAAGGTATGCAACTCCAAGGTGTGGATCAAAAATGCCAGTCGTGAACATCATGGCCACATCACCAGTCAACGCACCTCATCCGTTAGGGACAAAAGCCCCCAGGCAGGACAATAAGGGACCAGGTTCTCTCTTACCTGGCCCGTTCCCTTACTATCTCTACTTTTGTCTCACTGAACTCTAATTCATTACTCTGGCAGCAAAAAAAAATCAAGGCAAATAGGCGCAACAGAACTATAAAATGAACTATCAAAGTGAGCAATTTGTATTTTATCTCTTCCATAATATGATGAATCTATCAAGAAAATCAAAATTCAGAAAAGACAAAGATTTGAAACATACAAGCACAAGCTAGAGTTAACATGTATGAAGAGAATTGTGTATCATATAAACAAAATACACACTTTCTCATATCCACTGAACAAAGTTCACTGTGCAACTTGGCTTCAGAGTGTCTTGATAAATTTTAAAAAGTTGAGTGGCTGGCATTGTTGTGGTGGGTTAAGTTGCCATTTGCAACACGTGCATCCTATAATGGAGAGCTGGTTCCACTGCCAGCTGCTTCTCTTCCAATCCAGCTCCCTGCTAATGCCTGGGAATGCAGTGGAAGATGTTCCGAGTGCTTGGGCCCTACCCACTTGGGAGACCCAGATGGAGTTCTGGGCTCCTAGATTCAGCCTGGACCAGCCCTGACCATTTCAGGGGAGTGAACCAGCTGACAGAAGATCTCTCTTTCTGTCTCTCCTATCATTCTGCCATTCAAATAAAAAAAAAAAAAAATTAAAGTTGAGACTTGACAGTCTACATTTTCAGACAAAATAATGATTTAAAAAATAAGCAATCAAAATATCTCAATAATCTGGGGATGAAGCAACTCTCCTAAATAACTCAGGATTAAAGTAGGGCATCAAAATGAATTTATACGTTTCATGGATAAAGATGTAGAAAACCTTTACAACCCTAAATGCATCCAGTATAAAACTTAATAAAGGATAAAAACAACAAATTACATCAAGGGCGAAGCGGGGGCGGGAGGAGGAAGCATCTAAAAAGGAAAAATTAAAAGAGTAAGGGATGCAAACAAAACCAAGAGCCAGTATTTCAAGATGTCCCATAAAATAAATCCTTGAGATACACGATTATAAGAGAAAGAATAATATATAAACATAATAGGAATGGCAAAGGAGCTACCAATCAGAATACGGAGGGATCAAAACAAAAATAAGTGGAAAATTGGATGCAACCCCCCAGCTGTATTTCAGAAATCCCCAGCAAATTATGCCATGATAACGAGTCAGACACGTGAAGTGTAGGCAGACCACTACGCATAGAGGAGAGAGGAAATCCGATAGGATCGCTCACCCTCACACACCTCCCTTCTCGGTCCCCAGTTACACTTCCCACACACCCGCCTCAGACCCCCCACAGGGCGCCTCACTGGACCGCACCTCCATCCTCACGGACCCCGCAAACCGCATCACCCCGCCCAGACCGACCATCCCAGGTCGCTGACTCCGGTGTTCCGTCCACATCCCGCCCTGTCGCTCAGGGCACGGCTCATCACGGACGTCAGAGGCCCCTCTTCACTCAGGGCACAGATGCTCAGCCCGGCACTCACCTGACCCTCACCCACGCTGTCTCATCTGCCCCGGGCGGCGACTACGGTCGCAGACGTTAGAACGCAACCCACTTCCTTTTTGTCATTCCCTCCCTGCCCCAGCTGGATGCGAGGCGGCGCGGCCTGCGCGTGCGCATGCCCAGAAAAGGCTTCACGGCCGGATTGCCAGTAGTCAACATGGCGCTCGGCCAAACGCTCCCGTTTGGGCGGCTGAGGCTCACAGCCAATATGGCAGCGCCCGCGCCGACCTTCCGGTCTGCGGGCGGCCATGTTGAAGTGATGTAGGGACAGCGGGGCTGAACTGTCAGAGGAAAGGAAACTAGAGGAGGTGTGTCCCTTCGGGCTATCCGGGACACAACCAAACGCTGTAACCCAACCTTTCCTCCATACCTCTGTGAACTCAACACTACCAACCAACCACAGGAAGGGGAGTAATCCTCATTTAGGGAACATTCCTCCCCTGAACAGCAGGAAACACATTCTAGTCAAGCATTTACCACAGCATCCTTTGAGCATTGACCAAGGTAACCCATGACCTGGGCCTTAAAACAAATCTCGACAAATTTAAAAGAAATCATATAGAATGTGGTCTCTGAAGAGATAAAGTAAAAACCAGTAACAGAAAGATGGTGTGATCTTTCAAAATCTCCAAACCCTTGGAAACACAATGCTGAATAATGCATGGTTCAAAGAGATCTCACATTTTTTAAAAAAATGTTTGAAAATGAAATGATTATATAAAAATGTGTGGGGTGCAGCTAAAGCAGTGGTGAGAGGAAAATTTATGCTACTAAAGTTTTACATTACAAAAGAAGAAATTCTCAAATCAAGAACCAAGTTCCCACTTAAGGAAACTAAAAAGAAGAAAAGAAATCCATAGCACGTAAAAGAAGGGAGATAATAAAGATAATACTAGACATCTATGAAACCGAAGAAGAAAAATAAGTGGAAAAATCAAATAAAAGATTGCTCTCTGCAAAAGTCAATAAAATCGACAAAGCTATAGAGGAGGCACTGATTACCAATGTCAGCAGTGAAACAGGAGATACCACTATAGCAGACATAAAAAGAATACCATAAACAACTCCTCAAACACCTGACAAATAAACCTCAAGTTGGACATTTGGCACAAGGGTTAAGACACTGCTTGGGACACCCAGACCCCAGAGTACAGCACTGGTTTTTGAGTCCCAGCTTTACTTCTGATTCCAGCTTTCTATTAATGAGCACCTTGGGAGGCAGCAGGTGATGGTTCCAGTAACTGTGCCCCTATCACATATGTGGGCTCAATTCTAGCACCAGACTTCAGCCTTGTTGCAGGTATTTAGGGAGTGAACCAGTGGGTAAGAGAGGCCTCTTTCTAAATCTTCATGCCCAGATAGTTTCATTGGAGAATTTTTTAAAGTTTTTTTTTTATTTATATGAAAGGCAGACACACACACACACACACACACACAGAGAGAGAGAGAGAGAGAGAAAGAGAGAGAGTCCCATCTGCTAGTTCATTCCCCAAATAACCACAATGGCAAGAGCTCAGCCGATCAGAAGCCAGGAGCTTCTTCCAGGTCTCTTATGTGGGTTCAGGTGCCCAAGGACTTGGTCCATCTTCTACTGTTTTCCCAGGCCATAGCAGAGAGCTGGATTGGAAGTGGAGCAGCTGGTACTCAAACTGGTGCCTAAATGGGATGCTGACACTATAGGTGGTGGCTTTACCCACTACGCCACAGTACCTGCCCCTCAAAACAATTTTTTAATGATTGCACCTCATCAAGATGCAAAATTTTTGCCCTTTAGTGGATGGCTATTGGTTAAGATGCCACTTTCTCTCTGTAATTCTGCCTTTCAAATAAATAAATCTTTTTTAAAAATAAATAAAAAAGATGCCACTTGGGACGTGCATATCTCATATCAGAGTGCCTGGGTTCAAGTCCTAGCTCCATGGCCAATTACATCCTCCTGCTATTGCAGATCCTGGCAGGCAGCAGATGATAATTCTGGTGGCTGGATCCCTGCCACCCATATGGGAGACCTGCAGTGAGTTCCCACTTCCTGGCTTCATTTTGTACAACTGAGGAGTGAACCAATAAATGGGAGCTCTGTCTCTCAAATAAATTAATTAAATATTTTTTAAAAAACCTTTTGCCCTGCATAGGACCATGTTTTTTTGTTTTGTGTATTTAAAGATTTATTTATTTATTTGAAAGACAGAGTGATAGAGAGTCAGGGAAGAGAGAGAGAGAGAGAGAGAGAGAGAGAGAGAGAGAGAAGTCTTCTATCTGCTAGTTCATTCCCCAAATGGCTGCAACAGCTATAGCTGGGCTGATCTGAAGCCAGGAGCTTCTTTTGAGTTTTCCACATAGGTACAGGGACCAAGCACCTGGGCCATCTTCCACTGCTTTCCTAGTCCATAGCAGAGAACTGGATCAGAAGTAGAGCAGCTGGGACTTGAACTGGTACCCATATGGGATGCCAGTACTACAGTGGCAGTTTTACCCACTATACCACAGTGCCAGCCCCAAGGACTATGCTTTGAAAATGAAGGATGGGGTGCTGGCACTGTGGCACAGCAGAATAAGCTGCCACCTATGACACTGGCATGCCGTATGGGCACTGAGTTGTATCATGGCTGCTCCCCTTCTGATCCAGCTTCCTGCTAATGTGCCTGCATAAGCAGTGGAAGATAGTCCAAGTGCTTGGGTTCCTGCCATCCACATGGGAGACCCAGATGACTCTCCTGGCTCTTGGATTCAGCCTAGCCCTGCCTGGGGCCATTTGCAGACATTGGGGAGTATATCTCTCTGTAACTCTGCCTTTCAAATAAATTTTTAGAAAAATACTTTAAATAAAGTAAAAATGAAAAAGAAAAGCTAAAAACTGGGGGAAAATTTTGCAAAACACATTTGATAAACCACATCTGACAAGAAGCTCATATCTGGGGTATCTTTTTTTAAAACTATTGCAACTGATACAGGAACTATTGCAATGGAGTTTTTTGCAGAAATTAGGTAAGAGGGATTCTGGATAAATTGATTTAGCAGGACTCTTGTCAAAACTGGCAGAGGCTTTACCCGCTCTGCCACAGCACTGGCTTCCAATTCCACTCTCACACCTCTGAGTAAAGGGCTTGGAAGTCCTCATTCCTGCCTTCACACACTGGAAAAAGATGAATAACTGAAAATCAACATTTCTTAGCTCTGCTAGGAACTGATTCACCAGGGTAGACTTCCACATGATGTGGAAGCTGAACCTGTACTTCCCGCATGGCTCCTCTGGCCAGCCGGGCACCTCAAAGGAGAGCTGCACCACGGCCAGTGCCGGCAGCCCAGCCACGAGCAGCCCCAATGTCTGCTGCAGCCCAACAGCCAGGCCTGATGGCCCAGATGGCAGCCACTGCAGCTGGCGTGGCCGTGGGCTCTGCTGTGGGCATGCACTGGGTCATGCTACCACTGGCGGCTTCAGTGGAGGAAGTATTCTGAGTCCTCAAGTCCCAGCATCGCTTACCAGGTGCGTGAGGGAGACCAGTCAGCACAGCAGCAGGAGTGATGAAGTGGTTTTTGGAGTGTGCCCAGAACCAGGGTGATGTTAGGCTCTATGAGGGTTTCAGTAAAGTCCTGAGACAGTGTGGAACTGCAAATGGGTTAGTCTAATGAAGAAGTTCAAGATGAAGTAGAAAATCCAATCTCATGGGCAAGTTATTTTAGCATGAAAATGTAATTGGTGGTCAAAGTGTAAAGTGTAAAGCCAACAGGTCAAGCTGTCGCCTGCTTTGAAGAGCATCCTTGGTTCAGCACTGCAGTGGAAGAGGGCATCCTTGCTGTGTGGAAACTCACTGAGATGGTATCGAACTTAGGGCTGCACAGATACTTGGTCTCCTTGAACGGCTGTAGTAATGTTATTGTTTATGAGTAGAATAAAGTGATTTTCTTCCAAGAAAAATAATTAAGTCACGGGACAAATCTAACCTGAAGAGACAGATAAATACGGAGGATTGCACCTCACTGGAAGCAGATAATCCTGGATCCAAGAACTGGTAGGAACATGCAAATGATAGTTGCCTAGTTGCTGGCAACTTAGCATAAACTAATTGGAGAGTTAGTAACTTGTTGGGGCACAGCGTAAAGGGGCCTCAAAATCCTTCAGGTTTTACCGCCATGAGCCCCACCAGGGAGGGGTGGTAAATCCTTTGATGCTTCTGCAGAGAAAGAGGGAAAGTAAATATCTGAAATGCGCCTGCAACATTTGGTTCTCTTTAAAGACCTGTCTTCAAAGGAAAAACTTGATCAGAGCCTTAGCCTACCTAGGGTAAGAGCGAATAGACACCCAGCCCCCACCAGACTTCCTGTCTCATGTAAGAGGTTAAAGAAAAGGGCTCAGAGGGGCTGGTGCTGTGGCATAGCTGGTAAAGCCGCCACCTGCAGTGCCAGCATCCCATGTGGGCGCCGGTTCAAGTCCTGGCAGCTCCACTTCCAATCCAGCTCTCTGCTATAGCCTGGGAAAGCAGTAGAAGATGGCCCAAGTCCTTGGGCCCCTGAACCCACATAAGAGACCTGGAAGAAGCTCCTGGCTCCTGGCTCCGAATCAGCACAGCTCCGGCCATTGTGGCCAATTGGGGAGTGAACCAGTGGATGGAAGACCTCTCTCTCTCTCTCTCTCTCTCTCTCTCTCTCTCTCTGCCTCTCCATCTCTCTGTGTGTAACTCTGACTTTCAAATAAATAAATCTCTACAAAAGAAAAAGAAAAGGGCCAAGAAATTCCTCTGGAAGTCAGAGCCCAAGGACTCAGGCCCCTTAAAACAGATAGGAAATTGCAAATGGATATGTAATTGCTTTCCCTCTCCAACAGCTTACCAACACACCAACAGGGTTCCATTGTAAGGACAGCTAGGATTCAAGCTTGTGTAGGGCTTCACTTTATTCATTTCTTTCTTTCTTTCTTTCTTTTTTTTTTTTTTTTTTTTTTTTTTTTTTTTTTTTTTTGACAGGCAGAGTGGACAGTGAGAGAGAGAGAGAGACAGAGAGAAAGGTCTTCCTTTTGCCGTTGGTTCACTCTCCAATGGCCACCGGGGCCGGCGCGCTGTGGCTGGTACACCGCGCTGATCCGATGGCAGGAGCCAGGTGCTTCTCCTGGTCTCCCATGGGGTGCAGGGCCCAAGCACTTGAGCCATCCTCCACTGCACTCCCTGGCCACAGCAGAGAGCTGGCCTGGAAGGGGGGCAACCAGGACAGAATCCGGTGCCCTGACCGGGACTAGAACCTGATGTGCCAGCGCCGCAAGGTGGAGGATTAGCCTAGTGAGCCGTGGTGCCGGCCCAGGAGCTGCTTCTAAGTCTCCCATACGGGTGCAGAGGCCCAAGCACTTGGGTCATCTTCTGTTGCTTTCCCTGGCACATTAGTGGCAAGATGGATCAGATGTGGAGCAGCTGGGACAAAAAACAAGCACCCATATGGGACGCTGGTGTCTCAGGTGGCGGCTTTACCTGCTATGCCACAATACCGGCCCCAAGTATTCCCATCACTGGTTCCAGAACCAGCCATTTTTCTTGGGGAAATTTGATTCCTTTAATTGTAGAGTGGCGTTAGAAATCAAGGTCTGGGTGTGCTTATTGCAGTTCGGTAGAGCACATTTCCAATAGCTTCCAGAGGAAGGTTCATGGGAGATGCATTAGTCAGCTTTCCGTCACTGTAACTTAAATACCTAAGGAGTTCTTAGACATGAAGGGTTATTTTGGCTCAGTTTTGGAGATCCACGGTGCAAGATGGGGTGACCCCTTGGTCTTGTGGTGGGACACATGTGGAGGGAGGATCACATTGTGCGCCAGGAAGCAGAGGCTTCTGCACATTCAGCCTGTGCAACCAGTGTTTGCGTAAGAATTAGTTTCTGAGGGCAGGACTTAAAAACAGGCCACCTCTCAGATGCCATAATTTAATTTGATCAAGTCTCTACCTCTAATCCATCAACCATTAACATTAATCCATCCATCGTTAACATAAAAATGTAGGGCTCAAGTGTCTGCCAGAGTTTGGGGAGTCAAGTCCTGCTCAAACCATAATAGATGAGTTTTTCAAGACCTACATCATGGGGCCAGCGCCATGGCGCAGTAGGTTAATTCTCTGCCTGCAGCGACAGCATCCCATATGGGCACCGGTTCGAGTCCCGCCTGCTCCACTTTTCGATCCAGCTCTCTGCTATGGCCTGGGAAAGCAGTAGAAGATGGCCCAGGTCCTTGGGCCCCTATGTGGGAGACTGGGAAGAAGCTCCTGGCTCCTGGCTTCAGGTCGGCGCAGCTCCAGCCATTGTGGCCATTTGGGGAGTGAACCAGCAGATGGAAGACCTCTCTCTCTCTCTCTTTCTCTCTCACTGTCCGTAACTCTACCTTTCAAATAAATAAATAAAAACAATCTTTAAAAAAAAAAAAAAAAGACCTACATCATGTCTCCAAGTGTCTCTACTCTAACTTTATACTTATTTGGTGGTTTGGTCTACTAGAGTTTTAGTTAGTAAACTTTTCCTTAAGCATTGAGAATATTATCGTCTTGCTGTATTGAGAAATCAAATACTTACTAATTGCTAATTTTTTTAAAAAGATTTATTTATTTGAAAGAGTTACAAAAAGAAAGGAGAGGCTGAGGGAGAGGTCTTCCATCTGATGGTTCACTCCCCAATTGGCCGCAGCAGCCGGAGCTGTGCTGATCCAAAGCCAGGAGCCAGGAGCTTCTTCCAGGTCTCCCACGTAGGTGCAGGGGCCCAAGGACTTGGGCCATCCTCTACTGCTTTCCCAGGCCATAGCAGAGAGCTGGATTGGAAGTGGAGCAGCTGGGTCCCAAACCAGCGTACATATGGGAGGCCAGCGCTTCAGGCCAGGGCATTAACCCACTGTGATATAGCGCCGGCCCCTAACCTTTTGTTTTTGAAAAAAAAAAAAAAAAAAAAATTCTAGAAGCCTACTCTTTGTTCTTACATTTCAGTGATGTTTCTTTTTTCTTTTCTTTTTTTTTTTTTTAGAAAAGATTTATTTATTTATTTGAAAGTCAGAGTTACACAGAGAGAGGAGAGGCAGAGAGAGAGAAATAGAGAGACAGAGGTCTTCCATCCACTGGTTCACTCCCCAATAGGCCGCAACGGCGGGAGCTGGGCCGATCCGAAGCCAGGAGCTAGGAGCTTCTTCCAAGTCTCCCACGTGGGTGCAGGGGCCCAAGGAGTTGGGCCATGTTCTACTGCTTTCCCAGACCACAGCAGGGAGCTGGATCGGAAGTGGAACAGCCAGGACTAGAACTGCCGCCCCTATGGGTTGCCAGTGCTTCAGGCCAGGGCATTAATCCGCTGCGCCACAGCGCCAGCCCATTGGAGTTTATTTTCATGTGTTTTGCTAGGCATTTGAAGACACTTTCCATCTGCTTCTGTATTTTAGTTATGTTACATTTGCTTACATTATTTACACTTGACTTCTCTTTTAGAACCCCTACAATTTGGATACTGGACTTCTCAGATTCTAATTCACATATCTCTTCCCTCTCAGATTTTTTTTTTAAAAGATTTATTTATTTATTTGAAAGTCAGAGTTACACAGAGAGAGGAGGAGAGCCAGAGAGAGAGAGAGAGAGGTCTTCCATCTGCTGGTTCATTCCCCAATTGGCTGCAACGGCTTGAGCTGTGCCGATCTGAAGCCAGGAGCCAGGAGCCGGGAGCTTCTTCCGGATCTGCCAGGCAGGTGCAGGGGCCCAAGGACTTGGGCCATCTTCTATTGCTTTCCCAGGCCATAGCAGAGCTGGATTAGAAGTGGTGCAGCTGGGACTTGAACCAGCGCCCATATAGGATGCTGGCACTGCAGGCGTCAGCTTTGCCTGCTATGCCACAGCGCCGGCCCCAGAACTCGATTTTTAATACCAACACCACTTGGAAAATGTCCTCAACACTATTTTCCAGTGATTCTGTTGAGGTTTTTCATTTTTGCTATTATGTTTTAAATTATCAGGAACATTTTGTTCTCTGACATCTCCATTTTATAGCAGCCCATTCTTATTTCATAGAGGTAATACTTTGTTCTCTAAGGACATTAATAATAGAGTTGGTTGGGTAGTTTACTTCTCACATTATTTGATTCCTTTGTTTTTTACTTTTTAAAAAAAATTTATTTGAAAGGCAGAGAGGCAGAGGCAGAGAGTCTTCCATCTGCTGGTTCACTCCCCAGATGGCCACAACGGCCAGAGGTGAGACGACCTGAAGCCAGGAACCAGCAGCCTCTTCTGGGTCTCCCAGGCGGGTGCAGGGGCCCAAGGACTTGGGCCATCTTCCACTATTTTCCCAGGCCATAGCAGAGAGCTGGATCGGAAGAGGAGCAGCAGGGACTCATACCGGCACCCATACAAGATGCTGGCCCTGCAGGAGCCAGCCTATTATGGACTCTTCCATGTTAGAGGCTTTCATTAGGTATCTGGTAATTCTGCAGTACAAGTAACATCCCGGGGCTAAAACATTGACACAAGGGTATGGTATGTGTGGTACTTAGAACTTCATTGTAGGTTGATCAGTGAGCCATTTTGTGAGTAATCCTTAGTGCCAATACTTTTACATTTTTCTTTTTTTGTCTGGTGGGCAGTATATATAAAACCACTTAATCTTGTGTCCAGTACAATACTATATAGATTTGGTTTTGCCCTTGTAATGTTTGAATACACGGGAGTATCTTGTTTGCCTATGTAATACTGAATAGTCTTTAAAATGTACTTTAAAAAAGTAATTTATGGCTGATATTGGCCACAAATTCCATAAATCTTAGCCTTAGGGTGAGGGGGACACAGACCACATCAGACAGATCAACAAGGAGATTTAGGGTGAAGATTTTGGGCATGCAGTATCAGTTGACTTACAGATTAACCATGTGGACCATCACCCATGCACATAGGACGAAGCCCCAAGAAACACTGAGGATTGCATGAGCACCTCTGGTTGGCAACTCTGTGCATATTGTCATACACTGATGTTGGTAATACATTCGGACTCTCCAGAGACAGGGCAACAGAGATGTGTTTGATACTTCTCCTGGACTGTCTTCTGCATTTCTGTGGCTGACTGTAATCTAACATTTCCCTGCAATTAGTGGTAACCAGGAATGCAAGTTTTCTGTCTTTCTAGCAAATTAACCCAAGGGTTGGTTTTGGGAATCTGCCAAACTTGTCTTCAATGGATTTCCACCATGCACGGTCATTCTGTTAGCCTCAACAGAGAAGAACCCTGAAAATGCCAATAAAGTGGGATAAAGAGAGCTGCCTAGCAATGTGGCAATGGGGAGAAGCTCTAAGTTTTCCCAGTGTGCACCTAACCCTCCCTATGTGCCTCTTCTTCACCTTTAGTCCCAGAGGTAATGGGTGCTGAGAACACTAAGCTATAAATGCATTATTTACTGTCTCTACTGCTAGCTTACAATTTGACTCCTTGGGTCTACCAAGTTAGTTTACTCCCATCTACTTGCTTTCCAATTCTCCAGATTCTGCCTGTTTCCATTGGCATTTGTGCCAAGGCTATGATCTAACTTGGGGAGCACCCAGATACTGACTGAGCAAGGCAGGGGCACAAAGCCAGGTCACTGGCACCCAACTCTGAACTCTACTAAAAGAAATCTTTGCCTGAAGACTCTTCATTGGCCTGAACAATGCTTTGCTTCTGTACTGAAATTCAGACTTTTTCTAATCTATTTTCCTTCCTTTCATCTTATCACAGCTAGCAGATCTACACTGTCATTTGAAGGTTCTCTTAATACTTGCTCCCTCTCCCCTTGTGCATCCAATTAATTTTTTAAAAATATAATTACAAATGTGTTTAACAGTCAATTTTAGGAAATATTCCTCTGGGACCAGCATTGTGGCCTAGATGGGTATCTGCCAGTGTCCCAGCTGCTCCACTTCTTCTTCTTCTTATTTTTCAAAGATTTCTTTATTTATTTGAAAGGCAGAGTTATAGATGGAGAGCTCTTCTATCTGCTGGTTCACTCCCCAAATGGCTACAATGGGAAGTAGAGCAGTCGGGACTCGAACCAGTGCCCATATGAGAATGGTGGCACTGTAAGTGGAGGCTTACCCTACTATGCCACAGTGCTAGCCCTTCCAATTAATTCTTGCACATCTAATTTTATCTTGGAACTTGCTTCTTTGAGGATCCAAATTATTGCCCAGGACTTGGGAAGAAATAATGTTAGATGTTTAGTCTTCTGTAAATACAGATGTCACCATGAAATCTTGGTTTTTCAAAGATTACAAATTTCATGTTTTAATTAAACTATAGGAGAATGAGTTACTTTTTTTTTTTTTTTGACAGGCAGAGTGGACAGTGAGAGAGAGAGAGAGAGGGACAGAGAGAAAGGTCTTCCTTTGCCATTGGTTCACCCTCCAATGGCCGCCGCAGCCAGCGAGCTGCAGCCAGCGCAGTGCGCTGATCCGAAGCCAGGAGCCAGGTACTTCTCCTGGTCTCCCATGGGGTGCAGGGCCCAAGCACTTGGGCCATCCTCCACTGCACTCCCAGGCCACAGCAGAGAGCTGGCCTGGAAGAGGGGCAACAGGACAGAATCCGGCGCCCCGACTGGGACTAGAACCCAGTGTGCCGGTGCCGCAAGGTGGAGGATTAGCCGCGGTGCCGGCTAGAATGAGTTACTTCTAACACATCTATATTTGGGAGAGTTTATTATTCTGATTTACTGAGACAAAATATTCCATCAAATTACCCAGGAAAATCCAGGCAGCAGAAATATATAACATGTTCATTTCTTCAAGAGGTCTCAAATAAGTTTTCAAAGGCCAAACAATGATATATGTACTATGCCATTTAAGTCACTTCTGCATTCTGTACTTAAGAACTCAAGTATAGAAATAAACTTTGTGATCTGAGGTAACTTTATAATCATCTCCAACATGACTGCATAGGTGTTTAAGGTTACGTGTGAACACCACTGTGTGTTCTCAAGTCACTTGATTGATCAATCAATCCATTTGAATTTTAGACCCAAAGCAGCATTAAATATGCACCTGAAGGAAGTCTCTTCAGTGTGTCCATGTGTTCTTGTATTATACATATGGGTAGGTCATGAGTTTAAGTTCAGAAAAGGTGACTGAAACACATTAATAATTGAATGTTAGAATTCTGCTGTTGTTGGCAATACGGAAACATACACTGTCTTCATATTCAAACTCTTCATGGGGATGTCTTCAGTAATTTCTAGAATGGAAGGAAAATGTTGAAAAAAATTAATATTCTATTATAGGTGAATTGTACTGTATAGTATTTAGCCTCATCCTAACAGAGGTATGACTTTTGTCCCAGTTTCTAAGGGGCAATTTTTAAGCCCTTAGAATCCTATCATAGAAGTGTCTTTGTTGCTCAGTGGGGGCTCTTTCAGCATATCCAATCTTTATGCTAACAAGATGACTCAGGGTAGAGTTGGCCACACTACAAAGAACCACTATAGGATTCAGGATAGAGTCACACGGTATCTGCTGAGAAAAGAGACCGATCATGTGGGCAATGAATCAATCACTTCCACATAATGAAACCTCAATAAGAACACTGGACGCCAAGGACGGGGCACATATTAGGGATGGGAAGAGATAACAGTATCTATGATTCCATGAGGAGTATGATCTGAAGTCTACCATACGGACACCCCAGGATTTTGTAGTTTCTATCTCCTTCTTTGGCTGGTTCAAATTTGTTTTCTTTTTCTTTAATAAACAAAACCATGAGTGAGTCTATTAGTCTTCCTGGCAAATTATTATTATTTTCTGTTTACTCATCTCAACTTACTCATTTTAGTGACTCACAAGCACTATTTTTAATATATATATATTTTCAAGAATTTGCCAAACTGTGTTTCTTTTTTTTTTTTTTTTTTTTTTTATTTGACAGATAGAGTTAAACAGTGAGAGAGACAGAGAGAAAGGTCTTCCTTCCTTTGGTTCATCCTCCAAGTGGCCGCAATGGCTGGTGCTGTGCCGATCCAAAGCCAGGAGTCAGGTGCTTCCTCCTAGTCTCCCATGTGGGTGCAGGGGCCCAAACACTTGGGCCATCCTCCATTGCCTTCCTGGGCCACAGCAGAGAGCTGGACTGAAAGAGGAGCAACCGGGACTAGAACCCAGTGCCCATATGGGATGCTGGCGCCGCAGGTGGAGGATTAACCAAGTGAGCCACAATGCCGGCCCCTTTATATATATATATATATATATATATATATATATATATATATATATATATATATATATTTTAAATTTTATTTGAAAGAGTTAGAGAGAGATATCTTCCATTTGCTGGTTCACTTTCCAGATGGCCACAACAGCCAAGCTTTGGCTTGGTCCGGGTCCAGTTTGTGGCCATTTGGAGAGTGGACAGCAGATGGAAGATCTCTTTCTCTAACTCTCTAACTCTACCTCTCAAATAACTACATAAACCTTTTAAGATCAACAACCTAAGTGAATACACAGGGAGCTTGAACAGACCCTTAAATATTCTTTTAAGCTCATTCCACTTCGAGTCAATTACTAAACCTGAAGGTGGGGTGGATATTTGGTATAGTGGCTGATACACTAGTATCACATATTGAATTACTTGGGTTCAATTCCCAGCTGTGCTCCTAATTCCAGGTTTCTGCTAATGTACGTTTTGGGAGGCAGGAGGTGGTGACCCAAGTAATTGGGTTCCTGCCACCCAGGTAGGAAACCTGGCTTCTGCTTGGCTGAGCCTTATAGATATCTGGTAGTCAATCGACAGATGGGAGTTCTCCCTCAAATAAATATAAATGAAGCCAATAACAACAACTTTAAGGTGGTTTGGGAACTTCTCCAACTTTGCAGCTGGTGCAGTGATGGTGGTCTTGTGTGGATTCTTCCCTCCGAGTTTGTAGTTGAACTGTTTTTTTGTTTTTCTTTTTTTGACAGGCAGAGTGGATAGTGAGAGAGAGAGGGGGGGAGAGAGAGAGAGAGAGAGAGAGAGAGAGAGAGAAAGGTCTTCCTTTGCTGTTGGTTCACCCTCCAATGGCCGCCGTGGCCAGTGCGCTGCGGCCTGCGCACCGCGCTGATCCGATGGCAGGAGCCAGGTACTTCTCCTGGTCTCCCATGGGGTGCAGGGCCCAAGCACCTGGGCCATCCTCCACTGCACTCCCTGGCCACAGCAGAGGGCTGGCCTGGAAGAGGGGCAACCGGGACAGAAACCGGCGCCCCGACCGGGACTAGAACCCGGTGTGCCGGCACCGCAAGGCGCAGGATTAGCCTAGTGAGCCGCGGCGCCGGCCGAACTCTAACTCTTTACAGTCAGAGTCAGGAGCTTGACGCAGACTATGGGAGACTTCTGGAGGACCGTGCCCTTACCATACAGTTTGGCTAACCCTGGGGCCCCTGAAGAGGAAAAGAAAATTATTTGCCTACTATGAGGCATTTTCTTTCTAGCCAGATCTTAATTCAAAGGGAAATGATCAGCTTTCTCTAAAAAACAGCTCTTGCCCTAGCAAGCAATGCTAGATGTGAAAATACAAAGTTGCCTCCTTAATAGATAATTACAAGATCTGGAGATTTAGACAGTCTAGTGAAACAAGCAAGAAAACATCAAGAATTTCTAAGATCTTAAGTACTTCGTGATCCTTCCAATTCATCTTTCTAATTTACCAAGCTATTAATACATTACAAAAGGTAATTCTAAGAGAGAAAACATAATGAAAATGAGGCTACAGATGCTAGATGGGAAAAAGAAACTCTCAGCTTTGTGGTAATCATGGCTAAGTCTCTTAACCTTTAAGCTCTGATTTATGACACTCTTGTGTTGCTAACCTCACAGAGTAAAAAGAATGCAGTTAAAAGCTGGTTATGTGAATGGCAGGTAGCACTGTAAGTACTTAATTCACACAGACATGATTTTATCCTGAAACAAGTGAGAAGATGACATTTTTTCAGTTCCATGGCACAACAGCAGTTGGTGCAATGGATTTGACGGATAAGAAAAGGAAGTCAAGAGTATTTTTAAGTTTCAGATAAAACTTACAAAAATAGAAAACTATATATATAGATATAGATATAGATATATAGATACAGATAACCTTTACTACTATAACACAATGAAACAGCCAAGTATGTTGGAAGGAGAGTGAAAAATGCCTTCTAAGATAGTGAAAGATTCTTGAATGTAACTAGAAAAAAGGACCAGAAAAAAGAAGGATCTTCTTGTGGGCCAAGATGAAAATTCTGAGGCATTAGACAAAGGGGAGCCATGAGGTCTCTGAGCAGGAGAATAACATTAGAGGGAAAATGCTCATGAAGATAATCTTGGTGGGGGAACAGGCTGGGTGATTTCAATGGATGATAAGGCTGTGAACCAGGTGAGAGGGAAAAAGGCAAGGGAGAATCATTGAAAACGATCTGAGACACAGTGGTCATGTTCCATTATAGGGCAGGAAGGCAGGAACCCAAGGGGAAGTAAGGCTTTAGTTTTTAACAATATGGCTGAAAATGTGATATAAAACATTAATTTTTAAAGTATAAATAGCTGGGCATGGAGAAAATGGGGGAAATCTATAGAGGCCACAGCTCCTAAGAGGTTCTCAAATAATAAGATTTTCTGGTGGTTCCTGGTAGGTTAATGCCATGAGACATGAGTCAAGGGGTTTTATTAGAGAAGTCTAAAACTCCTCAAAACTGAAGTCTTGAATAAGGATCCCACAGCAAAAGGGCAAATCTGAATAATATCCTTCACAGACAAAAACAGTGAAAAGAAAGCAGGAGGTTTAATAATGGCCTCCCAAAAGATATACCCACATTCTAAATTCCTGGAAGCTGTGAATGCAACCTTATTTGGAAAAAGAGAAAATGGACAGAAGAGGAAGACGCAATCTGCTCATGGTTACAGATTGGAGATGTGGCCACAGACGAGAGGTATCCGGAGCAAGGGATATCCAGAAGCTGGAAGAGACAAAGAACAGATTCTCCCCTAGAGCCTTCAGACACAGCAGGGCTCTCATTTCAGCTTTCTGGCCTCCAGAACTGTGGAAGAATAAATTCTACGTCTTAAACTACTAAGTGTGTGGCAGTTTATTGCACCAGCCACAGGAAATCAATCCAGAGAACCTGCCTTGATCAGCCTTGTTTTGCATTGGACAGACCACATCTTTGTGAAAATTCCTTGCCCTGTGCATAACTGGGCTCAAAACTTTCTTAACACTGTCTTTGTGGCCCAAAATAAATTGAGTTTAAGGTGGAATTTGTAGACAGTGTCTTTCAAGATACTAGAGAAATTCTCCTTAAAATTGAGTTTCAATAGAAACATAACAAAGGGGCCAGTGCTGTGGCACAGCAGGTTAATGCCCTGGCCTGAAGCACCGGCATCCCATATGGGCGCTGGTTCTAGTCCCGGCTGCTCCACTTCTGATCCAATTCTCTGCTATGGCCTGGGAAAGCAGGCCTTGGCCTGGAAAAGCAGTCCTTGGGCCCCTGCACCCACACGGGAGACATGAAAGAAGCTCCTGCCTCCTGGCTTCAGATCAGCACAGCTCCGGCTGTTGCGGCCAACTGGGGAGTGAACCAGCGGATGGAAGACCCCTCTCTCTCTCTCTCTCTCTCTCCTTCTCTATGTGTGTAACTCTTTCAAATAAATAAATAAATAAATCTTTAAAAAAAATAACAAAACAAGCAGAACAGATAGGTAATGCAAGCAGAAAGATGGAAACTCTAAGAATTAAAAAGGAAATACTAGAAATCAAAACACTGTAACAGAAATGAAGAATGCTTTATATGGGGGTAGGGGTGGTGGCACACCCTTCCTGTAGTTGAACAAAGATAAGAGAATCAGGCAAAATTACTCACAATGGAATATAAGACAAAAGAAAGGAGTATATGAAGAGAAAGAGAGATAGGACAAAAAATATCTACCTGAAATATGTCTAATCAAAGTTCCAAAAAGAGATAATATTAGAGAGAATGAGTAAGAGGTAACTTTGGAAAAGATGTCTGAAGATTTTTCACCAACGCCAGAAGACCCAATCGTGATTCAGACAGGATGGAGAACGGCTGGCTACAAACATAAAAACAAAACAACAAACTGGATCCCAGAGAGTGAAGCTATCTGGGGAAATGATTCCAGCGGCAGCAGTACTGCAGTGAGCATGCAGGGCTGCAGCACAGATCTCAAGAGGCAAGGACTCGGATGTCAGTAGAGCAGCTGACAGAACAGTCACAGGAGCTGAAGGTTTAGAGGTGGAGGATGTGAAGGGAGAGGAGAAAACGCTAATGGATACCAGTTTCTGCCAACCACTGTCCTGAGCGTCTGCTTTCTGAATGACTAGGTGTGGAATGTGTCAACTATGACCTTGCTCTCCACAGTGCAGCTCAGTGTGGAAGTGCTTTCTAAACTGCTACACAGCATGTATTTCAAATAGCATACTGATAAAAAAAAATTAGGTTTCCAAAGCAAAAAAGTAATTATCCTTTTGACTAATGTTAAAAAACATATTATGGTTAAATATATATGTATATTATATATATATAAATATAGCAAAAGAAAAGCAATAGCAAAAGCTAAAAGAAAGAAAAAGAGAGAAAGAAAAGAACTCTTTAATATCTCTTAGGTATGTGACCTACTTCCAAGAAAAGAAAGACAAAAAAGAAAGAAATTCATGGTCCATAATCCGCTCACCATCTGTTTGAGTCTCGTTGAGAAACAGCTTCAGCTTCCTGCTCCGGAGGCCAAACACCTTGGCTGCTTCGTAGAGAAGACCTTGATGGGTGAGTCCATTTTGTCCAAGAGGGTTTTCAAGGAGCAGAGTGCCCACTGTTCCCATTAAACACTCTACGAAGAAAGAGAAAAGTGGCTTAAATTCTGAGCTCACCCTCTAACAGAGGTAGTAATTGCAGACAGTTCTGAAGAGGAGTGCTGGGAGCTTTTGACTAGCAGAGCACGGGTATAGTCCCTGTAGAAACAGCTTTAAACATTTCATAGATGTGAAGGGGGGGTCAGTGCTGTGGCACAGTAAGTTAAAGCCCCAGCCTACAGCACCAGCATCCCATAGGGGCACCAGTTCGAGATCTGGCTGCTCCTCTTCCAATCCAGCTCTCTGCTGTGGCCTGGGAAAGCAGCGGAAGATGGCACAAGTGCTTGGGCCCCTGCTCCCACGTGGGAGACCCAGAGGAAGCTCAGGGCTCCTGGCTTCAGATCAGCTCAGCTCCAGCCGTTGTGGCCAGCTGGGGAGTGAAGCAGCGGGTGGAAGGCCCTCTCTCTCTCTCTCTCTCCACCTCTTTCTGTAAGTCTTTCAAATAAATAAATTTTTTTTAAAATCTAAAATAAATAAATAAATAAATAAATAAATAAAGTAAAGGGAAGGGCTGGTGTTGCAGCACAGCGGGTTAAGCTTTCACTGGATCTTGGATGCTGGCATTGTATATCAGAGAGCTGGCTCGAGTCCTACCTACTCCTGCTTCTAATTCCGGTTCAGGCTAATGTGCCTAGGAGGGCAGCAGAAGATGGCCCAGGTAGTTAGGCCCCTCCCACCCAGGTAGGAGCCCAGATGGAGTTCTGGGCTCCTGGCTTCAGCCTGGCCCAACCCTGGCTTCTCTGTTGGATCCATTTGGAGAATGATCCAGCAGATGGAGGATCTCTCTCTCCGTTGCTCTACTTTCCCATACATACATTCATGAATCCTTAAAAAAAAAAAAAAAAAAAAGTGCAAAGGGAATAGGGAAAATGAGAAACCAAGCCATATAAAAGCCTAGCAGCTTGGGGAACAGATATTCAGTACATGGTCAAGTGAAGAGTCTGAAGACTTCATTAAAAATTAACACAGTGAGGATCCTAAAATCTCAGGAAAGAATAAATAACAATTGGTCAAAACATGGAGATACACAAATTTTCAGAACATTTTCCAAAAATAAATAAATAAATAAAAAGACAAACTATAATGTTTTGCCACTTAATTTTCATTTACTTACAATTTTTATCCAATCAATTTAATTCACTTGATTTTAAAAGATTCATTTTATTTATCTGAGAGGTAGTATTACAAAGAGAAGGATGGAGATAGGGAAGGAAAGAGAGAGATATCTTTCATTTACTGATTTACTCCCCAAATGGCTACAACGGCTAGGACTGGGCCAGGTTTCAAAGCCAGGAGCTTGGAAATCCATCCAGGCCTCTCATGTGGGTACAAGGGCACAAGGATTTGGGTCATCATCCACTGATTTCCCAGGTGTATTAGCAGAGAGCTGGATCAGAAGTAGAGCAGCCAGGACTTGAATTGGCACTCATAGGAGCTTGATACGCTGCATCACAGCCCCAATTTATTTCATTCCTTGATCATACCATATAGATGAGAGTATTTCTACACAAATACACCAAGGGACGGGCATTTGGTATAGCGATTAAGATGCCACACGGGACATTCACATCCCATCAGTGTGCCAAGGTTCAAGTCCTGGCTTCCTGCTAACGCGCACCCTGTGAGGTGACAGCCCAAGAACTTGGGTCTGTGCCACCCACAAGAGAGACCTATATTGAGTTCCTGGTGTCTGGCTTTGGCCTGGTTTGGCCACAACTGTTGAGGGACCTGGGAAATGAACCAGTGGATGGGATGTCTCCTTGTGCCTTTCAAATAGGAATGAACAAATGAACAAATAAACAAATTCCATAACCCTTTGCTCATAAAAAAAAAAAAAAAAAATAGAAAGCAAGCCTGTGAGCACTCCTCTAAGCAGGACAGAAGTCCAAACTTCAAGTCAGCACAGTAAAGCTTACTGAAAAGTACGCAGAAGTGCAGCTGGCGTGGCACAGCAGGTTAAGCCAACCAGCTGCAACACCAGCATCCCATGTATATTACCTATCGGAGTCCCTGCTACTCTGCTTTGGATCCAACTTCCTGCTAATGCTTTTAGAAGGGCAGCAGAAGATGGCCAAGTACATAGGTCCCTGAAACCCATGTGGGAGACCAGGACGGAGTTGCTGGCTCCTAGCTCTGGACTGGCTCAACCTGGCTGCTGTGGGGACACAGAGAGTGCACAGCAGACTGAAGAGCTCTCTCTCTCTGTCACTCTGCTTTTTAAATAAATAAATCAACAAATGAATGAATGAATATTTAAAAAAGAGAAAAATCCACCTAAGTCAGAGATTTGAACATCAGAGGAAACCTTAATTTCCAGCACACTGCAACCCGACTGCTGGGGTGGGGAAGCACCTACCTTGTGGCTCTGCGTTCAGGAGCTGCAGGTTGATATACTGGCATAGAAGAGTGCTAGGGCTGTTGACCAGAGAAGGAGCTGATCCTGCTGTCACGTGGAGTGTTTTTCCGCTAAGGCTCAGTAAGTCAGTTTGGTGTTGTATTTCTAAAAAATAAAACAGTAATTCTTCCAGGGTTAGATGGTTTACAGCTGAAGTCACTCACTTTTTTCTACATAATTATTAAACTGTTGTGTATCTTTTTACAGGGATGCTTTCTACTTAATTTGCTATCAAAAGGCATTGCTTTTTCCATAAAACCATGATTTAATGACATGCAAATAATAGGAAATATTGTTGCAGCAAAAATGGCATAATATCTGTAACTTAAAATATAAAGCAAATATTCTCCCATTTTAAATTTTTCTCTGTATTATTGTGGCTGCTGTTAAAATTTCCTTATATATCAAAATTCCAAACTTCATTATGAAAGGCTTATGTTCAAATATGATACATTAGCAGATTAAGATGAATAATGAACATATGTGGAAAGTAAGATACACAGATTACATATAGTATAATTTCATTTATACAAAATTAAACATTGTTTAGGTATTCAAACATGAATGAAAGGCCATTAATAGTTACGATCTGAAGAACAGTGCATGGGGTAGCTTGCAAATACTGAGTGAAGTGGATGCATGGGATAAGTTGGAAAAGTTCCCTAGGGAACAAGCAGCATGTCCCGCCAGGTATTGGCTGCCCAGGGCCAGTTTGGGGTCATAAGATATCTTCTCTCAGTCATACCCATGGACCACTGGAAGTTCGTGGAGACAGAGAAAGAAACCATATGGGTGCTTTTGTACTATATGCTGCACAAGCAAAAGCACACATACAGCCCCATTCTGATTCTGGGTAGCCTGAAGAACAGTGGTGGGTGCATGTCCTCCCATTGGGTCTAACTTTGCTCAGTGCAACGGGCTCTTCATTCTGCTAGGAAGGAGAAACAGCCAAAGGAATGGATCTGTATTGATTCACAGGCATGGGCTCGTCACTGAACCAAATAGGAACAGTGAGGGACTTAGAACAGAATTTGGCAACAAGGAAACCAGAGTAAGAGGTATACAGATTTTGCCAACTGGGCAGGTTGTGTGAATTAAGTTCTAAATATCAGGAGGACAATATGACGGCCTCTGTTGATGTCAATATTTTCCCCAGCCACTTCTGTCCTTGCCCAGTTGCTTCATCATGGGAGGAAGGACACCTATGGGCTCCGCAATGCCACTTTCACTCTCCAAGGCTCATTTTGCTTCACTGACTATTCTGTATCCTACCTAACAACAGCAGGGCTCATTACTGAACTTCTAATACGACATCATTGCCTGGGTCAATGATCCAGGCACCCGATGACAGGGTGGTTACAGTGGATCATTTCTATTATGGAAAACGCAACACTTTGTTCTTACTGACACACACTTCTTTTAGATCTAGATTTGTCTTTGCTGACTGTAATGCTTCTGTCAAGCCCACCAACATGGCATTTCACACAGCAAGGTTTCTGACCCATTTTCAGCAAAAAACAAAATGAAAAAGTGTTTCGGTTCAGGGAACTCATCAGCCATACCACGCTTCTATTATCCTGAAGCAGCCAATCCTATAAAACTGCAGAGTGGGGAGGGCATTTGTCTCAGCGGTTAATATGTCACTTGGGACACTTGTATCCCACATCAGAATGCCTGGGTTCATTTCCTTCTTTCTTTTCAGATTCTGGCTTCCTGCTGATATATACTCTGGGAGGCAGCGAGTGGTGGCTCTAGTAGTTGGATCCCTGCCACCCATTGGGAGAGCCAGACTTAGTCTCAGGCTCCTATTGCAGGCATTTGGGGAGTGAACTGACAGATGGAAGATCTGTCTGTCTCTATCTGTCCTTCAAATAAAAATAAAATAAACATATGGCCTTCCGAAGATTGTACTTTCAGTCCCACATGGGCTGCAAAACCTTACAGGGAGTGTAATAATGTCCTCCAAGATCCTGTTTGTGCTTTAAGTGAGGGACAGACAAGCAGACTACGGTATAGCTGTGTATTTAATGAAACGTAGTCTTGCCTATTAGTTAACATATTATCAAGGCTGCTTTTGCTTTACAATGGCCGAGTTAATGACTTCTGTCTGAAATATTTAATATCTATCCTTTTAGAAACATTTGTTGACCCCTACTCTAATCCATTTTCCTTACGGCCAAGATTCAAAGCTGAAACCAAGAGAGATCAAAATAGCTCCTTTATCACTTTTAAATATCCACTACTTTGATCTCTGCTAGTTTGGAGGCTTAGCTCCCAAGGGAGGAATGCTTCCACCAAGTGACAGAGCAGTGGCTTCACTAAACTTGAAGTTAGTTGATACTTGGCCACTTTGAGCTCTTTTGGCTAGACAGCTAAAAAGCAAGGAGAGGAAGAGAGGTTTACAGTCTTGACTGGGGCAATTTATCCTGTAGAATGAGGATAAGGATGAATACGTTTGGAATATAGTCCCCTGTACTTTGTCAGTGATAAAATGAGTAAAAAAACTATAAAAACCTAATATAGGCAAGAATACTAATGGCTCTAATCCATCAGGAAAGATTCAGATAGCCCCAACTAAAAGGATAACTGCAGAAGGCAAACAGTATAAGGAATGGGCCATGGAAAGCAGCAGATCAAAGTTCAACCATGTGATTTGTTATAGAACCCAGGACTATCATAGTTGTAAGACTTATTTCTTATTTAGATAAGAATGTTTATGGGGCCGGCACTGTGGCAGATTAGGTAAAGCCACCACCGCCTACAACGCCAGCATCCCATATACGCTCCACTTCGAGTCCCAGCTGCTCCACTTCTGATCCAGCTCTCCGCTTGTGCACCTGGAAAAGCAGCAGAAGACAGCCCAAGTCTTGGGCCCCTATACCCATGTGGGAGACCCAGATGAAGCTCTGGCTCCTGGCTTCGGCCCAACAATTCACAATACAGCAGTAATTCAGAGTTCCTGAATATTACAGGGATGTAATATTTCTGACAACATTTGATACTATGAGACTCCTAGTTTTTGCCAAGTTGGTGGCAGGTAATAGTACCTCAGTGTCATTTCATATAAAATTCATAAATAATATACTTGTATATTCCTGGTGACTACTAAAATTTATAGTTTTACTTTCTTATCTGGCCATTTATACTTCCTCTTTAAAATAAGTGGAGCTGGGGGCTGGCCACGGCCTGCAGTACTGGCATCCATTTGTGCACTGGTTTGAGTATCGGATGCTCCACTTCTAATCTAGCTCCTGGCTCCTGGTTTCGGATCAGCCCAGTTCCAGCTGTTGTGGCCATTTGGGGAGTGAATTAGTGGATGGAAGACTTCTCTCTCTCTGCCTCTACCTCTGTGATTCTGCCTTTCAAAGAAATAAATAAATCTTAAAAAAAAAAAAAAAAAAGTGGGGCTGGTGTTGTGGCATAGCAGGTTAAGTTGTTGCCTATGATGCTGGTATACCATATGGATGCAGGTTTGAGTCCTGGCTGCTCCCCTCCTGATCCAGCTCCCTGTTAATGTGCCTGGGAAAGCAGAAGAGAATGGCCTAAGTGCACCCATGTCAGAGACCTGGATGAAGCTTCTGGTTCTTGACTTCAGCCTGGCCAGCCCTAGGTGTTGAGGCCATTTGGGGAGTGAACCACAAGATGGAAGATCTCTCTCTGTCTTTCCCTCTAACTCTGCCTTTAAAACAAAACAAAACAAAACAAAACACAAAAAAACACAAACAAAAAACCTTAAAAAAAAGGTGTCAATTGAGAAGTTTCTGAAAATGAATATGCATAAAGTAAGATTTATAAAGTATTAGTTTTCTGAGGCTGCTTAAACAAAATACTATAAACTGGGAGATTTAAAAAAACAGAAATGTATTGTCTCTAGAGGCCTGAAGTGCAAAATCAAGTTGTTGATATGCTCTCTTTGAAATCCCTACAGGAACTCTCTTTGCCTCTTACTAGCTTTTACAGGCTTCCAGCAATCTTTAGTATTCTGTAGTCTGTAGCTGCTCAACTCCAGTCTGCCTTTGTCACCACACGGTGTTTTCCTAGGTCCTGGGGTTAGAAACTCAACACGCCAATTTTCAGAACTCACAATTCAACACACACCAGTGGGACAGGATTATTTTATAATGCTTTAATTTTATTCAGGGTTTTATTGAGAATCTGGATTTAGTAAGATTCAGTCACTGTGTTTAATAAAGTTGAATCTCAACAGGGAGGTCTTTGAAGCCTGAAATTCATCACATGAGTGATAGGTGAAAGGCTAGAACTAGAAGCTTCATTGCCTATTACGCCCAGCGTTTTCAGCCATACCCCACAGTGAGGAGGCACAGAGAGACACCATCGGCAGTCATTGCTGAAGCGTTCACCCCAACTCAGAGTCAGGAAAAATGCAAAGGTTATGTAGTACAACTAATGTGAAATGAAGACCTGTATCAGCCCATCTCACATTAAGGACATAGACTTCATCTCAACTTTCCACATACCTGTTCCACCATGGAAGACAGCCAGTTCTGTAGTTTTAACACCAAAAATGCTAGTAACAACACTCTTTAGCTTTAAAAGGTCCAATCTGTTTTCACCTTTTGGATTTTCCAGAAGCAATACTCCACCTAAAAAGTCACAGAAATAAGATCTCACTCAGCAAAGAAATTTAAAAAGGACACAGAGGAAGTCTAACTTTTTTTTTCAAGTTTATAATATATAGGACCTCAATAGTATTTTGGCAACACTCAGTATATATGCAAGTCCTACAATGTGTTCTTGTCTTTTTCTAAATTCAAAACTTTGTATTTATGAGCTGTTGGTAAATCCCCAAGGCTCAGAGTTGTTAAAAATACTATGTGATTATTAAAAAAAAAAAATAGAAAAAAATCCTCAAGTGACCCCTGATACTGACTTATTCTATTCTGCCTTAAATTCAATTATAGGCATTACTGACTTAAGCATCTTATTTGCAGGTAACTATAGTCACATACAATTACAGGAAACAGTGATACCATGGACCCTTTACTCAGTTTCCCCCAGTGGTAACATCTCATAAAACTATAGTACAGGGGCCAGCATAGCTGGTAAAGCCGCTGCCTACGATTCCAATATTCCATATGGGCACCGGTTTGAGTCCTGGCTGCTCTATTGCTCCATTTCCAATCCAACTCCCTGCTAATGGCCTGGGAAAAGCAGAGGGAAGATGACCTAAGTGTTTAGGCCCCTCCACCCATGCAGGAGACCCAGATGGAGCTCCTGGCTCCTGGTTTCATTCCGTCTGGCTCAGTCTTGGCCACTGGGGCCATCTGAGGAGTGAACAAGTGAATGGAAGATCTCTGTCTCTCCCTATCTGTAGTTCTTTCAAACAAATAACTAAATAAATCTTAAAACACAAAAACTGTAGTACAAAACCACAACCAGGATATTGAAATTGATGCAATCCATTGATCATAATTTCTCCAGTTTCATGTTTGATCACTGAGAGGTATGTGTGTTTAGTTCTATGCAATTTTATTATCTGTGTAAACTCATGTATCCATCACCATCATTAAGATCAGACCAGTTCAGCCACAAGCATCTTCATGTTGCTTTATAACAGCTACCCCAATTCTCTTCCAGCCCCATTCCCTCCTTAATCCCTGGTTTTAACAGTTTTCATTTTGAAAATTTTATCATTTTAAGAATGCAACATGAAGGTAATCATATATGGAACATTTTTCCAGTTAGCATCAATATAAAGATTCAAATAAGTTGCATTATTAATTAGTAGTTGTTCCCTTCTATGGCTGAGTTGTGTTCCAGGATATGGAAGCACCAGTTTGTTTAACCATTTACTCCTGAAGAATATCTTCATTGGCTCCAGTTTTTGGTTATTATGAATAGTTACTATACACACTCATGTAGAGGTTTTTTTTTTTTTTCCCCTGGTGAACATGAACTTTCAGTTTTCTGGGATAAAAACCTAGGAGTGCAGAGTGCAGCTGCTGAATAATTAAGGTAGGCATGGGGACAGCGCTGTTGCACAGTGGGTTCAGCTGTCATCTGCAGTGCTAGCATCCCATATGGGTGCTACTTCAAGTCTACTTTCAATCCAGTTCCCTGCCAATGTGCCTGGGAAAGCAGGACAATCTTGGGTGCCTGAGCTCACATGGGAGATCTGGATGAAGCCCCCTGTCACCTGGTTTCGGCCTCGTCCAGCCCTGGCCATTATAGCCATTTAGGGAGTGAACCAGCAGACGGAAGATCTGTCTCTCTCCTCTCTCTCTGCCTCTTTCTGTCTGCAACTCTACCTCTCAAATCAATAAATCTTTTAAAAAATGATTTATTTATTTATTTGAAAGTCAGAATTACAGAGAGAGGAAGAGACATAGAGAGGTCTTCTATCTGCTGGTTCATTCCCCAAATGGCCACAACAGCAGGAGCTGGACTGACCCAAAGCCAGGAGTCAGGAGCTTCTTCCAGGTGTCCCACACAGGTGCCAGGGACCACACTTGAGCCTCTTCCACTGTTTTCCCTGGCCATTATCAGGGAGCTGGATTGGAAGTGGAGCAGCCAGGACTTGAACTGGTGCCCGTGCTACAGGCGGAGGCTTAACCTACTATGCTGCAGCACTGGACCCAGGAAATAAATAAATCTTAAAAAAAGAGGAAGGTACATGTTTAGTTTTTTTTTTTTTTTTTTTTTTTTTTGACAGGCAGAGTGGACAGTGAGAGAGAGATACAGAGAGAAAGATCTTCCTTTGCCGTTGGTTCACTCTCCAATGGCCGCCGCAGCTGGCGCGCTGCGGCTGGCACACCACACTGATCCGAAGACAGGAGCCAGGTGCTTCTCCTGGTCTCCCATGGGGTGCAGGGCCCAAGCACTTGGGCCATCCTCCACTGTACTCCCTGGCCACAGCAGAGAGCTGGCCTGGAAGAGGGGCAACAGGGACAGAATCCGGTGCCCCGACCGGGACTAGAACCTGGTGTGCCAGCGCCACAAGGCGGAGGATTAGCCTAGTGAGCCGCGGCGCTGGCTCATATTTAGCTTTTAAAGGCACTGCCAAACTCTTTCCAGAATGGCTGTAACACTGTACATTCCTACCAGTAATAAGAGATCTAGTGCTCTGCATCTTCACTCACATTTGGAACTGTCACTACACTTTTGTTTTGATGATAAATAGATGGAAAAGGTATTTACTATGCAAATGATAATCAAAAGATAGCTGATAGTACAGTATTTATTCAAGTTCACAATCTCCATCTAAAACCATTGGTGCTATGAGCAAAATATGTTTAGGAATCCAGTTTTGTTTCTTAATTTTAGAAATGCTACAGGCAAAGATATAATACATTCTATTATCAACAAAGTCTGTTTCCAAACTCTATGATCAGACTCATTAATACAGAAGAAACACAATAAAATGACTTTTCATCAGTTTTTGTCAATTGAATTTTAGTTGCCACTACTTTTTATTTTCATCATTCTGATAGGTGTGTAGTGACATTTCACTGTAGTTTGCATTTCCTTAAGTGCTAATTATGTTATTTTCACATGCATTTCTGTCATCTATATTTATTCTCTGATAAATTTTTGTTTGTATCTTTTCCCATTTTCCAATTGGATTGTTGTTTTGCTATTGAGTTTTAAAAGATCTTTGTAAGTTCTTTGTTGGATACATTATTTGTAAAATCCTCCCAATCTATAGCTTTTTTGTTATCCTTTTCACAGGATCATGAAAACTTAAATTTTGATGATGTTCAACTTAGCAATTTTTCATTTCATGGACAATCCTTTCAGTGTCAAGTGTTAAAACTCTGCCTAAATGAAAAACCTGAAGTCTTTTCTGCAAATACTAGCAGACAGCTTTGGCCATGTGATAAGGTAACCTTAATTTGTTTCATCTATTGTTTCATCTATTCTTAATTGTTTCATCTATTGCAAACATTTGACTCAGTTATTCTTTTATAAACTATTAAATTTCATATTATAGTTTCTGGTACGTGGCTAGTTTTAGAATGAAAGCCATGACATCTGCTCCTGTCTATATGTATATGTTTGCATATGTCTGTCATATATACATATGTGTGTGTGTGATATTTTTTTCTATCTCCAGATGGTATTGCCAAAATTAAATTGTACAAGAGCTCTATTTAGGGGGTAGACAGCTGATGCAGCAGCTAAGGCACTGGTTAGGATTCCCACATCTAAACTGGAGTACCTAGATTCAAGTACAGTCTGCTCCTAACTCCACGTTCCTGCTAGTATGTACTCTGGGAGGAAGCAGGTGAAGCTTCAAGTACTTGGATGTCTGCCACCTTTATGGGAGACCCCAGACTGAGTTCCTGGCTCCTGGCTTTGGACCCTGGCTATTGCAGGTACTGTGGGAGTGGACCAACAGATGGGAGCTCTCTGCCTCTCCCTTTCTCTACTTTCAAATAAAATTAAAAGGATTCTTCAAAGACATGTTTCAGGATCTTGAAGGCACTTGTTGAAAATTTCCACTGAAAGCCCTGCATTTGTTTACAGCTAATTCTGGGTACAACCCATATTATATTGGGATCCATCAAGCAAAAAGTTCTCTCTACCGTAATTTTTCGGAACTGTGTAAGCTGAACAAATTAGACATCTGTGGAATTGGTCATGGTCTCTGCTGCTAATTGCTGGTCCTTTTCAATTATGACACAGGATTAATATTAATATTAATTTTTTTCTGTGCCAACTGATGTAGATGATTTATTGTTGCTTCATTAACACTCTCAGCCTTTTTCTTCCTTTTTAATTTTTATTTTCATCTACTTGAAAGGCAGAGCAACAGAGAGAAAAATCTTCTACACACTGGTTTACTCCCCAAATGCCTGCCAGGGTTACTAACGCCAGGCTGAAGCCAAAAGCCCAGAACTCCATTTGGGTCTCCCATATGGGTTGCATGAGTCCAAGCACTGGAGCCATCACGTGCTGCCTCCCAGAATGCATTAGTAGGAAGCTGATGAAAAACAGAGTAGTCAGAACTTGAACTGCCACCTGATCACAAGCAGTGGCTTATCCCACTGCACCATAACACCTGCCCCTCATGCCTTCTTAAAATGAGTTGTCTGATTGTAAACTGCTGAATTTTTGAGGTACTGACCCACAAATTTTGCATAAAGCATCAATGATTTCACCACTTATCTATTCAAATTTCAACATCAATTTGATGGTTTTTTTTTTCAGTTTTAGGTTGAATTCATATTGCTCTGATAGGGGCTGTTCATTCTTTTTCTTTTTTTTAGATTTATTTTATTTATTTATTTTTGAAAGAGTGAGAGGAAGGGGGAAGGACAGGGAGAGGGAAGCAGGACAGGGGACGGGGGAGAGACAGGGAGAGAGAGAGGGAGAGGGAGAGAGGCAGGGGCAGGAGGAGGGGGAGAGAGAGCAACAGATGATGCTCTATCTGCTATTTTATTCCCCACACGGCTGCCAACAGCCAGGGCTGGGCCAGGCAGAAGCCAGGAACCCCATTCAAGTCTTCCACATGGGTGGCAGGGACCCAAGCACTTGGCCCATCATCTGCTGCTTTTCTAGATACATTAGTGGGAAGCTGGGTTGGAACCAGCACTCTGATATGAGATGCCAGCACTGCAGGTGGTGGCTTAATCCCGGCCCCTAATCATAAATGTTATAACAAGTTAGACGACAGGTTAATTTTGGTGCAAAAAAAATTGAAATCCACATATAGTTATTTCACAATATGCTTTTTCCATGACCTTTCTGTAGATTTCTGTTAGATACACTTAGTCACAGGAAGAGAGAAAAATATGTCTGCTTCATTTTCTCAAGTGTGGACCCAATCACTTATTTCTGTGAATTTTGATGATAATTCAAAAGAAATTATCTGATTTTATCAATTACCTGATAACAGCCTTTATTAAAGATATCCACAAGTTTAATTTAAAAGGCCATATAAACCATGAAATTCTTTTACTCTTACCTTGCTCATTGCCATTTGCGCAAATGCTAAGATTGACATATGCACAAGCAGGGCCAGACAGGGATGATCCTTTGGTGAGTGTAATTTCCAGCTCAGATCCCTTTAACTGAGCACATGAAATCGCATGAGTAACTGCAGCATGCCACATCATCATGTAACACAGTGACTACTACTACTGTTCTGTAAGAACAGAAGTTGTGGATTGTAGCATATTTAATCTTAATCAAGAGTTGAGAACTGCAATTGATATCCCCAGTAACCTTTTTCCTGATCATATAAGCAACATATACTCATTTTTAAACAAGGAAAACAATTCAATTATATCCAAAATAGCAGATAAAACTAAACTGCAACTCACCCCCACTGAAAAGCCAGTGTGAGCCCTGTCTTGTCTGTCTGAATTTAAAAAGTAGGAACGATAAGGAGAAAATTATTGAGTAAATGTTTGAGATATATTACAAAGGACCTGTTTCTGGATTATGGGCCAGTATCTTCCATGTCTCAGTATCAGACTTTCACAGTTACATCTAAAATCCTTAGATATAGCATCAGGAGATGCTATTGTAGCTTAATGTACAACCTTCTGCCAAAAATGTTAAATGCTTTCAAGCCAATTCCTGCTTATTTTTCTTTTCTTTTTTATTAAAGATTTATTTATTCATTTGAAAGAGTTACACAGAGAGGAGAGGCAGAGAGAAAGGTCTTCCATCTAATGGTTCACTCCCTAATTGGCCGCAATGGCCGGAGCTGCACCTATCCCAAGCCAGGAGCCATATGCTTCTTCCGGGTCTCCCACACGGGTACAGAGGCCCGAGGACTTGGGCCATCTTCTACTGCTTTCCCAGGACACAGCAGAGAGCTGGATCGGAAGTGGAGCAGCCGGGACTAGAACCGGCGCCCATATGGGATGCCAACGCCTCAGGCCAGGGCGTTAACCCACTTCACCACAGCACCAGCCCCTCCTGCTTATTTTTCATGATAATTACCAGAATCCCAAACGCTGATTTTTCAGTTTTAGAGAATACAGTCCACATGGCCATTACTTCCTGGCAAATCTCATGTATACGTATGGCCATCTTCCCATCTTCCCCAAGAAAAACTGTTATGAAATCATTCTGCCTTTTTTCCCCGCCATCTCTTTGGACTTCCTTTTTCTGACCCTACATATTATTGTTCAGAGTAAAACTTTTTACACCAATCTATCTAGGGACAGAATATCAAGATACGATTATATACACTAAAAGTAAAACCTAATCTGAATTCTTCTAATAGTTCAACGGAACTCACCTGTGTTTTTTCTTGAATAAGAATTTTTTCCGATGTAGAAACTGGATATGGTTTCAAGGGAGCCTTTATGGTGGCAAATATAAACTCTGTGTGGCTTTCAATAACATTATTCAAATACCTTCCTTCAGATGTTGCTTTATAATAAACTGTTATTTCATCTGTGGGAACCAGATTGCACTGAAAGAACATGCAGAAAATTGAAAAAGAGCAGCACACGTTGTTAATCAAACTGTGAAACAAAGGCTGCCTGCCCTCCTCAGGTGATGCATATGATTAACTGTACTACAGTACCTCATTTGTGTTTTGTCTTAGCACATAGCCCAGCCAGCACCTCATGAGTATGGAAACAAAGGAGTAACTGAGAACCAGCTCACAGAAGGCTGAACTGAGACAGGGTTCACAAATACCACGTGATGGGGGCTTTGAGGCCCTCCTGCTCTCCAGACAAGGGGCCTCTGCATGGTTTCCCCAGCTCCCTAGTGAGGAAATCTCTTCTGAGCTAGGGGTCCTTCTACACGGACTGCACCTCTGCCCTTCCTCAGGGACACAGTCATTTCTGGTCACCTTCTGCTCCAATCAGAGGCACTACCTGTCTAGAATACGACTTTGTGGATGCCCAAGAGAACTAAAGAAGGGTGGAAAGGGCCAACTTTGGATAAAAGTTCTGGTCAGAGAATGAAAAAGAGCCAGACCTAGCTTGGGAGTAAATAAGCCGGGAGGGGAAGGGGCCTGTCTCCTCTGCAGAGTGCAATCTGAATGGACTGCAGATTAGTGAATCATTATCACCTGATCACAAAGAGGTCCATTAGCTGCCTCTTCTGTCTTCTACAACCCAAACAAAAATCCAAAATAGTAGCTCATTCTTGAGCTGACAGACTGACCTTTTTGCGAAGTTTCTGGATACGATTGATGACTTCCCGGGCCATTCCCTCATCTACCATTGACTGATCAGGGCTGATGTCTAAGAGAACCAAAGCCTGCAGCAGGAACAAATAATGCATACCATGACAATCAAATGAGGGAAAACATCCTTTGAAAATCAGCAAAACAGTATTTAAAACTAAATGCTGAGAAGTCTATCATACAGAACTATTTATTCATACAAGTGAGCAAAGCAAACACAATTCATCTAGCTTCTTTATTACTTAGATACTTCCTTGTAATGGCTAGTCTGCCATCTGCTCATCTAAATAAGTAATATCAATTCTTCTCATGAGTAAGATCAACATTCAGTCATGAAGCCTCTGGAGCAGCACATCTTTTCCTATTAGAACCAGCAGATTACAGTTCTCAAAGCAGCTAATTTCAGGTTTTCTAAACCAGACACTTTGATTCTTTCATTTTTAAGTACGAGTCATGACACACATTCTAGACAGACCACAATACTTTTATGTGACTTAGATAAGCTCCATCTTTTGCAATTCCTATTTCCTTTTCTATTTCATCTATTCTGAAGGTTGTTGATTCTGATGTATTAACAATACCATCGCTTCTACTACACAGCACATTATACAGAGTGAAATAAACTCTATAAAATCCTTGTAAATCAGACATCACCCCATTTACAATTGAGAAAGCTCAATCAGAAGTTAACAAAATTGCCTTGCTTCATAAAGGAGGTACAACCTGATACGGATGATAAGCTCAAAGTTCTAGTCATGGCAGGGCCACCACCACAAACTGAACATGTAAGCTGTTTCAAGAGATTCATAAGCATCACAATCAACCCTTCTGAAAGCATGGTGTGCTGTAATAGGCGAGAATGTCACTTTCACTGCTTATCCACCTCTTCCTGCCTTCCTTCCTAGCTACTTCCCCTTAGACTCCCAGCTACTGTCTACTCCCAGGGAGCTCTATATTTATGTAAATCAGGTCATGCATAAAGGCTTGAAGAGGGTGTCAGCACTGTGCCACAGAGGGTTAAGCCACAGCCTGTAGTGCTGGTTTTCCATATGGGCACCGGTTTGAGTCTCTGTTGTGCCACTTTTTTTTTTTTTTTTTTTGGACAGGCAGAGTTGGACAGTGAGAGAGAGAAACAGAGAGAAAGGTCTTCCTTCCGTTGGTTCAGCCCCCCAAATGGCCGCTATGCCCGGCATGCTGTAGCTGGTGCACCATGCCAATCTGAAGCCAGGAGCCAGGTACTTCTCCTGGTCTCCCATGCGGGTGCAGGGCCCAAGCACTTGGGCCATTCTTCACTGCCTTCCCGGGCCACAGCGGAGAGCCGGACTGGAAGAGGAGCAACCGGGACAGAATCCGGCGCCCCAACTGGGACTAGACCCGAGGTGCTGCAGGCGGAGGATTAGCCTAGTGAGCCACAGTGCTGGCCAGCTGGGCCACTTCTGATCTAGCTCCCTGCTAATACACCTGGGAAAGCAGCAGAGGATGGTCCAAATCCTTGGGCCCCTGAAGAAGTTCCTGGTTCCTGGTCTGGCCTGGCCCAACCTCAGACATTGCAGCCATTGGGGGAGTGAACCAATGGATGAAAGAGCTCTTTCTCTCTGTAACTCTGCCTTTCAAGTAAATAAAATGGGGCTGGCGCCATGGGGCAGTAGGTTAATCCTCCGCCTGTGGCACCAGCATCCCATATGGACGCCAGTTCTAGTGCAAAACTCCCGCCGCTGCAGCCATTTGGGGAGTGAACCAATGGATGAAAGACCTTTCTCTCTGTCTCTTCCTCTCACTGTCTGTAACTCTACCTCTCAAATAAATAAATAAAATCTTTAAAATAAATAAATAGAAGTCCACACTAGAGATACTCCTTCCTATCATGACAAAAAGTACTGATCTTGAATAAAAAAAAAAGCCTGCACAATCTCTTCAAAAACTTTTGCTCCCTCACCACACTATCCTTAACTCCAGTTTTTGGAAAGGGCCCTTCTCTGTGCTATTTCCACCCAAGAACTTACCAGGCAGATTTCCAAGATTCAGTTTACTTTCCTGTGAGCATGATTTGTTCTTTGAAGGGTTTATGTCCTGTAACCTAACTTCTAGGACAATTACTCACAAGTAGAAATCACAAAATATTCATTTAATTATTTATTAGTATTTACTTGTTAGTACATATCATAAGTACATAATGAGCATTACGTAGTTATGTATTATGTATTCATTACACAAATATGTTAAGGGCCTATGAAACCACAGTTTAATAATGCCAATCTAAAATGAGACAAGCTGTACACAGTGGTAAACATTCTCTCCTCATATGTTCCCATCTCTTGGTAAAAAATATTCCAGGGGACAGAAAAATACCTGAGCATCCGAGTGTGCTTCAAACTGTGCAGTCCCACCTGTGGCCTGATCAAAGGTATACATGAGGCGGATGTCTTCCTCATGCAACTCATGGCCTTCCACAACAATGGTGCCTATTAGAGAAGCAGCTCCGGTTATTCCATCAGCTCCCTCCTCTGCAAGCCACCCCCTAGCAGAATGCTGTGCCCTCTTTCGGGGAAAATTTCATAACAGAGCTGCAGAGGTTTCAAGAGATTATTTTCTCATGACTACTATCACCATTGCAGCCAAGGATGTGACACACTTTATCTTTAGCCTGTATTACGCTGCCTTAAAAACAGTTCAGTCACCACCAGTGTCTCCTGATCCACATAAACCCTCAGATCTAAAGTCATTCCAAAGTTAAGTGATGGGCCAATAGGAAAAAGTCCCTACCTAAACAGAGAAGCATGAAGGAATGAAGAAAACAGTCTACAGACTGAAGTCAGACTCAGGTCCACCACTGCTGCCTATATGATGCAGGGTCCTACCCTCTGCCAAGAAGGGTATGGTACAGGTGAAATGGGGTGGACAGCATGAGACTGAGGGCCATGTCTGTCCAGAGCAGGCAGAGGAACATGTGAATGCTTGCTGATGGCAATTCCCCATCTTCAAGGAAGCCTGTGTGGTCAGCTGTAATAACCCAATAGGACTTTGAGCACCAGGGTGTCATTTTCACCCAAGGTCCTTGTGTTCTGAAAACCATTCCATCAGCACATAACAGTTCATTCAGAAAATACAGGCTTTCAGTTTCAAATAAGGCTTATTTCAGGCATCTTGATGTTTCAGTTATCTAGTTTAATTAGGTCTAATTTGTGACCTGAAAGTTGATTAAATAATATTTTGTTGATTTAACATTTTGAGTTGAATTAGTAATGACTTAAGTTTTAGCTGTTAACTTTTTATGTTTTATTAATTCTATCTAAACACCTAGGAAATCTTAGGTACATCTCCTCCAGTTTCTATAACCACACATCTGATTCCCAAGTCCTTATATTTCTCTGTTCATATGACCTTCTAATGTATAATTTTCAGCATCCGAAGAATCCCGGTTAATAAACATCTTGAGCCCCAGTAGAGCCTATGGATGTGAAGAGCCACACTTAGGCCAAGTATGATTCTAAGCTCAGGAGGGCTGCAAACTCACTGAAATGCTTCCCGCAGGGGTAGAAGAGGGAGCGAAGGCCTCTTTCCTGATCTGATGGTTTGGTTAGGCCCCCTCATTACATGTTGCCATTTTACCCTGTATTTTTCTTCACAGTACTTAAGAAACCCATCATTCTTTCTGTAAATTCTGTCAGTACCATCAGTATAAGGACAAACGCTGTCAACTCTATATTGGGCTTTAAAAAAATTTTTCCAAATAAACAAATCCAGTCTTGTCCAAATAAAAGATGAAAGTATAGGTTCTGGAAACTTTAGAAAAATTGTGAGAAGTCTTGACCTGTTTCCCATTAGCAAGTAGCTTCAAATCTCAGTACCAATTCCCTTTCCTCTAAAAATATTGTAATTTTTTCATCTGAGTTTTTCCCAGTCTTGGTTCTGACACCTCCAAAAGCTATCCTTGCCACAAGCAACATCTGGACAGGTCATTCCCTGGTCATGAAACCCCAGGGGTTTCTGCTTCCTTTCAACAGACTTCCTAAACCACAACAGCATTTTTAGAACTTAATTTAAAAGACTGGTTAAAAACATTATTATCAAGTATGTGCATGAAGGAAAATTATGTAGGTTTTCCAACTGCATTTCTAAGTATAAACGTATCAGATATAATATAAAGTGAAAATGCAAAAAAAAACCCCAAGAAATATAAAAGTTAAAAAAAAGAAATTTAAAGTTATAATGTGATGTTCATTCTGTAAGGCTGTGACTTTTCCACTATTCTCAAATATGCACCTGGAGGGAAATACACCTGAATTACAACAGTGCGCCAGCACCTGCGAGGCTGCACCCTGAACAGCAGAGACCAAACACTCACCTATGTTACAAAGATAGGTCATGGGTTAAGGTCATTTTCATTTTCCTACATTACCATACTTATTTATAATAGGCATTTTTATTAACATGAAAAGGAACTTCTCTTTAGGGATAGGATCACAGACAGGAGTCCACCTGTCGAACATCACTGGGCCTGAGGACAGGAACACGGCCTGGTCCCAGCAGACACCCACCGCTCTTCTGGAACTGCTGGAGCTCCTCATCGCTCAGCTGCTTGATGGATGTCATCACGGTTTTAAAGGCTCCCTTTAGGCGCTTCCCCAAGACCATGTGATCTGGTTCTGCCCTTAGCCGAATGCCATACTTGTTTTTATCTGTAGACAGTGTGACTTTTCGAACATTCAATTCCTATTGTTTGAACACAAAACAAAAATGCAAGAAATGAAACCCTGTGATACACAAAAACATGCACACAAGTATCCACTGCAGCACTACCTGTGACACAGCACTATTTGTAACAAAGAGTAGAAAGAACTCAGATGTCCGCCAACTGTGAATGGATATATAAAATGTGGTCTATACATGTTATGAAGCATATGTACAGCATGAATGAACTGTGAAAACTTTAAAACGTTGTGAAATAAATCAGACACAAAAGATCACAAAATGTATGATTACACTTACATGAAATGTCCAGGGAAGGCAAATATCTAGAGACAAAAATGAGATTTTGGTTGCCACGGAATGATCAATGTATGAATGCTATGGGTATTGGCTGGGGGTTGGTGATGAAAATATTCTAAAATCATAGTGATGGTAGTACAACTCTATAAATACACAAAACCACTGGCAGGAAAGAATGCTTTTTGTCAAGATCCGTCAAGACAGCCGAGAATCTGAAAGAGGACTTAAGAATTAGAAATGTGAGGCCAGCACTGTGGCGCAGTGGGTTAATGCCTTGGCTTGAGGTGCTGGCATCCCATATGGGCGCCAGTTCTAGTCCTGGCTGCTCCACTTCTGATCCAGCTCTCTTCTGTGGCCTGGGAAAGCAGAAGATGGCCCAAGTGCTTGGGCCCCTGTACCCACATAGGAGACCCGGAGGAAGCTCCAAGCTCCTGGCTTCAGATAGGTGCAGCTCTGGCCATTGCGGCCAACTGGGGAATGAACCATTGGATGAAAGATCTCTCTCTCTCTCTGTGTAATTCTGACTTTCAAATAAATAAATAAATCTTTAAAAAAAAAGAAGAATTAGAAATGTAGGGGCTGGCGCTATGGCATAGTACGTTAAACCTCTGCCTGCAGGGCCAGCATCCCATATGAGAGCTGGTTCAAATCCCATCTGCTCCACTTCTGATCCAACTCCCTGCTGATGACCTGGGAAAGCAGTGGAAGATGGTCCAAGTCCTTGGACCTCTGCAACCACATGGGAAACCTGGAAGAAGCTCCTGGTTCCTGGCTTCGGATCAGCCCAGCTTTGGCTGATGTAGCCACTTAGGGAGTAAACCAGCAGATGCAAGACCACCCCCCCCCCCCTTCTCTTTTTCCCTCTCTCTGTAACTCTGCTTCTCAAATACATAAATCTTAAAAAAATAAAAAGAGAATTAGAAATGTAAACATGGTAACTTTTTGCACAGGCAATTTCAGAACCACACAGTCAACTACCAAGTAATCAAAAGATCAAGTTAATCATAATACTTCATGCCTCCACTGTATCAGTTAAGGATTACTAATGCAGCAGCAAATGGTGACAGTATAACAGGAGATATAAAAATGAGATGGAGAATGTTTAGGTTTGCTATTTTAAGTGATCAAAATATTTTATTTTAAAATTATAGTTTATGAGTATATGCTTGTCAAGCAATTAAAAACAAATACAGAAACATTTTCTTCAATAATATATTTAAATATTACCTGTGAAAAGAATAAAAATGAAATTAAAAGTACATTTATGTTTAAAACATTATGGAATGAAGCTTTTTGTAAAATTTAAATAAGTTAAAATTTATTCAAGAGGAAGAGACACACAGAACTCTCATCCTTTGGTTCACTCCCCAAATGCCTGGATTGCTCCAGGGTTGGGTCCAGAGCCAGGGCTGGGACTCAATCACTTGGCTATCAACTGCTGACTCCCAGTGTCTGTGCTGGCAAGAAGCTAGAACTGGAGCTGGAATCAGGGCTTAAATTCATGCACTTCATATGGGATTTCGTGTCTTTACAAGCTTCCCAACGACCACGCCAAATGTCCACTATGAAAAAATGCTTTCTGAGAGGACAATTTACATCGTTATTTAAACTTCTGACGCCAAAACTCCATTGTTTGTATCTATCCAACATCCATACACTGATATATGCACAAAGATACACACATCTTTTGTATGTAGTCAGAGACCTAAATTTCTGACAACAGAAGAGTCATTAAAAAATTATGAAGCAGGCCGGCGCTGCGGCTCACTAGGCTAATCCTCCACCTAGAGGCGCCGGCACACCGGGTTCTAGTCCCGGTCGGGGCGCTGGATTCTTTCCCGGTTGCCCCTCTTTCAGGCCAGCTCTCTGCTGTGGCCCGGGAGTGCAGTGGAGGATGGCCCAGGTGCTTGGGCCCTGCACCCCATGGGAGACCAGGAGAAGCACCTGGCTCCTGCCATCAGATCAGCGCGGTGCGCCGGCCGCAGCAGCCATTGGAGGGTGAACCAATGGTAAAGGAAGACCTTTCTCTCTGTCTCTCTCTCACTGTCCACTCTGCCTGTCAAAAAATAAAAAAAAAATAAAAAAATTATGAAGCATTCAAAAAGTGAACACTTACACAGCACTTAAAAAGACACACTACATGGGGTGGGGGTTTGGGACAGTGGTTAAGTCATGGCTTGGGTAACCCACATCCCCCACTGGAGTATCTAGGTTTGAGTACTGGCTCTGTGTCAGATTCCGGCATCCTGCCAATATACAGCCTGGGAGGCAACATGTGATGGCTCAAGTACTTGGGTGCCTGCTACCCATGTGGGAGACTCAGACTGAGTTTCAGGACTGTGACCTCAGCCTGGCCCAACTCCAGCTGTTGCGGGAATTTTGGAAATGAAATAGTAGATGGAAGATCACTCTAATAATAAATAAATACACAATTTTAAAAAATAAGGGTTTACTATAGTAAAAAAAGCAAAACAAAGACTATGTACACAACCTAAGTCTGTATAAATAAACCCAGACAGCATGACATGTGAGGATATGTATGTACATAAAGGTGTGTGAAATCTTAGGAACATCCTTGTGCTCACCTTACACTAAGCACATGCTATGCTAGTGCTCCAACTGTTTATAAACAATAAAGCCACTTGTTACTTGCATAATTTGAAGGGACAAAGTTTTGTTAATCATCAAAAAATACTCTGGGGAAGAGAGGTGATCAGGGTAATAAATCAAAGATAAATAAATTCATTAATTTGACATAGTTTTTAAAGCATTATCATTATACTGCATAAATTCATGACTCTAAGGAAAAGTATGAAATTTTATGGATAGTTAAATTTGTGATGTATGTACTGATATATTATACATTTAAAAAGTACTTTGTTCAGGGCTATTCATCAAAATAATCTTCTCAAAGACTGTATCAGCCCACAACAGCCAAATCATCTACTTTACCTCAATGATGTACTTCTCCAAAGACTTAATATCTTTGAGAGCTTCTGGATCTTGATGGATGACCACAATTTCTTTCAAAGGATACTAGGAGAAAAAAAAATGGGGAAACTCACTAAGCAACCAGTCCTCTAAAGTGTAGAAAATACAGAACATTCAGTGTTTATTGGATTATCAAGCTCCAGACCAATCAGCCTGAACTACTATGGAGTCATTTCCACTCTTGTAGGGAAAAAGAGTTATGTTGCTGTTGGAAGCTCTCTATATTAAGAAAGCATTCCCAAGACACAATTACTTGGGTTTGCATCATGTAAAATCCAAATAAAATTTCAAACCTTTATTGGGATGGTTTTGCGATCTCGGATCACTCGCCCAAGTTCAATCACAGACTGCATTCTGGACACTGCATTCTCGGTTTTCTTGTCAATCAATTCCTCTCTGGTAAAGGCAGGAGTATGAGACAGATTAGATTTAAAGAGAAAGAATCCAAAACTATAGGCATGCTTAAGTGAGGAAGGAAGTAAACTAGAGAAAGGACAGTATGGATAGGTATCCTTGGTCAGGGCACATAGCGAGCTTTCTGAGGTGTCTCCAAGGGGCATGCCCATAACCCACCTGCCAGTTATACAGAGGGCTCCACACTGAGCATCCTCCTGTAGCCCAAGGAGCCTCTTATCACTTCAGGTGGGAAAACAAGGTGTGTGTGTGTGGGGGGGGGGTACAGCAGGGAAAGGCCCGCTTTCCACCTTCCTTCCCTGGGAGCTGGGGTCCTCACTGCTCTGGCAACTCACTTTCCATAGCCCAGGTAAAGCTTATCTGCACTTGATTCCTACCGAACACGAGGCAGCATGAGGTAGTGGATGCTGAGTGTGTCCTTATCCTGGACAGAAACTGGATCAATCAGCATCTTTAGATTCTGGTACATCAATTCGGTGAGAAACGGTGTATAGGGGGCCTGTATGAGGACAGAGGACATCATGTGATACATAAGTAGCCATCAACTAACCTCATGCTGAAGAACAGCAATTCAACATTTCAGAGAATGGTACAGAAACAGGCACACATACCCTATTACAGAGAAATAACTTTATATCTGTGGGGAGCAACTCGGACTAGACTAAGTTACTGGAATTAAGACTTATTCTATGCATCTGCTTTCCCACAATATGGCACTGAGAAGGGAAACAGCTTCTACACAGCTGCCTCCAGTTCAACCAATAAACTGTGGGATCTGCTCCTGATTGGAGGAGAGCAGCGTACTCGGCGTGTGGGCAGCCGAGTTAGGATTGGCGGAGGAGGACTATAAAGGAGGAGAGAGACAACATGCACCAGGAACATCTAAGGGGAACACCTGTGCAGCCCCCGAGAGAGCCGGCCGGCGGTGTGCCGCTCCCCCGCGGAAGTGGGGAATGTGGCAGGGGGAACCGCCCTTCCACGGAGGTGGAAGGGTCGGTAGCCAACCCGGGAAGGACCAGCAGCAAACCCGGGGAGGGCCGAGCAGACGAAAGAACAACGCAGGGTCCTGTGTCGTTCCTCCACGAAGAGGGGGAGCGACATAATGGTGCCGTGACTCGGATATGAAGCCTAGGCAGGGTTTTGTGTCGTTCCTCCACGAAGAGGGGGAGCGACAATATCTATGAAGCATAGCAGCAAACCCACAGCCAGAGGTCCAAGAGCATCTCTGGACTTTTGGAGACCAGTAACAAAATCAGGGCCCTCTGACCAAGCTAGTATGTCCCACACCTCAGAAACCTCATTTATAAACTGGAGAAAACACCACCTGCTTCATGGGACGAAGGGGAATGAGTCACGCCAGGAAGGCACCATGCCCTGGACTTTGTCTGAGGCAGATTCCTTTTTGGTGAATGTTAAAGAATAAACAGAAGGTATTTAGCATTATACTGAAGTATCAGAATACGATATAAGGAATTAAAGCTGGAGTCTTTTCACTTGTATACAATTAACACTTGAACTGGTAGGAGCATATTTCAAACTATTACACGTACATTTTCCTCTCGGCGTCAAGTTAAAAAGTCTGGATCATGTTCGTTCAGTTAGATATAAGTTGGGAACATAATTCAGACAATTATGGCAACTCACATTAAGACAAAGTATTCTCACCATGAAGTGTAGATCCTTATCTAGATTTAAGGACCCTAACCTATACCGCCAGTAACTAGGAGAAGGAATCTAGTACTTCTTAGGGCTTATTTGCATTATGAGGTAATATGATCTCTGAGGAGGCACCAGAGAGCTTTAATACTTCTACACAGAACCCAAGTAAGCAGAGGATGCCCACAGACACAGGGATTTAGGAGGACTCTCACCATCAGTCTGCACAGAGAAAACAGGACACTAAACAAAGTCTCTAGGGCCATAACACAATCCTCCATCCCATTTTCACCCTAGTGAAGATAAAAGAAACACAAATAATAAAAATAAGTGTTTATCATAAAAACAAGTAAGTTTATTAAAAAGAGACAACCCCCAGAGAGCATACAGAGGAGGAATGGCCACAACCACCTGAGTTGGTGCCCCTGCAAGGGTCCAGCAGAGCAGCAAGGGAACCAGGCTGGGATATGTGTCTGTACCCCCCTGACAGTCTCTCTCAAGATGGAGTAGAAAGGGAATGGCTGTGGACCTGGGAGCTGAAGACTGACTGTGGGCCTAAAGTTTCAGGGTACAATGGTGGATTCATACCCAACAGAAACAGTTGCTAGAAGAAAATTTTAAAGTATCTTTAGGTAAGATTTATTATCTTTAAAATAAAAATACTTATTTGGTTCACTCCCCAAATGTCTGTAACAGCCAGGGCTGGGCTAGACTGAGGCCAGGAGCTAGGAAATCAATCTGGGTCTCCTGTGTGAGTGGCAGGGACCCAAACTTGACTCAACATCTACTGCCGCCTCCCAGTGTGCACAATGGCTAGAAGCTGGAATTGGGAGCAGAGCTGGGACTTGAATGCAGCCACTCTAATATGGGATAGGGGTATCCCAAGCTTAATTACTGTACCAAAAACCCATCTCTCTTGTTTTTTATAAAAGTATTCATGAGGCCAGTGTTATGGCATAGCAAGTAAAGCTGCCACCTGTAATGTTGGCATCCCATATGGGGACCTGTTTGTGTTTTTGGCTGCTCCACTTCTGACCCAGCTCCCTGCGACTGATCTGCAAAGAACAGTAGAATATGGCCCAAGTACCCAACAGTAGAATATGGCCCCTGCTACCCATGAGGGAGACCTAGAAGAAGCGCCAGTCTCCTGGCTTTGGCCTAGTCCAGCCCTAGCTGTTGTAGCCATCTGGGGAATGATTCAGCAGATGGAAGATCTCTCTCTGTCTCTCCTTCTCTCTAACTATGACCTTCTTTCTTTTTTAAATAATGATTTATTTATTTATTTATTTATTTGAAAGGCAGAGTTAGAAGAGAGTTCTAAGTCATTTTGTATATTTTTCACAACACAATTTTGGACATGTCAAATTGGGAGGAAAGCGTCAGGGCCCACATTAAATTGAGAAAACCTCTTAAAATTAAAAGTAAATTTGTGCAAATATTCCACAAATATTGTCAAGTGTGGCTGTAATCTTGAGTGAGAACTTGCTTGCTTTTCTCACTAGGGAGCCAGTTATTTATTAAGTGTTGAGACAGGAGAGGAGGCAAAGAGAGAGATCTTCCATCTTCTGGTTTACTCCCCAAATGGCCACAATGGCCGGAGCCGACCAGCTCAGGAGTCATGAGCCAGGAGCTTCTTCTGGGTCTCCCATGTGGGTGCAGGGGCCCAAGGACTTGGTCCATTTTCTGCTGCTTTCCCAGGCACATTAGCAGGGAACAGGAATTGGTGCCCATATGAGATGCCAACGCTGCAGGCAGTGGCTTTCCCCAATACACCACAGGGCTGGCTTCATAACTTTCAAGTAAATAAATAAATCTTAAAAAAAAAAAGTATTCACATATACTCTGTATTTTAAAAATTATTTATTCTAAATCACTGTAGGAAAGACAATTGTGACAAAATATTGTGAACATTTTAGTACATGTCCTTTTAGACATACATATATGAGTGTATACACTAAGTATTCATATATATGTAATGCATTTTAATAAAAACACAACTTCGGTGTGTCTATGGGCTTTTATTAGCACATTTAAAGACAGGACCAATGGGTTATGGAGCCTTCAACTGGACTGCAGAGAGGAGACCTATCACCTCTGTATTGCCCTAGTCATTTACATACATGGCACAGATCCTGACACCACAGCCCATGTTCCCCTCAGTCTAAACCACCAGCTACTAAGGTTCTGGCCCACAGTCAACACTTAATAAATAACTGGCTCCCTAGTGAGAGAAGCAAGCAAATTCTCACTCAAGATTACAGCCATACTTGACAATATCTGCAGAATATTTGCACAAACTTATTTTTAATTTTAAGATGCTTTCCTCCTAATTTGACATGTCCAAAATTGTGTTGTGAAAATACACAAAATGAGTTAGAACTTTAAGTCCCCATCTATCAAATGATAAAAACTAAATGTAAATGGAAAAGAAAAAGCTTCAAAACCCGAGAGCATCTGACTGTTGCCATTTTCCTCCAGCTCTCAAACTTCAGATACACTTTGCCTCTCCAACGAGCTATCTACACTACACTTACCTTTAATCTTCTGCGGTTCATCCTGACATACCAATTGGTCAGAATATCCACAAACTTGACCAGGCGAGGTACCACGGTATAAAGCCTATAGGCTAAAAGGAAGACAATCAGTCAGTCAGCAAGTCTGTGCCAGGCTCCAGGAGGGGGAGGGCCAGACACAAGCAGCCCCTTTCCTATGAGGGCTTCCATTCATTCACTGAGGGGGCATGGAAAACCAGACAGAAGCACACACAAACAGCTCACTTATTGAGGATGTGTCATTTGGCTAAAAGGTGTTTCAGGTGCATACAAAACCACCCTAGCAGCCGGCGCCACCACACAGGGTTCTAGTCCCAGTTGCTCCCCTTCCAGGCCAGCTCTCTTCTGTAGCCCAGGAGTGCAGTGGAGGATGGCCCAAGTGCTTGGGCCCTGCACCTGCATGGGAGACCAGGAGAAGCACCTGGTTCCTGGCTTTGGATCAGTGCGATGCGCTGGCCATGGCGGCCATTGGAGGGTGAACCAATGGCAAAAGGAAGGCCTTTCTCTGTCTCTCTCTCTCTCTCTCACTGTCCACTCTGCCTGTCCAAAAAAAAAAAAAAAAAAAAGCCACCCAAAGCCACCCAAGGAGACACATATGAACTCCCACTGGCCAGTGGGAAAACCTAAACCCAGTACATGTGGCTCGAAGTCGAAAGAAGCTCTGGAACGTGCAGTGTACATGGAGTTGTCTAACAAAAGCCCGGTTCCTCAGCTAAAAGACAGATAGTTCAAACTAGATGGTAAGGGACATGGCATAAGCCAGTGGTTCTCAAGCAGGAGCAATTTGGCCCGTAGGGGTCATTGGCAATGCCTGAAGAGATGTTTTGGTTGTCACAATAGGGAGCTAAGCCAATCCAAAGCCAGGAGCCAGGTGCCTCCTCCTGGTCTCCCATGCAGGTGTAGGAGCCCAAGGACTTGGGCCATCTTCTATTGCTTTTCCAGGCCACAACAGAGAGCTGGACTGGAAGAGGAGCAACCGGGACTAGAACTGGTGCCCACATGGGATGCCGGAGCCATGGCGTAACCCCTTACCTGATGCTCTTGAACAAACACACACAACAAAGAATAAAACCAAAAATAACACCCAATTTGTATTAATGAGGAGTTCAGTGAGTGTTAATGAGGCTCCTGGTATAAGCTTACCAGGTGAGAAAGTGCAAAGGGCAGGATTGCTTTCTGCTGTGGTTCACATACTCCTACACAGACGATTTCAGTGACCAAAGCCTACTGTGAAGAGAAGTTGCCGATCTCAATTCCTTCTAGGGTTCCCTCGACTTTGCACCAAGGAAGCTCCAAGTTCCTGTGCTGAAGTTTTAACTCTTAGAGAGCACATGAACCCCAGTATGACAAGCATGATATACACAGGTGCCACAGCTGCTGCGGAGGCTGCAACAGTAACTGCACACGCCACAAGGTCGCCATGGTCACTCCGTGGTGCTGTCACTGCTGGCACTGACAGGCTGGCAGTGCAGGCATCTGAACCCGGCAGTCTACGTCTGAAGGCTGTCTCTATTCAAACGTTCAGCCTCTCCCACCTCTCCCCATGAGACTACTGATTTCTAGTTCCCAGGCAGACGAGGCTCTGGCAGAACCGGTGCTAAAAGATGGCAGGCAGCACCCCTATCAAATCCCACCCACTGGAAGCACAGCTGTGAGCATGTCAGGGAGCGTGTGGTGAGCTCCCAGTGCTGTCCTTCCCTGGAAAGGAGTCATCCTCATCCACTCCTGACTGTCTTCATTCCAGTTAATCTGACAAACTACTTGATGACATGATCCTTATGCATGTTCAACTGGGTGGATGTGTCCTTCACAGAAGTTAATTAACAAACATGTTGTGCCAAATGTGGTGACTGATTACTCTAGGAGTGCCATGGGCTGAGCTAAATGCCAGCTATGTTCCTGGCCAACAGAGTCAGGGTGGGCAGGTTAACCTCACCCAGCATCTCTTCCTACTCTCACCGTGACTTGGGGCCTCTGCCTGCCTGCTTTACCAGAGTGTCTAATAGACAATATTTATATAAAGCAGTTGGCAGATAATAAGATACTCAGTAAGTAGTAGGTGTTGCTAAAGCATTTTTCATTATTTTAGGTATATTTTACTGTTAAATAAACAGCTCCTATCCATTCCAGAAAAATTACAAAATTCAGAAAAGCAATAATGAAAGAGACATTTCTTCCTATTCCTATTACTTACCAACGTGAGCTTATGGTTTTAGGCAAAGGTTGGGAAAGCAGATTAGGTAGGCTTCCCCAAGGCTGGAGCCCGACAGAACCATAGGTCCAAGTGAGAAATTCTAGAAACTAGATTCTACACCAAGGAGCCTTAACAAAACTATACTTAGCTATTGTGTTGACTCTCTCAAAATTCTAAGTGTATGAAGAACAACTATTAAATACCAAAAGGGCCAGCGATAAAGAGAATGACTAGTCCTTACTCCTGAGGACAGCTCAACTGACTCACCTGCCATTTCAGTCTCAAAGAAGCCCACGAGGGACTGCATGAAGGACAGGATCCACCGGTCTGTGATGTTGGGGCTTTCTTTGATTGTGCTCTCATTGTAGAGGAATTCCTTTTCTTCTTCCTAGGAATGGATAGTTAATGAAATATTTGGACACAGCTATTAAGAGAGAAATAAATTCATTAAGTTTCTTAAATGCAAAGAATTCCAAAACACGAAAAAACAAACAAAAACAAAAACCCCAGATCCCAATGGCAATGAAAATCTCTGGTTTTGAAGTTCTGGCAAGATGGTGGCTAAGTGGCCAGCACTGTGGCATAGTGCGTAAAGCTGCTGCTGCCTGCTCTACTTCTGATCCAGCTCTCTGCTGTGCCCTGGGAAAGCAGAGGAAGATGGCCTAAGTCTTGGGGCCCCTGCACCCATGTGGGAGACCCGGAGGAAACTCCTGGCTCCTGGCTTCGGATTGGCATAGCTCTGGCTGTTGTGGCTACCTGGGGAGTGAACCAGTGGATGGAAAGACTCTCTCTCTCTCTCTCTCTTCCTTCCTCCCTCCCTCCCTCCCTCCGTCTCTCCCTCCCTCCCTCCGTCTCTCTGTAGTTTTGCCTTTCAAACAAATAAATCAATCTTTAAAAAAAAAATGGTGGTTAAGTAAGATGCTTGGGTGATTATCTCCTCACAGACTCCAATTTGAATGCTTATTCATGTACCAAGTCACCTTCAAAAGAGCCAGGGAAGCCACGTGAGATTGCAATGTTTGGTTTTAGTGTAACAGTAAGACATACTCAAGAAAGCAAGTGTTGCCTATGTCACGCCTCCCCCAGCTCCAAACACCATTGTGGGAGAGATGCCTCAATTCCCGCTAGGGGGAGTGAGTTTGAATTGAATTTAGACCTTAGATTTGAAGTTCAGCACCAGGCCTGCCGTGACCAAAACAGGTCTCAACAGGGCTCCACGACCCCCATATTGAGGCCCATACTATAGGCAGACTTTGGGCCCTCCTCAGCCTAGTGGCCAAAGGACTGCCTCCATCACCCCTCTCCTAACATTCAGCAGACAGTGGAGCAAGGCTGCAGCTGCAGGACAGCAGAGCAGCAAAGGGCAGTCTGGACCTTGTCTCAGAGCCACTGTGCAGCTGTGGGACCCAGTGCCTGACAAAATCTAATGGCCTCTAACCCCAGGCCAGTGCTAGCAGAGGTAGCCTCTAGGACTGCCCCAGCACCCAAGACCTGCACTGTGGTACGACAGACTCCTTTAGGTGTTTATCACTGCCAGCGTCAGTGCTCCTGGTGAGGACCCGAAACACTCTACAGGGCTGGTGAAACCCAGGTGTGACCACCTAAAGGCCACCTTTAAGATGCTTCCCAACCTTGGGAAGACAGCAAAGAACCAAGGGGCTCTAAACTTGGACTCCGTGTGGGACCAGTAAAACCCACACTGGGCAGATACTAACAATTCTAAACTTGCTGTGGCTTAAGGTGAAGACCTGTGCCCCAGAAGGATGAACACCTTTCAGTGGGCACCACCACCCACCTCACAGGGGACTGGTATGCCTCCCCAAGACAACACAGGGCCTGGCAGACCCCGGTGTGTCCCAGCTTAGTCAGTCAGGAGGCTGCCTTCATCAGGCTTCCCTCATCCATGGGCAGACAGCAGCGAGCTACGGGACTGGGCTTTGGGACTTAGTGCCAGCTACCAGCTGGTAAAACCCAACACCGTGCAGATCCTAATATTCCCCATTTTCAGGCCAGTGCCAGTAGACGAGCTTTTGGATCTGCCCTGGTGTTGGGTGGAGTCCTGTGGCCCCAGCTGCTCAGACTTACACTCCAGACAGTATCACTTGTGGCTAGTTGCAGTGGCCTCAGCAGCAGATGGACTCACAGCAGCAGACCACAGAAGTGTGGGCTTTGGTCCAACCCCAGTGCTGCCCTGGTCTGGGTGGCTACAGTCTCTAGGTATGACCTAGTACTGTGGCATCGATAGCCATAGCAGTGGGCATCTGAGGCCTCTTTTTGGACAACTTCCTGGTTCATTTTGAGCAGCACACCAACTGTGGGTCTGGGACAAATCTGAGTTCAAGGTACCATTGAGGCAGTGACAGCACACGGGCGGCAGACCTGTGGCAAGTGTCCACTTAGGGTGCCACCTTATTATCTGCAGCGTCAGATAAGTGAACCACTTAGAATTTTCGGAAAAACAGTGAGAAACAAAGCCAGATTACAAAGAATGGAAGAAAATAATCTTGCAATGCACAAGTGATGACATACGGAGACAAGCATCAAGAACTCTCAGGGAAATGACCTCGCCCAATGAACAAAATAAGGTACCAGAAACCCATCACCTTGGATCAGACAAGGTCAAATATTCAATCAAGAATTTAAAAGTTATTTTCAGGAAACTCAATGAATTTAAGAGAACACTGATTTAATACTCTCAGAGACTTCGCAAAGAAATGGAAAGTAATTTTAAAAGAGATTGTGGTGAATATTTGGTGTGATGATAGAAGATGGTGCTTATCATGCCCGCCTCCCATATCTCATCCTCATCCAGCATCCCCTGTCTGGGTTTGGGTTTTGAGTGCACCCCTGATTATAGCTTCCACACTCTGGAAGGCAGCAGTGACGGCTCAAGTAGCTGGGTTTCTGCCACGCCAGCTGGAGACCCGTACTGAGTTTTTGGCTCATAGCTTCAGCCTGGCCCAGCCTGTTGTGAGCATTTGGGGAGCAAACCAGTAGATGGGAGCTCTCTCTGACTCTCTAATTAAAGCAAAAACAAGAAAATGACCCAGCTATACGCTGCCTGCAAGAAGCTCACTTCATATCTAAGGGCAGGCATAGATCGAAAACGGAAGGATAGAAAAAGATATTCCGGGGTTTGCGCTGTGATACAGTGGGCTAAGCATCCCATATGGGTACTAGTTCGAGTCCTGACTATTCCTAATTCTGATCCAGCTCCCTGCTGATGGTCTAGGAAACAGTAAGAAGATGGTCCAAGTGCTGGGGCCCCTGCACCCACAGAGGAGACCCAGAAGAAGCTCCTGGCTTGCGATCAGCTCAGCTCTGGCCATTGTGGCCATTTGGGGAGTGAACCAGCAGATGGAAGATCTCTCTCTCTCTGTCTCTCCCTCTGTCTATTTGTAACTATGCCTCTCAAGTAAATAAATAAATCTTTAAAAGAAAAAAAAAGATATTCCATGCAAATGGACCCAAAAGAAAAGCAGGAGTAGCCATACTTACATCAGATAAAATGGCTTTTCAATCTAAAGCAGTAAAAAAAGAAGAAGATTCTTCTAAACACATTTTTAAAAAGATTTACTTATTTATTTGAAAGACATAGTTATAGAAAGAGGGTGGCAGAATAGGGTAGAGTTGGGGAGAGAGGGGGTGAGAGAGAGAGAGAATGCGTGAGTGAAAGTGAAAGCAAGGTATCTTCACTGCACTGATTCACTCCCCAAATAACTGGAGATGAGCCAGGTCAAAGCCAGGGGCTTAAAACTCCAATTAGGTCTCCCACGTGGGTAGCAGGGGCCCAAGCACTTGAGACACCTTGCGCTGCTTTCCCAAGTATATTATCAGGGAGCTGGATCAGAAGTGAAGCAGCTGGGACTCAAACCAGAGCTTACATGGGATGCTCGCATTGTAGGCAGAGGCTCAACCTACTGTCCCACAACTCTAGCACCCCAAATACATTTTTGAGGTCAGTATTACCTTGATACAAAAAGAGACAAGGACAAAAGAAGAAAGCTATAGACCAATATCCTTGATGAACACAGATGCAAAAATCCCCAACAAAATACTAACAAATGAAATCTAAAAACACCTTTAAAAGATTATTCAACATGATCAAGGGATTCATCCCACAATGTAAGGATGGCTCAACATATGCAACTCAGTAAACAGGATACACCACATCCACAGACTGAAGGAGGAAAATCATTGAGGGTGGTTGGGGTGAAGAACTGCTATAATCCAAAAGTTGTACTTTTGAAATTTGTATTTATTAAATAAAAGTTGTCTATTTAAAGAAAATCATTTTACCTCAATAGATGCAGAAAAGGCATTTGATAAAATTATCTTTCATGATAAAAACACTGAACAAATTAGGTACAGAAGGAACATGCCTCAGTGTAACAAAGAACATGTGTAAGGAGCCTTTAGTTACCACTGTAGTGAATGGGGAAAAGCTGAAGGCTTACTCTAAGACTAGAACAAGCCAAATGTACCTATTTTCATCACTTTTATGCACCACTGTTCTAGAAATCCTAGCCAAGGCAATTAGTAAGAAAGAGAAATAAAAGGGCATTCAAGTTGGAAAAGAAGTCTGTCAGTGTTTGTAGATGACATGATCTTACACATAGATTTCTATATACAGAAACTCCCAAGGACTCCACAAATATTACTTGGATAAATGAATTCAGCAAAGTTGCAGGATGCAAAGTCAATATACAAAAAAGTAAATTATCTGAAAAAGAAACCAAGAAAGTGATTCACTTGCAATAGCTATAAAAGCCTAAGAATAAAGACTAAAATAAAATACCTAGGAATAAAATTAACCAAAGAGTTGAAAGAGTTCTTCATTGAAAACTATTTATCACTGACAAAAGAAACTGAAGAGGACACATAAAAATGTACATGGACTGGAAGAATCAATAATCCATACCACCCAGAGAAATTTACAGATTCAATGCAATCCATACCAAAATACCAATGATGTATTCACAGAACTAGGAAAAAATATGACTAAAATTTGTGTGGAATCGTAAAAGATCACAAACAGCCAAAGCAATCTTCAACAAAATGACAAAGCAGAAGGTTTTATTTAGAACACATTGCACAGTAGAATAAAAACAGACATATTAGTCTAAAAGAGCAGAATAAATACCCTAGAATAAACTCACACATTTACAGCCATCTGATCACTGACCAAATTGCTAAGAACACACACTGGAAAAGGGACAGTCTTCAATAAATGGTTCTGAAAAAAATGGATGCCCATATGCACAAGAATGAAAGTAGGCCCTAATTCTATGTATATAAATCAATTCAAAATCAAGTAAACACCTAAATTTAAGACCAGAAACTTTAAAACCACTACAAGAAAAACATTCAGGAGGTGCTGTGGAACATTGGGACGGGTAAGGATTTTTTGGATCAGACCCCAAAAGCATAGGAAACAAAAACAAAACTAGACAGACTAACAGGATTTCATCAAACGAAGGAGTTTTTTTTTTTTTTTTTTTTTAACATGGCAAAGGAAACAATCAACAGAGTGATGAGATAACCTCATAAGGATAAGAGAAAATATTTGCAAATTACACATTTGACATAGGGTTAAAAGTTAGACTATAGAAGGAGCTAAAATAATAGAAAAAATTCAATTAATCCAGTTAAAAAACGGGCAGATTTAACCAATATTTCTTAAAGGAAGACACGAATGGACCATAGATACATGAAAAAAAGCACATCACCAATCATGAGGGAAATGCAAATCAAAACCACAATGAATTTCATCTAAAGCCAATTAGAATGGGCAATCATCATCAAAAAGACACAAGGTAACAAGTGGTGATGGTGCATACTGTTGGTAAAATTGTGCAGTGTAAATGTCTGGAAATCAGTATGTAGGCTCATCAGAAGATTTAAAAATAGTTCTCCCACCTGATCCACCAATCCCACTACTAGGTATATATCCAAGGGAAATGAAATAGTATGTTGAAGGACTGCACTAGGCTGACAACAATGTGACCCTACCCCAGGTTAAGGTGGCTGATGGTGGAGTCTGCCCCTTGGTATGTCCAGACTGGTTGCCAGCATTAAGCAAGGTGTGACACAGCCTATACTCCTGAGTCTGACCCAGTGGAGGTGTCCAGGGTACACCTAAGGATTTCTCACCCTTCCTGGTCTCAGGCCCAAGAGTGCAAAGAGAGGAAGAATGCTAGGAGACACCTGCCTTTCTCAACTTCCAGAGAAAAGCAGACCTTGAGCACCTCTGCTAAACATGCTGAGTCTTCATCAAAAGCCTGAGCTGGGCCCAGAGGCAGCAGAATCAAGTGATCTGCCTGCTGGAGTGAAATGACCCGAGCTCAGTCCTGCAGCTGGCGTCTGAGGCTACTCAGCAGGAATCAATCAGTGATTCACTGATCATCACTTGTAAGGCGCGGGCGAATTCAAAGATGAGCATCGCTATTGTCGGCCTGGTCCCAAGCTGGGTCTTGCAAGCACAAACAGGAATGCGCTGGTGATGAATGTGATGGACCCTTCCAGTGGTCACAGCTGAGAGTGGGGAGGTAGCCTGAGCAAGGGTTTCTCAGGATGAGTTTCTTGGGTAAGCAGCCAGATGCTTCAAAGAGTATTTTTCCAGACATCACAACTGGTATTTCTGGTTCTAACTACCCACAGGGGATCGCTATCACTGCCAGCATCTCAGCCCGTGTCACCTGCAGCGTGGCCTCTATAACCTACCTCTCAAAAGACAGCCCAGCACCAGGCTCTGCTCTTCCCCAGGTACTTGCTCTGACAATAGCTGACTACTGTCTCGCCGCACAGGGACCCAGGCATGACACACTGGCTGAGAAGACGGTGGTACAATTCTTTCTCTACAGAGGAGGCTGTGTCCCACAGAGGTGAGCACTTTCCCAGATCGTCCAGCTCTGGGTCCATACTGCCACTACAGCCTGACCCCAGGTATGTCTCACCTTCACGTACAGCATCCCCATGGTTCTGTGCCTCACCCTCTTACCCCCTGCCCAGTCATCTGACAGTGGCATCAAGGTCCCCCGTGGAGCTCTGTGTCACGGCTCAGCACACAGGCACACCGCTGCAGTACATACCTTCTGAAGTCTCAGGACGTTCTGAATGAAGAACCGATACGCATTGTACCAGGGCAGCAGCACATCCTTAAGGACGTCCCGCACGCCCTCCTCCTTGAAGCGGAGATTTTCGGCTCTCACCACAGGGGAGTTTATCAGATATAATCTGAAACAGGGAGAAAAATCACACTTAAAAGGCACATAGGTAACACACCAACTATCGCTACTTCACATACATAAGGGATGAGATTAAAATCAAAGCTTTTTTTTCCCATGAAAGGAGGAAATTATGAATACTCTTCAAGTGTCAACTTAAAACTCACAAAATTCTCACTCTGTATAAAACCCCAGGAAAATGATGAAGGAGTATATGTAACCCCACGACAAAACATGGCATTGCACCAGCACCAAGAGCAAGGCAGGTCTGGTCCTCATCAAGAGCCACTTCCTCACTGCCAAGGACACTGCCCACACCCCCACATATGGAACTGGTTCACAAGGAGCAGCCTTTATAGAGAGCAGGATCTGACACCTGGTGGGCAGAGGTCAGGGATTCTGGTAGACATTCCACAGGACAGCCCAACACAGAGAATTATCCTGCTCAAATGGTCAACGGCACACAGGTAAGTCTACAGATAACTCAACAGCAGACAGACAGCTCCTCTGACTGCTCATGGGTCACACAAAGCCTGGGTCAAGGTCTTGTTTACAACACAGAGATGCCGAACAAGACCTCTGTAACCCATTTAACATTAACACTATAATTTCATGATTATGACTATTTCAAGCAGTGGCTTTTCAAAGTTCTTTAAAAGCTTCTGAATATTAATTTTTATTTGCTCTTACATAAAATGTATCTCATATGGCCCTGTAAATACAAAATTAAAATATATGATGAAAGAGAAGTCTAGTATCAATAAGACAGGAAATTCAGAAAGTTAGTGAAGTTAAGGCAATGGGCAACCAGACTGGAAGACTTGAATAGCTCAACAAAACCCAGTAGGTCCTCTTCCTCAAAATTACCTTGAGGACTGAAATGTCTCTACTACTCAAACTATTTTGGAAACTTAAAATCAAAAGCCATACCAAAATAACAATCTACAGAACAGAGATATGTGTTTAAAAGCCTCGTTACGAACCAAGTCTAAGAACCATGATTAATAGGATGGGCGAGGGTTACATCAAAAATGACAAATATACACAAGACAAAGCGCTGGTTTCTACCTGAGGGCATCAGCACCATACTTATGGATGATCGAAACTGGATCTGGATAATTCTTTTTTCGTTTGCTCATTTTCTGGCCATCACTTGTAAAGTAAAACAGAGATGCCGTTAAGTCAGTCTATATCAGATTTATCTTTCTTTACAAATGGTTACAGATTACTTGCAAATAAGAATAAGTAAATGGAGACAGTAATTAACTTAGATGTAAGCTAGTGTGAATAAGGCACAACAAAAGGGTCATTTGTTGATATCTCTAAACTTTTGTTAGAATATCACAGTGAAGCTTCAGGGTAGAGAGAAGCAGGAAGATGTTTTAGCATTTACCCTTGAGAAATGAAAACTCAGAATCACATAAAAAACTGCACAAGTTTTCACAGTAGCTTTATTCACAATCACCAAACACTGGAAGCAGCCTAGTGGTGGATGGCTGAACAAACTGTGGTAAACTATGGAACATGACTTAGCACTGAAAAGAAATGAGTGACTGACATGTGCAACAGCCTAAAACCCCTACAGAACTGTGCTGATGGACAAAAAGTCAATTAGCCCAAATAAGACACTGTGTGAGTCTACTTCTACAACTTGTTTGAAATACAAATTTACAGAGATGAAGAACAGAACAGTGTTTGCTAGGGCCCATCTCTAATGGTTCTGAGAGTTAAGTGAGTTAACACAAGTTCACATGTCCAATCGGACACGGCAAACACTATGAGTATACTTTATGTTAGGTGCTGTGCTCCTCCCGTGGCACGTGTGGCAGGGTGTCTGTGTGTGCAAATATTTAGTCTTATTTTAAAATTTCTGTTTATGTTCATTTTTATTCTCAATATCTAGAGGTAATAAGAACACAGGAAAAAGCAGACTCCTCAGTAGGAAGAAGAGCACTGGACAAGGGAGGCACAGGACCTAGTGGCAGAGTCCCTGGGTGAGACCTGCCTGCCTTTCACTAGCTCTGATCCTGGCCCTCATATGTTAGGAAGACAACAGAAATCCACATTGTAGGACTGATGCACAAACGAAAGAGCTCTAAGCAAATGTATTCATATAATGATAGGTCAATGTCACATTTTCTGTGATCTCACTGATAGCACTGCTCCTGTACTGGCTCCATCAGAGTCATTCCTTTGATTTCTCTCCACAAGGCCTGGCCCCTCCTCCTTAGGAACAGTGGACTGTGGAGACACAGGCTGAGGATGGAGGCAAGGACAGGACAGGAATGCCATACCCTTGAATACAGGGAGAGAAAGAGGAGGACTAAGATGGAACTCAGTGTTCCTAAATTCCTCTCAGAGAGAACATGTGGAGAGGTCCAAGCAGAACATGGCTGCTTGGAAAAGGAACACCTTTAGGGGACGAGGACAGAGGGTAACAGAACTGAAACTGGTCATGACACAGAGGAATGCACCTGCCTCGCCAGGACGAGCCCGTTCACAATCACGTTCTTGAAAGGCGGTTGTCCAAACAGGGCCGTGGCCAGCACCAGCAGGGTGTAAAACCTGAGTCCAAGCACAGGGAAGAATTTCCATTAATTCACTGCCTGCATGTCTATGTTGGTAATCAACAACCCAAGAGTTCTTACTCTTGGCTACAATTCGAGTTACAGTGCTGAAAATATGTGACACAGAACCGACATAGATACACTATTATGTTAGAGTCTTGTTTGGAAACACAAATTCTGCTTTATTTACACCAAATAAAGTCCTACAGTGATGTGCTGATCCTTCCTCTGCTACAGGAGAGGGGCCCTGCCCCATCTTGGGAGGCAGCAAAAGGGCCAGAGGCAGCACTTAGAGGCGCCTCAGGACCACCAGATATGCCTGCTGAAGATGAGGGACATGTGGCCTCTGGCTCAGGATCACGTGGGACAATCCGATGACAAAAGAGGCAAAAAGCATTATCCAGAAGTCAAAAGGTAGAACTTCAGGAGCATGGAAAATGCCTTTATTCTGAAGGTATTATGTGTCTCCTTATGTGCCCAAAAGCATCCTCACGGTGCTGCCCCTGTGTCCTGCAGTGATGCAGTCTTGCCACTCCCACATGCTCCTGCTGTTTCAGTTCCAAAGGAGGGCTGAAGAGCCCATGGCGCTCAGAACATGCAGCTCTGGCCGGAGGGAAAGGGTGGGGACGGCAGGGACACAGGACCCATATGAATACTGGCAACAGAAGCTAGACTTCACCACTCCTCAGAGAATTCAGCGCCCTGGCAAATCATCTGGCTCTCCCTTAAAAGAGGAATTTGTTTGTGGTCATTTCTTTCTGTAAAAGACTAGAACTTGAAAACTGCACATTCCAAGGTGTGACTCCAGTGACTACTGTAGATTGAAAAAGCAGAAAATGATACGACCCAGTCATTTAACCCACCCTCCAGAAACACAGCTAATGAAAGCAACGAGCACCTGGGTCAACAAACCCCATCCACAAAAAGCAAGGAACTCACCCTCTTACCCATAAAAGGATGACAGTACTGCCTTCAATGAGGCACACACAAAAAACCCCACCCTATATGCTAAACTTCATGGAAAAACGAATGAAAAGTTCATTTTGGTGCAAAAAAGATTTGAAATCCATGTATCATTTTTCCAAAATCTTCATTTCCAGGAACTTTGTGTTGTTAGCTTTGAAGGCTAGACTCAACATCTGAGTACACTTCCAACTATCCCCCGAGTTTCCAGCAACCAATCTATTATCTCATTGGTAAATATTCATTAAACATTTCAGTAAATGACTTAATATAAACACATATTAAGTGGTTCATCCCATGTCAAATTCCAACATAAATTCTAGAACTGTGAGTGAAATAATTCAAATAGTAGAACCACAGTCCTGCTGTAGTGAGGGATTCCTACTGAAAAGGTAGTTTGGTGGGTGGGAAGGCACAGAGGGCAAGAATGGAGTCTATCTGGTTTGCCACCACTCCCAAGCACCCAGCAGATACACAGCAGGCATTCAGGAAGACGCTTGCTCAATAAAATATAATCAGTAAAACACTTGAGGGAAGAAGGGGCATACCATCCTCTGGTTTGGTCGATGCCTTCAGCAATGAAGTCTGCAGGAAAGGAGTCTTCAAACTCCCTCTTGGTTTCGAATGGGTAATGAACCTGAGCATAGGGCATGCTTCCACTCTCAAACCAGCAGTCAAATACTTCAGAGATGCGATGCAACCGTCCCTTCCCGCAGTGTGACGGAATGGTCAGGTGGTCAATGCTAACAAACAGAAAAATGACCACTTCTATAAATCTTTTTTTTAAAGATTTATTTATTTATTTGAATGTCAAAGTTACACAGAGAAGGAGAGGCAGAGAGAGGTCTTGCATCCATTGGTTTATTCTCTAATTGGCTGCAATGGCCAGAGCTGTGCCAATTCAAAGCCAGGAAACAGGAGCTTCTTCTGGGCCTTCCCACATGAGTGCAGGGGCCCAAGGACTTGAGCCATCTCCTGCTTTTCCAGGCCACAGCAGAGAGATGGATCAGAAATGGAGCAGCCATGACTTGAACCGCTGCCCATATAGGATGCCAGCACTGCAGGGTGCATCCTTACCCCCTACACCACAGCGCAGGCCCCCATTTCTATTAATCTTAAATGCAACAGAACATGTGGTTTAGCCCTGATAAGATATTATGTGCATCTGTCAAGAGACCTTTCTCTCTGTCTCTCTCACTGTACACTCTGGCTGTCAAAAAATTAAAAAAAAAAAAAAAAAGAGAGAGAGAGAGAGATACGAAGTAGTTCAAGGGTTTTGAGTACCCTAAGTCCTCAATCTGAAAGTCCACGTACCAAATTCACCTGACATTTCACTCAAGGATGGAAGCCACATGACCTCAGCAGGACAAGTCACCAGAGGAATAACCAACAAACCAGTGACTTATATCAGCACCCCTGTAATTACTAAAGACCATGTCCTGCCAGGACGATGACAGGACCAAAGAGTCAGACATTCTGGGGCCGGCACCGTGGCTTAGTTGGTTAATCCTCCGGCTGCAGTGCTGGCATCCCACATGGGTGCCAGGTTCTAGTCCCGGTTGCTCCTCTTCCAGTCCAGCTCTCTGCTGTGCCCCAGGAAGGCAGTGGAGGATGGCCCAAATGCTTGGGCCCTGCACCCGCATGGAGACCAGGAGAAGCACCTGGCTCCTGGCTTTGGATCGGTGCAGTGTGCCGGCCATAGTGGCCATTTGGGGGAATGAACCAATGGAAGGAAGACCTCTCTCTCTCTCTCTCTCTCTCTGTCTAACTCTGCCTGTCTTAAAAAAAAAAAAAAAAAAAAAATAGACATTCAAAAATTCACCTCTCTCTGTGGAGATCTGAAACTTTTGCTCCCGAAAGTTCTTCAAGTTCCGCCACTGATCCAATGCATACTACCTGTCAAAAACAGAATTAAAAAGCAGAAGCTCCTTAAAAGCCAAAGAGACCACAAAGATTCAGTTTACATATCATTCAGGTTTCAGAAACCTTTGATTTTTAAAAAAAGTTTATTAACATACCAACCTAGCTGAAGGACAGTTATCACCAATGTGGCTTACCTCTCATGAAAGACCACCAGTTGGTCTCTGAAAGGTGAGAGCTAACCAGGGTATTTTATTACCCAGCCTTGTATCAGAGGAGCCTCTACATGTAGAGGATTTTAAACATCCATAGACACTACAATAAGTCCTTCTTGAGGTTTATTATGATCCAATCTCTGTACAAATTAACCAGGATAAATAAATACCTCTGACTCTAAAGCACCCGAATCTGGCTCTTTCGTCTAGACTCTTTCCAAGACAAAGCCAGAACTAAATTGCTGTGTTTGGACTACATGGAAATAAGCAAACTAAATCACAAAATCACCAGATGTTACAATTATATTTAGGTAAGTAGCCCAGGGCCAGGGCCAGCTGACACTCAGAATGGGGTAACCATGTGACAAGGGCCATGGCAAGAGGAGCTGCTGGGGAGTCTCATTCAGGAAGAGAGCTTGGCCTGCCGGGAGAACACCCGGGCCTCTTTCTCCGACTTCCTGTTCAGTCCTGAAGTCTTCTGATTCAGCTACCTCACTGCTGCCTTACAGGTCTCCACAGGAGATTTACTCCTCACTGCCTTAACGTATTCAGCACTGTACTGAAGATCCCACCACAAAAACACATCTATGCAAATGTATATATCCTTACACCCAAACACACTCACATTTACTGAAATCTAGCAGTTAGAGGTCTACAATGCTTTGGCAATTTTTTTTCAAGTTTTTCTTTTTCACTAGGTCAGTTGAACCTTAAGTTGATATGATAACAATGCACACAACAAAGATATCAGAGCAAACAAGCAAAAAATTTAATATGTAGATTTCCCCGAGAAAAACACAAACTTTATTTTTCACTCTCACACAGAAATACATAAGACTTAATTTAATCACAAATAAAAGTTAAAAACTCTAAACAGATTCATGATTCTAGGAAAGACTAAAGAGTAAAAAAGAAAACAAACCTGAAATAAGGAGCAAAAGAATAAGAAACTATATTCTTTAACATCACATTCAGAGGGCATCGACAAAGTGCTTCAACAAAACCAACACAAACAGATGCTGCTTGCCTCACCTCCTCAAAGTCATCGCTGACCCAAAGTGGGATGGGGGTACCCCAGTATCTGTTTCTGGAAATTGCCCAGTCACGGGCATCTTTCAGCCAATTTCCAAATCGCTTTTCTCGCACAAACTCTGGGACCCTGCCATAAACAGATCAAAGAACCAATTATGTAAGGACACTAGTAAGCCAAACTTGTACATTATACATACACTCCTCTGGTTTGATATACTAAGTCTGGCCTCCCATTTCGTGGGCCAAATGCTCAGGAAACACTGAGCTCCTGACTAGAAGTCTTCTGAATGGGTGGCATCAGCATATACAACAGTCCACATGGCAGCTGATGAACTTCACACCAACTTCCTGTGTCTTCCTCACTCACGAAGGACATCACAAACCTCTGGCCACTTTGGCTATCGCCAGCCTCAGCTTACTCAACTCTAGTCTCTAAAACCACCCACATGACAGTGGCTTTAAATGCTGTTGCCTGGGCTCCCAATAAGCTGGGCAGTTGGCAGGTGCTCTAGGGGCCTTCTACAGCCTTCTTTTTCATCTCTGGCCTTATATTTTCAGCTCCAGTAATGGGCAAGTTTCTCAGCATGTGGGTCCTGATCTGACTGCCTTTGTCTGTGCCTTCCTTCTAAAATGCAGCCATGACTTCAACCCACTCACTCCCAAACTTCGTTCTGCCTGATTGAAAAATTGTTCCTTATTACTCAAGGTTCAGCCTAGGAGAATCTTTCCCAAGCACAGGCTGAAAGGGCACCCCAAAATCCTCTTGGGCACTGTAGTTACCATTTTGCATTATAAAGATCAGTTTATATGCCTGTACCCACTTCAAGCCTATCTTACTATTTTTCTATACCTTGTACCACAGACATTAGGAGAAATAGTGAGCTTGCTAGTTTTGAAAATGGAAAAATTGCTTTTTAAGAAATCAGGTTCAGGGCCGGCGCTGTGGTGCAGAGGGTTAACGCCCTGGCCTGGGCGCTGGCATCCCATGTGAGCTCCGGTTCGAGACCTGGCTGCTCTGCTTCTGATCCAGCTCTCTGTTATGGCCTGGGATAGCAGTGGAAGATGGCCCAAGTGGTTGGGCCCCTGCACCCGCGTGGGAGACCCAGAGGAGGCTCCTGGCTTCGGATCAGCGCAGCTCCAGCCATTGCAGCCAACTGGGGAGTAAACCATTGGATGGAGGACCTCTCTCTCTCTCTGCCTCTCCCCTGTGTAACTCTTTCAAATAAAAATAAATAAATCTTTAAAAAAAAAAAAAGAAATCAAGATCATTTTGCTAGGAAATTTTAGAAGGCTACAGTTTAAAACCATTTCCTTTACTGTCCAGAGATTCTCATCACTCTCCCAAAATCAAATGCAATACTTCAGTGTAATTGGGTCTTTGTGGGAAGAACGAATAAACTCTAGGCTCCCAGTGAAAACCATTCTTTTGAAAACATAGATCCAAGCCTTGTTTTATATTGCACCCACAGGCTGAAACACTTCTTGGGCTATCTCATGGGTCAGATATCAGCTGGGAGGGCACGGGCTTCTGGGCTCGGGACCGTGGAGAAAGATGAGTGCAAGAGACATCTTCAGGAAATCAACAACTAGCAAAAGTGGTTAAGTGTAAATGGCTTTGTAGGTGTGTCTGAAAACAATGTTTATTCTGAAAATTACTATTATTTAATGCTAACAGTCCAATCAGATTTTCTCCAAAGTCATTCCATCCTTTACCTTAAATGAAGGCAGCTGTTCATTTCCATGGGGTTTTAAAAAAGCAAATCACTTCTGCAAATGCTTTAGTATTAAGAAGGTTACATATGTTGTATAATATTATTTAAATTATTTTGTGTTCCTCAATACATAGAGCAAATTACAACTATTACAAAACACAATAAATAAAAGGTGGCCAGTAAAAATATTATAATCTGGGGGAAGCGTAATCATGTTAACTACATTATAGGACAGTATGAAGAAACACATCTCTCTGCTCACCAGTAACACAGGTCATTGTTCCTCAGGAGCTGGTCCACCATGTGCTCTACTCGTACAAACCAGCTGGGCACTGCCTTGTAAATGAGGGGTGTGTCCGACCTGGGAGCAGAAATGCAGACACAGCTAGTCAGACCAAGACATTGCAGGACCCAGCAAAGACTAACTTGACAGTCTCTTGTTAACATCACCACCTACTTGGCCTTCTACTAATATGCATTTTTATTACAGCAACAACATCCAAGTCTTCACAGTTCCAAAAAAGCAAGACCAGACAGGAAAATATAGTTCTGCTAATGACAGCTGTTTAAAAAACGAGTCAACATCAGCACAGTGGAAATGTGGGAACTGAATCTGAATTCACTATTTGATTTTCACCTCTGTTCTCATAGCAAGATATTGTATTACAACTGGATATCCCATTACATGTCTCAATAAACCCATTATAAAATTTTAGAGATGTTTCTCATCCTAAAAAATGTGGCCTCAACAATGAAAAGATTTGTACATTTCTATTTTTTTCACATAGTGCCCAAGGAAGGAGGCAATTTAATTCATTCATAAACCTCTCCTAAAAATAAAGAGGGCAAGCCTGCAAACACTAACTGTAAAGGACACCACAGATATGAAGGCCCAGCACACAGTCTCTGTTTCCACTGACCTCCAGCAGAAAGGGTAGCTGTGAGTGAAGGTGCTGGCCATAAGAAGTCGGTCCCATTCCTTCAAGGTCCTGATGATATTTTTGTCAGCATCCTGTTAAAAAATTAAAAATTTGCCATTAAAACTTCTAAAATACTGGATAGCAATAACATTATACTATTAATATATAATATTTTCTTATGAATAAAAGGTGCAAATAACACATATATCATTTAAAAATATTATCTGGAGCAGGCATTAGGCCTAGTGACTAAGGTGCCCATGTCCTATACCAGAGCTTAGGTTCCTGTCCCAGTTCTGCTTTCAATTTCAGCTTTCTGCTTAATGCAGACCAAGGGAGGCAGCAGATTACGATTCAAATAACTGGATTCCTGCCACCAACATGGGAGACATAGCCATTTTAGGTATTTGGGGAATAAACCAGCAGATGAAATCCCTGTCTGTATGTCTGTATGAAGAATAGAAATGAATAAATAAATTAAAAACTGGCCATTTTTTTTAGCCATTCAAGTATTCTAGCTACTTACTTACAGCAGTAAGTATTCCCCTAACATTTAAGGCAGTGAAATTCTCAGCCGGAAAAGATAACCTCAGGGCTGGCACTGTGGCATGGCGGGTAAAGTTGCTGCCTTTAGTGCCAGCACCCGATATGGGCACCAGTTTGAATCCCAGTTGCTCTACTTCCTATCAAGCTCTCTGCCTTGGCCTGGGAAGGCAGCAGAGATGGCCCAAGCCCTTGGGCCCCTGCACCTGCATGAGATCCAGAAGAAGCTCCTGGCTCCTGGCTTCAGATGGGAGTAGCTCTGGCCGTGCGGCCATCTGGGGAGTAAACCAGTGGATGGAGACCACCCTCTTTCTCTCTCTCTCTCTCTCTGCCTCTGCCTTTCAGATAAAATAAATAAATCTTAAAAGAAAAAATATATATATAACCTTAAGGTCACAAAGCTGCTCCATGAGACAAAAATCAGACCCCAGTGTTCTCATTCCTACCCTGAAACAACAGCATGTTTCCTCTAAAGATAATTTTACATGCCAAAAAAAAATCCAAAAGCAATTTCCAAGGTGAGTTACAATAAATTATAAATGATGGAGACCAACCAGAAGTTACGCTACTTTCCATATAGAAAAAAAAAAAAAGAAAGAAAGAAAAACTGACTGATATAAGAAGTAAGATGAGAATGGCATCTTCTATGCCATACAGATTACTGACCTTAACATATTGTCCTGCAAAATGTGTCACTTCTGCTGTGAAGCAGCCTGATGCATCCACAGGGCAAATAGGGAGTGAATCTTTCTGAATAATGTTGAAGTCCATACACACCCGATAGTCATCCTGGGAAGAGGAAAAGAGGGTTGGGAGGGAAAAATGAGACACTGTAAGCGTGGGTGAGAGAAGGAGGAAAACAAGACGTGCTCAAGGCTGACAACAGAAATTTTTGACATTCTGATTATCAACTTTATCCTCTTAACTGAAGGTGACTCAGGGACCATTCAGAGAACAGTCACAGCTGGACAGGGATTAGATCATTCATCCTAGTCTTTGCAAATCTCTACATACACAAATCTCTACATACAGCAGGCTATCCACTAAGACAGAAGACACACATGAATGTTTTAAAACTAAATCAAAGCTATTTTTAACAGCAGCATCGACATACACCTGAAAAAGGAAATACATACAGGTATAAGGTAAGACTTACTCAATTTCATGTAATGTACATGTGGATTTAAAACCTGCCAAGGAACAGACCAAAGACTGGCAATACTGACTTAAATCTGAGTAAAATAAGCCGGAATAAATAATCTGCACCTCACGTGGCACAGCTTCCTCATGATGCTTCAGGAATAGATGTGAAGTGTATCAACAACAATCAGAAAAAACTTCTAACTCTCCATGTGAGACAGCACTCTACGCACTTTACTACAATAGCTCATCTGATCCTCTTGCAAGGAGAACAGACAGATAGACCCAGTTTTCAGCAGGTGTTTAACTTGCACAAACCAGCATTTTACAGATGAGAAAGCCAAGGCATAAAGAATAACTCAGGTAAGCATTCAAAACCAGACAGCCTGCCCTAAGGCTCATGGTCCTTGCTATGCTATGCACGCTGTTCAGTCTGAAATTCTGGAGACTGTCTGATAGTCCTGTCCTAGTGAAACCCCATTCTGGTTTGACTCCAGAAGCAAGCTGAAATGCTGACATGCTTCCCCTTGGAATTACATTCACTTCTTTGTGCTGAGATTTCCTGTGGTGGGACATGTGCAGAGAAAGCAAGCCCCAGAGGACAGCAGGGATCAGGGTGTGGAGTGCACACTCCTACCCACTGCACTGGCTACAAACAGCCTTCCTGAGCAAAGCCAAGCACAGTGAGGACATGGACTTTGCAGATACTACACTCCTACAGCATCTCCTGCTGAAAACAGGGTGGTGCCAGGCCTCTCAGAAAACGTTTACTGAATGGGGTAAAGGCTTCAGTTCCAACAACCGACTTTAACATTAACCTGCATGACATACAAGATAGACATATGAGGTTTAACTATAGTCAATGTCAAATACCCACATTTCAGAAGGAAAATCTAATCTACAATTCAAAACCAAGAAATGATCTTTTTATCACATATCAGAGGAGTAACCACACCAATAGATCCTAAAATTTTGAAGAGCTGGGGGCGAGCATTGTGGTACAGTGGGTTAGGTCGTCTCTTGGGATGCCCACACCTTGTATCGGAGGGTCACAGCTATTCTGCTTCTGATCCATCCAGCTCCCTATTAATGCACCTGGGAAGCAACATATGGTGGCCCAAGTATTTAAGTCCCTACCATTAACTTGGAAGACCCAGATAGAAGTCCTGGCTCCTGACTTTGGTCTGGACCAACCCTGGATGTTACAGGCATTTAGGAGAGTGAATCAGCTGAGGGGAGATCTTGCCCTTTCCTCACCCTGTCACTTTGCTGTTCGAATAAATAAATAAATCTTTAAGAAGAAATTATGGGGTCGGCATTTTGATGTAGCAGATAAAGCCGCTGCCTGTGATGCCAGCATCCCAAACAGGCTGCAGTTCCAGATCTGGCTGCTCCACTTCCAATCCAGATCCCTGCTAATGTGCCTGAGAAAGCAGCAGAAGATGGCCTAAGTGCTTGGATCTCTGCACTCACGTGGGAGACCCAACTGCTACTGCCATTTGGAGAGTGAATCAGTGGATAGAAGCTCGCTCTCTGTCTCTCTAACTATGACTTTCAAATAAATAAATCTTTAAAAAAATAATAAAAAAAGAAAATATGAACAGATATTTTATTAGTTTCTCAAATTCATTAAGTAGTACTATCAAATTTGAGTATAAATAAAGTATTAGGTAGTACTAAGGAACTGCTTATTTTATTATATATAAATAACAATGGTATGGTAACTATATTAAAATTAAGTCCTTAAGAGGGATGCAACTAAGCTGGCGCCGTGGCTCACTAGGCTAGTCCTCCACCTTGCGGCGCCGGCACACCGGGTTCTAGTCCCGGTCAGGGCACCGGATTCTGTCCCGGTTGCCCCTCTTCCAGGCCAGCTCTCTGCTGTGGCCAGGGAGTGCAGTGGAGGATGGCCCAAGTACTTGGGCCCTGCACCTCGTGGGAGACCAGGATAAGTACCTGGCTCTTGCCATTGGATCAGTGTGGTGCGCCACCAGCCGCAGCGGCCATTGGAGGGTGAACCAACAGCAAAGGAAGACCTTTCTCTCTCTGTCTCTCTCTCTCACTGTCCACTCTGCCTGTCAAAAAAAAAAAAAAAAAAAAAAAAAAGAGGGATGCAACTAGAATTATTTACAAATCAATTTTTTTGGGTTGATTTGCTTCAAAATCTTCCAGGCAAAATATGAACAATCTAGGGGAAGAAAGGCAAGATCAAGACAAATCAAACAGGATTCCCAAAATATTGATAACTGACGTAGTAGAATGATGAGAATGTAAAGGTTCCGCCCCCCCCCCCTTTTTTTTTACAGGCAGAGTGGACAGTGAGAGAGAGAGAGACAGAGAGAAAGGTCTTCCTTTTGCCGTTGGTTCACCCCCCCCAATGGCTGCTGCGGCGGGCGCACCGCGCTGATCAGAAGCCAGGAGCCAGGTGCTTCTCCTGGTCTCCCATGGGGTGCAAGACCCAAGGACTTGGGCCATCCTCCACTACACTCCCGGGCCACAGCAGAGAGCTGGACAGAAAGAGGAGCAACCGGGACAGAATCTGGCGCCCCAACCAGGACTAGAACCCAGGGTGCCAGTGCCGCAAGTGGAGGATTAGCCTATTGAGCCGCGGCGCTGGCCAAGATTTTTTATAGTAAGTTTATTTTGGTACAAAAATCTTTTTGAAACTCAGCTATAGTTTTTTCATAATACTCATATCCATGAAATTTCTGAAATATTCTTGTATACTTGATATTTTCAAAAAATGGTTGCATAATATAAAAAATAATAAATGGAGTGGCCAGTGTTGTGGCACAGCAGGTTCAACTACCTTTTGGGATGCTTACATCAATACCAAAGTATCTGTTCAAGTCCCTTCTACCGTGCTCCTGATCCAGCTCCCTGCTAATGCACCTGAGAAGCAGCAGATGATGGCTCAAGTACTTGAGGTCCCTGCCGCCCACACAGGAGACCCAGATGGAGTTTCTGGCTCCTGGCTTTGGCCTGGCCTAGCCCTGGATATTGTGGCCATTTGGGATTTGGAGTATGAACCAAAGGGTGGAAGATCTCTGTCACCTAGCCTTTCAAATAAATAAATATTAAAAAAAGAGAGAGAGAGAGAGAGAGAAAGTAGCTTTGTTGCTTCCTAGAACAAAGTCATGTTCCAAAGGCCTCTCATCCATAAAGAATCAAGCTCAGAAAATATGAGCAGAGCTTGTATGTGCAATCCTAGCAGCACTGACCATGCGCAACTGTCACTCCCAGAGTATCAGGCACTAAATTCTCTGTAGACCCAATTTTATTTAATCCCCACAGTTATCTCAACAAGTAAACTCTATCACTCTAGGCCACAGAGGAGGAAAAGGTTATCCAGTCAATTAAAAACCTTGCTCAGGAGGTCGGTGCTATGGCGCAGCAGGTAAAGCCGCCGCCTGCGGTGCCAGCATCCCACATGGGCACCACTTTGAGACCTGGCTGCTCCACTTCCGATCCAGCTCTCTGCTATGGCCTGGGAAAGCAGTGGAAGATGGTCCAAGTCCTTGGGCCCCTGAACCTGCATGGGAAGACCCAGAGGAAGCTCCTGGCTCCTAGCTTTGGATCGGCACAGCTCTGACTGTTGCAGCCAATTGGAGAGTGAACAAGAGGATGGAAGACCTCTCTCTCTCTGCCTTTCCTTCTCTCTCTGTGTAACTCTGATTTTCAAATAAATAAATAAACCTTTAAAAAAAAAAAAAAAGAAAAAAAGCCTTACCCAGAACTGCCCACTTGTTTAAAGTGAGGGCTGGTTTACTTTCATGCATATGCTTTTGATCCCTGTCACTGTGCTTTTATGCATATTGATGAATATTCATATACAATCATATTAAAAGGTCCATTTTTGAAAAGTTATTCTGGGAAAAATGGAACATTAACTGTAGAATACAATTTTGAGGGGAGAGGTCTGGTTCTCCCTTTTGATCATGTAATATTTGGTCAAGCACACAGCAGGGAAGATAGGACAGCCTGTGTTTTAGTGACTGAAAGTGTCTAGACACTGGTCAAAATTCAGAACTATAAACCCAAAGACAGACATTTACTTCATAAAACTCATGGATGAATAAAGGCAATAGCCGTGGATTTGACTCACCATTTTCAGAAATCAGTTCAGGATGAAAGGGAACACAAGATTCAAGTTTTCCAGGCTATCTTGGGGACAGTGAGCCAGAAAAGTGCTGCCCTCATCCATGGTACAGAAGGGGGTAAAAAGCTTGATGGGACACATGACTCAATAGTCCATGGAAAGATATTTAACTTCTCAAAACATGTCTGCAAGATTTATGCTACTCACAGCGCCGAAGTAAGGAGCCTGGTGTACCACGCCCGTGCCTTCTTCCTCCTTCACATAGTGGTCAACGAGCACAGTGAAAGCACCATTTTCTTTATACTGCAATATAAAGGGTAACGAAACACTGTGTCTGTGGTGTTAACTTACAAGTAAGAGCATGACAAAAATTTTAACATGTAAAATTATTTTCAGAACTTCAAAAGACATAACAACTCAGGGTGGAAAGAAACATGCCAATACAATACATCTTTTCCATAAATAATGACTCATCACTTACAAATGAAATAAGTATCTGAAGGAAGACATACAAAAATTAGTGATCACCTTGCCTCAAAAATGGGCCTATTTGGGGCCAGCACTGTGACACAGTGGGTTAAATTACCAACAGCAGACAGCAGCACCAGCATCCCGTATGGGTGGCCAGATTGAGTCCTGCCTGCTCCACTTCCAATCCAGCTCCCTGCTAATGTACAGCAGCAGAAGATGGGCCAAGTATTTGGGCTCCCAAGTGGGAGACCCCAGGATGAAGCTCCTGGCTGCCGGTTTCAGCATGCCCCAGTCCTGGTGTTGCGGTCATCTGGGGATTAGACCAGCAGATAAAGATCTCTAGTTCTCTCTCTGTAACTCTTCCTTTCAAATAAATAAATCTTTTTTTATTTCTTTTTGACAGGCAGAGTTAGACAGTGAAAAACAGAGAGAGAGAGAGACAGAAAGGTCTTCCTTTTTCTGTTGGTTCACCCCCCAAGTGGTCGCTACAGCTGGAGTGTTGCGGCTGGCGTGCTGCGCCAATCTGAAGCCAGGAGCCAGGTGCTTCTCCTGGTCTCCCATGCGGGTGCAGGGCCCAAGCACTTGGGTCACCCTCCACTGCACTCCCTGGGCCACAGCAGAGAGCTAGACTGGAAGAGGAGCAACCAGGACAAAACCTGGCTCCCCAACCGGGACTAGAACCTGGGGTACCGGCGCCGCAGGTGGAGGATTAGCCTAGTGAGCCGCAGCGCCGGCCAATCTTTTTGTTTTTAAAAAGGCTTATTCATGAGTTCTCATGCAGTCTTAGAAAATGTGGTTCTTAAATAATTCATTTCTGATACATTTTCAATCACTGCATTTTGCTTCTCATTTTGCCTTCTGTTCAGGTTAAATATTTTGGTCATAAAAGTAAAATCTTTTTCAAAGGAACAGGTGAGTAGCCAAGAAGTATACAGATTTTTTACTGACAAGATAATGTATCCACTGTAGGTTTAACAGATTACATTCAATTCAATTTTTTTTTTTTTTTTTTTGCCACAGCAATAAGATCAGGTTACTATCAACACTGCTAGAAGATGTACCTTTTCTCATCTCTTCATACCCTTTGTCTCAAACTAGACCTTCTTTGTCCTCCCCCTCCGTCTCAGTAAAATAACTTCACTAAGTGACTTCCACATTGAATTCCTATAATCCTGTGAAAAATATATTAGTATTCACATGTTTAAAAAATATTCTGGGCCAGGCACTGTGGCATAGTGGATAAAGCTGCTGCCAACAACACCAGCATCCCACATGGACACTAGTTCAAGTCCTGGCTGCTCAATTTCTGATCCAGCTCCTTTCTAGGGTGCCAGGGAAAGCAGCAGAAGGCCCAAGTCTGTGGGCCCCTGCACTCACTTGGGAGACTCAGAGGAAACTCCTGGCTGCTGGCTTCAGCCTGGCCCAGCCTTGGCTGTTGTGGACATTTGGGGAGTGAACCAGTAGACGGAAGATACCTTCCCTCCATCCCAATTTTGCCTTTCAAATAAATTAATGAAATTAAAAAAATATTCTGGTTCTATTTGCATTTCACAGATGAGTAAACTCAGAACAAAGATTAAGGCCTTGCTCAAATTATACTGAGTAGTGCTGAAGCTTGGACCTGACCTGAAACAAGGGTCTTGTGGTTCCAATACAACATTACTTTCAACTACAACCCAGCATTTTGCTTAACTAAAAACGAAAATTGAAAAATAATCAGGAATTTTTAACTGTGGTAGCCTAAATCACCCTGAAATATTTTGGAAAGTGTGGTATGAAAGGTGCTAAAAGGTGTGTCTTCAATAGTTCAAATGTAAAGTGAGAATATGAGGTGGGCCCTTAGGATCAGATGCACAGTGAGCCAAAAGCACCTTCCTAGACCTGACTGTGTCCTTGCTACCGAGCCCAGCTCCGGATCTCACCCACGCCGACGCCAGGTCAACAGACACCCCATGGGCAGCAGTGCTGCCTCTCGAGCAGCAGCTATCATTTCAGTTTCACTTGATATTTCAGGGCACGTGTACTACTGCAGCACAACAGGAATTTGTAGCACTTGTATAAAATTCACTACCAGTGTCAGATATTTCAGGAAACTTAACTTAATGGTTACGTGTTATTTGACTTAATTCAGTATATACGAAGTACATATTCTAAACAGACCTCTGCCTTCAGCCAAAATTCCTCTCTAGTGTGTCCACATGCACTTTTTCTGAGAACAGTGAGGGTCCCTCAGGTTCTCAACAATGTCTATGGTTCAAAAAGGTGAGAGTCACCAATGGAGGGGAAAAGTTTTCAGATATACAAGAGAAGAGTGCAGTAAGGACATTTTTCAAAAGGAGAGACTATGGAGGCATCTCAGAAAATGCTTCTTGCAGCTGACATCTGAGTTCAGACTTGGAAGGTGGATTACAACCAAAGAAAGATGAGGTAATTTTTAAAATGTCAGGAAAGCTTAATGAAAACGGCAGTGAGGCAGGAAAGAGGAAGGCCAGTTTGGAGATACGGTTCGGGTGTGGGTCTGCCCCAAATCAAACTGTTGAACAGAGTGAGGACTTGCCAGGAATGCTGGCAAGTAACCAAAGGCTGTGGGAGGGACAAGATGAGGGCAGAGCATAGGGAAATCAATCCAGAGAAACACAGGAGGAGGAAGTCCATTAGGTAGGAAACAAAAAATACAGGTTAACCAATGCACACAAAAATGGATAGATGACAGACACTGGGCATAGGATCCTAATGGTTGAGGCAACAGGTGTCAATTAAATTCTCTTCTCTGTGAGCAGGAATATCACCGTGTCAGCGGATATCTTATCCTGTGTTGTGAAATAAGTGGTATTTCCATTTGATTAGAGGTTCTATGTAATGTCTTTGGTATGAAGGTGCTGTTCATGTTCTTAGTCCAATAGCTTTAATTAAGGATCAGTGAGGGGTCTGGTGCTGTGGTGTAGCAGGTAAAGCCCCACCTGCAGTGTAGGCATCCCACATGGGCGCTGGTTCTAGTACCAGCTGCTCCACTTCCGATCCAGCTCTCTGCTATGGCCTGGGAAAGCAGTGGAAGATGGCCCAAGTCCTTGGGCCCCTGCACTTGCATAGAAGACCCAGAGGAAGCTCCTGGCTCCCGGCTTAGGATCGGCACAGCTCCAGCCACTGCAACCAATTGGGGAGTAAACGAGGAGACGGAAGACCTCTCTCTCTCTGCCTCTCCTTCTTTCTTTGTGTAACTCTTTCAAATAAATAAATACATTTAAAAAAAAGATTATAACTTATTTATTTGAAAGGCAGAGAGATCTTCCATATGCTGGCCACAATGGCCAGGGCTAAGCCAGGCCAAAGCCAGGATCCAGGAGCTTCCTCCGATGTGGTTGCAGGGGCCCAAGCACCAGGGTCATCTTCTGTTTCTTTCCTACACACACTAGCAGGCAGCTGGATTGGAAGGGGAGCAGCTGGGACTGGAAACGGTGCTCATATGGGATGCTAGCAGCAGCTTTATCCACTGTGTCACTATGCTGGCCTCCATGAACTCCACTTTTACATGCAATGTTTTATTTAAGCATTAATAATTTTTTTTTTTGACAAGCAGAGTGGACAGTGAGAGAGAGAGACAGAGAGAAACGTCCTCCTTGTGCTGTTGGTTCACCCTCCAATGGCCGCCGCGGCTGGCATACTGCAACCGGCGCACTGCGCTGATCCAAAGGCAGGAGCCAGGCACCTCTCCCGGTCCCCTATGGGAGACATCCCATGGGCCATCCTCCTCTGCACTCCCGGGCCACAGCAGAGAGCTGGCCTAGAAGAGGGATAGCCGGGACAGAATCCGGCGCCCAGACTGGGACTAGAACCCGCTGTGCTGGCGCCGCAAGGCGGAGGATTAGCCTATTGAGTCGCGGCGCCGGCAGCATTAATAATTTTTAAATGGAATTTGTAAAATAAACAACACAGTAAAAGAAAACCTAAAATTCAAAGCATTTACAATGTAAAATGTAGACAATAATCGATGAAAAATACACACATAAATCTAATAAAATGTAAAGTGACTTCTTATATAACTTGAGACATGTACTTTCAAATATTCCCACATAATTTTAATTATATGGCAAGAAGGCAGCACAATTTAAATTTGCTAATACCATAGCAGGCTTTTGGATTCAGGTACATTCATATGAACAATATAACAACAACACAATGTGAATTTTACTTATGACACTGCTCCAGTTACCGAATACATGGATGTGGACAGTGCCTGCAACAGGGACCCCAAGTTACCTTCACAAAATAGTCGAACAGAGGCATGTATTTCTTGCCCTTGAGATAAGAACCAGGAAACCTTAAAAAAAGGAGAAAGGCAAACTAAAATTTAGATTAAAATCAAAGAAATGAAACTACACACCACTGGCTTGCTTGCTCCCTAGTCATTAATGCTGAAACACACAATTTGAACATCCTAAGTCATGAAACTAAACTTGAATTATATGGGTTTGGGATAATAAAGATTCTGTCTTTTTAAAACGAAAGACACACACCTCAACTGTTTGAATATTCACCTTTCAAGGATCTCATAGTCACTCTCCGATTTGTAGAGGGCTGATAATCTGGCTTCCATTAAAATGAGTAATTTTCCTCTTGCAACATCTATGAGAACAAGGGAAAGAGTGAACCTCAGTGACATTCAGACTGGCTGACTCTACACATGCATCAGGTATCTAATTTTCCTGAGGGGCTCCCATATTCTCTGTATCTGGTATGCCCACTGGTCAGAGGAGTACTGCAAAGAACACTATAGGACACAATTTCTCAGACATGGAAAAGACAAAACTCAAAATACAATCAGGTAGCTGGTAGCTATTATTTATCTTACATTCACTCTAAGGAAATTAATCTTTATTTTCTCTGTCTAAAGTTAAAAATCATATTATTAACAAATCAAGTAGCTCACAAAGCAAAAGTCCCCTGTAGTCTCCCCTCTTGGACATTCTCTGTTGGGCATCTATTCATCCAGATATTTTTCCAAGTATATACTACAAACAATAGAAAGTGTGTAGGTTCTTTTTAAACAATGAGATAATATTCTATATGGTTTTGCAACTTGTTTTCACTTAATATAATGTGAACATCTTTCCATACACCAACCAGCACACATAGAACTTTCTCATTCATTTAAATAGAATTACAGGATTCCACAAGTTGCTTTCAACAAATCAACACTTAAATCGCTTTCAAATTTTCTTGAGTATGAACACTGGAGTAATAAATGTCCTTATACATTTTCTGTGTATCCTTATTGCAAGTGTTTCCAGAGGATACTATCCTAAGAAGAAAAAAGCTGCGCAAATGTATAAAAAACTGATATTATATGATAAAAATCTAGGGTCAACTTAAACTTCCACTGTAAGATACGATACACTAGAATTTCCTAGATTCTGTGTCATGAATACTGTTCACCTGCAGAAAAATCAGAAATTATAGATCATCGCAAAGCCCTCTGGAATTTGCTGAAAAACTGCTATTAATAAGCCTGCTATGCCCCAGTTCTGACTTTAAAGGAACTTTGTTACAAGGGGAGTCCACATTTTCTTATGAAACTCAGACACATAGTTCGTCTGGCAAAGATTTTCTTCCAACAAACTATCCAAATCTGAAGGTATATTTGTTCACAAAGTATCAATTTTCTCTTCGTAAAAACAGCTATGGAAAAGGCCTAGCTAAGCCCATGATAACACTATTAAAAAGGAATACTTGAAAGGCACAAAGTTCATAAGTTCTGTACCAATTCCTAATAATGACGTGATGATCACAGAATCTTAGACTCTTCATCTGTAACAGGGGCAAAATGCATAAAAGCATTTAACAAACTGGAAATTACAAATTTTAATCTGTATTTATTAGTATCTCTGTACTATTTTAATTTTTGTATATTTCTTTTCAATCAGAAAAGAAAAACATTTTGGAAGTTATTTTTTCTGATTTTCTGAAATTATTTTCAAAGAATTATTTACCCTAAAAAGACATGCAAATTTGTATACCTTTCCAAAATATAAATTATCTTATCCACATCAATCATAAATGACCAGGTTCACATTTACCTTTAATCTTCACATATTGCAAATCTGGGTTAACACAAAGTGCGAGGTTACTAGGTAAAGTCCAGGGAGTGGTTGTCCAAGCAACTAAACATATATTTTTATCTTCCTCCAAAGGGAAAGTTACAAATACTGAAGGATCTTGAACATCCTGGAATAAAATGAGATAAAGTATTATTTAACAAATCCATAGCCAGAGACAAGTAATAAAAAGGAACTGATCCTAAAGAGGAATAAAATAAGTAACTCTTCAAGATAAACTGAGCTCCCAAGTAGCCATTTGCCACATTGATTAAAAGAAAATACAGGCTGGTGCCGTGGCTCAAGTCCCAGTTGCTCCTCTTCCAGTCCAGCTCTCTGCTGTGGCCTGGGAGGGCAGCGGAGAATGGCCCAAGTGATTGGGTCCCTGCACCCGGCATGGGAGACCGGGAGGAAGCACCTGGCTACTGGCTTCAGATTGGCACAGCGCCAGCCGTGGCGGCCATTAGGGGAGTGAACCAATGGAAGGAAGACCTTTCTCTCTCTCTCTCACTATCTATAACTCTCTCTCTGTCTCTCTCTCACTGTCTAACTCTGCCTGGCCAAAAAAACAAAAAAGAATATACAAGCAGGAGGGAGGATACGGTAGAAGGTATATTATGTTTGTTTTTTTTTTTTTAAGATTTATTTATTTATTTGAAAGGCAGAGTTACACACAGAGAGAAGGAAAGGCAGAGAGAAAGAAAGATCTTTCATCCACTGGGTCATTCCCTAAATGGCTGCAATGGCCAGAGCTGAGCCGATCCAAAGCCAGGAGCCAGGAGCTTCTTCTGGGTCTCCCATGTGGATGCAGGGTCCCAAGGACTTGGGTCATCTACCACTGCTTTCCCAGGCATATTAGCAGGAGGTGGACTGGAGGTGGAGCAGCCAGGACTTGAACTGGTGCCCATATGGGAATTTGGTACTACAGGCAGTGGCTTTACCCATTATGCCACAGCGCTGGCCCCTCATTATTCTCTTAAATCTATATATATGAAATACATGAAATTTGCTCACCTTATTATGCACATAAAACATTAAATTTATTTTGATATTTCCAACCCATGGAAAAAAAGCAGGCAATTCTAAATAAAAATTGCTAAACACATAAAAATTTTTAAATTTTTAGTAGCTACCAATATGAAACATTTTAGGATTATTATCTATTTAACAGTAAGAGTTAGGTCAATAAAATAACTTGCTTTGGAAACTAGTTTTCCTTTCCTCTAACATATAAAAAAGAATCACACTGAAACACCACACAATTGAAATTATAATAAATCAATATTAATTCAGCTCATTCAACAAAAGAAGATTGGCTCCAACTCTATGGCAATGTTTTAACATGAAAATCTAAAAAATAGGCCGGGGCCGCGGCTCACTAGGCTAATCCTCCGCCTTGCGGTGCCGGCACACCGGGTTCTAGTCCCGGTCGGGGCACCGGATTCTGTCCCGGTTGCCTCTCTTCCAGGCCAGCTCTCTGCTGTGGCCCGGGAGTGCAGTGGAGGATGGCCCAAGTCCTTGGGCCCTGCACCCCATGGGAGACCAGGATAAGTACCTGGCTCCTGCCATCGGATCAGCGCGGTGCGCCGGCTGCAGCGCGCTGGCCGCGGCGGCCATTGGAGGGTGAACCAACAGCAAAGGAAGACCTTTCTCTCTGTCTCTCTCTCTCACTGTCCACTCTGCCTGTCAAAAAAAAAAAAAAAAATCTAAAAAATAAACATCTCTTGGGGTGACTATTTGGGCTGATAATGGATGGATACCTACAACCCACACCAGAATGCCTAGATTTGAATTCTGGCTCTGGTTCTGAATTCTAGCTTCTTATGAATACGGACCCTGGGAGGCAGAAGGGATAGCTCAAGTGGTTAGGTCCTTGCCACCTACATAGAAGACCTGGACTGAGTTGCTGGCTCCTGGCTCTAGCCCCAGTTGTCATGGGCATTTGGGAAGTGGGCCAACAGGTAGGGGTGCTCTTTCTCAATCTCTTCTCTGTTTCTTTGCTTTCCAAATCAATAAATAGCTTAAAGGTAGAGTGAATCACTCCTCAAAACAAAACAAGTGCATTCTAAATAAAGTACCATGAGAAAAAGGAGCTCAATAAATGACAACTTATTTACCTTGTACAACATCAGACAAGCCTAGGACACTACAAATGTACTGATAGGTACCAGGCAAATATATCAATATGTATCATGAAATAAAGGACTGAGAAATGTTTAAGATTAAAGGCTAGAGATACAGCAATTAAATGAAGTGTATGATCTATGACTTTTTTATTTACTTGAAAGGCAGATAGATACACAGATAGGAAGAAACGGAGTCAGAGAGTTATCTCCATATGCTGATTCACTCCCCAAATGCCTCTAACAGTTGAGGCTGGCGGCTGGGAGCTCAATCTCAGTCTACCATGTAGGTTGCAGGGTACCAACTATAGACATCACCTGCTGCCCTCTGGGGTACACATACACATCAGCAGGAAGTTGCAATCAGAAGAGCTGGGACTTGAATCAGGTACTTTGATAAGGGATCCGGGCTGTGACTCAACGCACTGTACCACAACACCCATCCCAATGATTATCATTAAAAAAAAAAAAAAAAAAAAAAAAAAAAAGGAGGATATGTTCCTCAAAACATCTCAGGACACTGTTTGGCTCCCCACATTCTGTGTTGGAGTGCCTGGGTCTGAACTCTGGCTCCTTTCCTATTTCCACCTTCCTGATAATTTACACTGTGGAGGCAGCAGGCTATGGCTCAAGTGGTTGGGTCCCTGACACCCATATGAGAGACCTGGACTGAGTTCCTAGCTTGTGGTTTTGTCCTGGTCCAGATCCAGCTATTGCATGCATTTGGGAAGAGAAACAGTGGAAGAGATTCTCTCTCTCTGTCACTCTACTTTTCAAATAAAAATTAAAATGAAAAAAGGATGCATAAACCACAGTCTATTTGTTTTATGGAACACTGTATGGTAGTATAGCAGGTAAATGTAAGTAAGTTCAAGGCTACTTGTATCAAATGGAAAATATTTAAAAATATAATATTTAATATAAAAAGGTGCTGAAGTAGTAGAGTGATATTTAGAAACATTCAGAATCATGTTGTAAGTTTATGGATATTTATGAAGAAAGCAAACATATGAACATGTATATGAAAAAAATACCAAATTCAACACAGGGATACCTTTAAGGAAGTAAGGAAGCAAAGAGAAATGAGAAAGATGTTGCTAATAAACAAATAATATATTTGGGCATAGTCACCTATATAGAAATTAGAACAAAGCTTCTCCAATTATGTGTAACATTGATGGTGTGGTGCTCACACACACAACTGAGTGAAAGACACCAGATATAACAGAATACATTCAATTATACATAGCACAAAGTCAGGCAAAATTTATAAATTATTTATAATATTTGATTTATGCTTAAAAAGCAGATATATCATTATTTGTAACATATCAAATGGTATACTCAAGATTTACACATTTAAATACTATACATTTTACTAACCTCTAATAATCATAATACTGATATCCATTAATGATATACATACTAAAGGAAAATAACCCAAATAAGTAAAGTACCAATTTAGACAAAATACAGAGGAGAGAGAACATGTTAAGCTAGACCATGGAAAAGTAATTAACAAAATTCTTATTAAGGGAAATACTACAATACAAAAGTAATAATTATAAAGGGGGAGGGAATTTACAGATTAAAACAGAGCTGCTATGTCCTGAATGCACTCATATGTAATCCCCCACAAAATTCCTGTGTGAAGGTGTAATGTAAAAGGATTGAGGCGTGGGTCCGTAAGAGGTGATTAGGTCATGTGGAACTCTCATGAACAGGATAGATACCCTTATAAAACGGCTTCAGGGAACTACCTAGGCCTTCCCTCTCCCCTGCCTTTCAGCTTCTTTGCCCTTCCTCTCATGCTTAGTAACAGACTGCAGGCCTCACCAGACACTGAATCTGCTGGTGTCTTGATTGTGGACCTTCCAGACTCTGGAACTATGAGAACTGCATTTCTATTCTTATCATCAATTACTCAATTTTAGTTATTTTGTTACAGCATCTCAAACACTTAAGACAAGACCCAAAAGATTAACTATTACCACGTGTGAACCTTTGGCATATACTGATTCAAAAACTAATCCCAGAAGAAATTATGAAATAATTAAAAATGTGAACAGTGATGATACAAATTAACCATAAAATATTAATCTTAAGGATATTAAAGAGGATTGATGACATCTTTAGGCATGATAAATAATGTTAATATGGTAATGTTCAAAATAAGATTCCTTATCTATATCAAACATACATATCTACTTTTGCATGTTTTTGAAATTCTCCACATTGGAGTATTTTACAATAATAAGCAAATACAGCAATACATTAAGATTTGACAAAGCTAGGATCTGGTACTCAGGTGTTGACTATATTCTCTACATTTTACAAAAAATATTTACTTTTCATCTATTTGGAAGGCAGAGTAATAGAAAGTGAAAGCAAGAGAGTGAGAGTGAAAGCAAGAGATCTTCCATCCTCTGGTTCACTCCCCCAAACAGCAAGGACCGGCCAGGTCGAAGTCAGTAGCATGGAACTCTACCTAGGTCTCCCGTGTGGGTGACAGGGGCCCGAGCATCTGAGGAATCATCTGCTGCCTCCCAAGATGCACTAGCAGGAAGACGGATCAGAAGTGGAGCAGCTGGGCCTGGAACTGGCATTCCAATAGGGAATGTGAGTAACCCAGGCACCACAATGCCTGCCAGTGTTCTCCCCATTTTTGTGGTTGAAATATTTTATTAAAAAAACAGAACCCAAAATGAGCACAATCATTTCTACCTCATAAGGATTTGCAAAGATCAAATGGGATATATGAAAGCATTCTGTAATACGAAAGTGTTTGTGAAAAATAAATTTCACTGATATAATTTCCAAACCTTGACTATGAAACAAGAATTCCAAACAAGTCAGCATGCATTAAAAGCAATGGATTAGGGGCCAGTGTTGTGGCATAGCAGATAAGCCTTAACCCACTCCCTGCAATGCCCATATTCCATATGGGTGTTGGTTTCAGTAAGGCTGCTTCACTTCTGATACAGCTAACTGCTAGTCTGCCTCAGAAAGTGGCAGAGGATGGCCCAAGTCTTGGGCTCCTACCACCCTTGTAGGAGACCGAGGAAGTTCCTGAGCTCGGCCTGGCCCAGACCTGGCCTTTCGGGGAGTGAACCAGTAGATGGAAGATCTCGCTCTCTCTGTTTCTCTTTCTCTGTAACTTTCAAATAAATAATAAAAATAAATCAATTTTAAAAACTGCAATGGGTTAGATAAACTCTAAAAAGTGGAAATATGGGGACGGTTTTGTGGCGCAGAGGGTTGTCTCTTGCAATGCTGGCATCTCTTATTGTAGAGCCAGTTAAAGTCCTGGCTGCTCCGTTTCTGACCCAGCTCCCTGCCATGTACTAGGGCCCCTGCCACTGGAGACTCCTGGCTTCCAGAACATTGTGGCCATTTGGGGGAGTCAGGAAGATCTTTGTTTCTCCATCTTTCAAGTAAACAATTAAGGGCCAGTGCTGGGGCTTAGCCGATAAAAAGCAAGCCCTGTGACACCAGCATCCCATGTGGGAGCTGGTTCAAGTCCCACCTGCTCCACTTCCGATTCAGCTCCCTGCTAATGCATCTGGGAAAGCAGAGGAAGATGACTCAAATCCATGGGTGGCTGCATCCACAAAGGAGACCCAGAAGAAGCTCTTGGCTCCTGGCTTCAGGCCAGCCCAGCTCCAGCCATTGCGGCCATTTAGGGACTGAACCAGTGGATGGAAGATTTCTCTCCGGTACCCATTATCTCTCTGTAACTCTGACTTTCAAATAAATAAATAAATGAATCTTAAAAAAAAAAAAACTTCCTGATTATATACAAGAGAATTGAGAGTTCAGATTCAAGAAGACTCTCAGTTACTATGTATCTAGATGAGGTAAAGGAGCTTCCTCTGTAACATCAGAGCTGTATAGATACTGGTATCATACCAATGACAGCAAGTTACTCCATCTCATCAGAAAACAGACCATATAGTATCCATTACTTCACATTACCTTATCTTCTAAATACTTTTAAGAAATAAATGCTGCTATGAGATCAAGTATATCATAACTGGACTAGTTAACCAAAGAGAAAGAAACAAAAAAATGATTAAAACAAGCAAAACCTATCATACTGAGACATACGTTAAGTCCAGTGGGGATAAAAAAGAATCCATTTTAATCATAGTACAGCTTCTGTCCAAAGACTGGCATTATTATCAGGGCTTGGTAAGAAGTGTCAGTCTAAAGCTCAGGGTAATTTTCCACACTGGGACTATTTGGGGTATGTGATGACAATCATTCAAGGTTCATATACATAACCCAATGCCAAATGAGGTCTCACAATTTCACATACCTTGTAATTCTGGTGTGATTCGAAGTTGGAAAGTGGAGTGTTGCATGCAGTGGAGAAGGGCATGACTTTCACACCTCTATAAACAAGGCCTTTATCATAGAGCTGTTTGAAGACCCACCTAGCAAGAGTTGGAAATTTACAATTACTTAACCAAAAATTTTATGTCCATACATGAAAACATATATGCCAGTCTGCTTAGTTTCTAACTGCCAAGAAGTGAAACAACAATGTCTCTCAATTGAAGACTAGCTGACAAATTACAATGCATTGGTATGATGGGGTATTATGCAGATATTAAAAATGTTAACGTCTACTAATATGGAAAAGATGCTCATGACATGATATTAAGAAAAGCGATTGGGGCTGGCGCTGTGGCGCAGCGGATTAATGTCCTGGCCTGAAGTGCTGGCGCCGATTCAAGTCCCAGCTACTCCTCTTCCGATCCAGCTCTCTGCTATGGCCTAGGAAAGCAGTGGAAGATGGCCCAAGTCCTTGGGCCCCTGCATCCACGTGGGAGACCCGGAAGAAACTCCTGGCTCCTGGCTTCAGCTCAGCGCAGCTCCGGCCATTGCAGCCAATTGGGGAGTGAACCAATGGAAGGAGCACCTCTCTCTCTCCCCCTCTCTCTGCCTCTCCTCTCTCTGTGTAACTCTTTCAAATAAATAAATATTCTTAAAAAAAAAAAAAAAAAGAGAAAAGCAATCAATAGACCACAGAATTCTGTGGTTCAATATGGTCCCAATGATATAAATTTGTATATATCAGTGTACATATTCACATCTTTTGAAAAACATAGATTTTTTTACCAATAATTTCATTTTGGTTGGCATTTCTGAGCATTTTCTTTAAGTTGTTTTTCAGTATACTGTTTAAATTTCACTACAATGTGTTCATTATGATAAAATAATTGCAAATGCAATTTTTTTTTTGACATGCATAGTTAGACAGTGAGAGAGAGACAGAGAGAAAGGTCTTCCTTCCATTGGTTCACTCCCCTAATGGCCGCCATGGCTGGTGCTGTGCCGATCTGAAGCCAGGAGCCGGGTACTTCCTCATGGTCTCCCATGTGGGTGCAGGGACCCAAGCACCTGGGCCATTCTCCACTGCTTTCTCGGGCCACAGCAGAGAGCTGGACTGGAAGAGGAGCAACCGGGACTAGTACCTGGTGCCCCAACAGGGACTAGAACCCAGGGTGCCTGCGCCGCAGGCGGAGGATTAGCCACGTGAGTCACGGCGCTGGCCGCAAACGCAATTTTAAAAGCACAAACCTTAGTGATTAGGATCAAGTACCTTTCCCATAGTCAGTCAAAAACTTTTTCTGAATATTTAAAAAAATGGGATGTATGAAGACACAAGCATCAACAGCAACAGTCACGCCAAGTTCTTCTGTGATTTATACTCACCTGTCCTAATTGGATAACAAAGTACATAAGTAACCCTTATTTAAGCCTTTCTTTTTTTCATTTTTATACTGTAGTTCTACATAATTGGCATAATAAAAGAATTAGCTTCTCCTCCATTTGCTAAAATGACATTTTGTGGGCCAGCATTCTGGCATAGTGTATAAAGCCACTGTATGCGACACCAGCATCCCAAATAGGCGCCAGTCTGAGTCCTGGTTGCTCAACTTCCTATTCAGCTCCCTGCTAACAGCCTGAAAAACGCAGCAAAAGACAGTGCAAGTGTTTGGGCCCCTGCCACCCACATGGGATATCTGGATGAAGCTCCTGGATCCTGGCTTTGGCCTGGCCCAGAGCTGGCAATTGTGGCCATCTGGGGAATGAACTAGTGCATGGAAGATCTCTCTCTCTTTCACTCTCTGTAACTCTTTCAAAATAAATAAATTAATTAATTAATTAAAAAAAAAATCTAGCTTCAAGCCAAGAACTGTAAAATTAACTGTCTGATTTCAGGCAAGTCACAACCATTTGCCTTTACTTTAAACAGGGGTCCTAACCCAATTCACAGAATTCTGTGGATCATCTGGGAAAACATGTGGAAGTACTTTATATACTTCAAAAACCATTTAAATTATCACCACTACTAATATTATTAAATGAACCTCCTACTTTTTTTTTTTTAATTTACCATCAGACTACACACATTGTTTATATGCCAACAAGTTCTTTAGGAACAACTATCATTCTAATACCAAGAGACTTTAAATTTTTTTCCCCTCCCAATCCAAGCAAATGTTATATAAACTAAGAAGTAAGGTTTAGAGTTATATTGGCCAACATGTTACCCATGTGTGTTTTTGATTTGCATTAAAATGTTTAAACTCATTGAAATAAAAAAATAAGTTTTTTACTAATTGTGGTTAAAACTTAATCACATTTAAGTGCTCAATGTTTCTGATCTAGTTTCTTTTTGAGATATTTAACACAGAACCTGATTTTCAGCTGTTCTAATCATGGGAACTCCAGCTGTACAAATGAATAACAAACCCCCAGCCAACATCTCTGGCATATCCAAGGCTTCCTGTCCTTTGATATACAGATCTGGAGATGTGTCCACAGGGACATGTCAGGGTCAGGGTCTTAAGAACTATCTCAAGGTGCCTAGCTCCTCAAGGGCAAAGGACATATGCCAAGCATGTGCAACAGATCTTGACTAAAGAAATGTAAACAGATAAGGCATAAGAGTCACAAGCATCCTCTATGAAATGCAAAGTAATTATATATTACAAAACACCTTTCACAATTCACCTGTACATTTATGCATAATTTAATGAAAGTAGACCTTTCTTAGGACTGAATTATCTATCTTACACATTTTGCAACCCCTATTAATGGTGCCTGTTTGCCCAGTAATGATTAATACATTAATGGAGGAAGCCCAAGTTAAACCACCTACCAGGAATGGCATTGCTACCATTTCATTTGGAACTGCTATAGAACAATGCCTTCATTACATAATTTCTTCAAGCATTAATTCAAAGATGTAATCTCTTAGATTTAATTCCTTAACCAAACAAAACTACCTCTGAAAACTAATTTTCCCTAAATTTAGTACAAATTAATTTGACAGGGGCCAGCGGGTAAAACCACTGCCTACAGTGCCGGCATCCCATATGGGTGCCGGTTTGAGTCCTGGCTGCTCCACTTCCTATCCAGCTCTCTGCCATGGTCTGGGAAAGCAGTAGAAGATGGCCCAAGCCCTTGGGCCCCTGCACCTGCATGGATTCCTGGAAGAAGCTCCTGGCTCCTGGCTTTGGATTGGCGCAGTTCCGGCCATTGTGGCCAATTGAGGAGTGAACCAGCAGATCGAAGACCTCACTCTCTTTCTCTCTCTACCTCGCCTTCTCTCTGTGTAACTCTTTCAAATAAAATAAATAAATCTTTAAAAAAATTAATTTGACAAAAAAAGATATTAGGCCATTTATATTCTTTATTCTAATTATTCATGCTGAAATACTAATGTACTTGATGATTGCTGTTCAACCTATTGGGGCTATTATATACTACAAAAATATGCATATTCTACTACATTTCTCCAATCCCAAATCCCAATTTCAAATCTGTTCCAAAAGATTTCAGATAAATAATTATGGACCTTAAAATAAATGAATTCATGCTACCACACCTCTCTATTGACGGAATATTTATCATATTTAAGTAAATATTTAAGTAAACCTACCAGACAGATTCCATAAATTGTGGATACAGAGTTTTGTAGTCATTGTCAAAGTCAATCCATCGGCCAAGTCTGGTGACAGTAGACTTCAAAAGACATAATTAAGGTAGTATTAGACAATGATCTTTGGTGGTTTTTTATTTCCATTGTCAAAATACATGGTAATTTTTTGAAAACAATCAATAGTTCAAGTAAATCTGTATTGGAAACTGATTAAGGATCAGTTTTCTTTACATTCATCCAAAAACACAGATAATATTATTGACCACTATTTGGCAAACACCAGGCACAACTGTTACTGGTAAGAATTACCAACGGGTGCTAGAATTAATGAATAAAAGAATATTTGCAAAGATTCTCACTTTAGGATACTCATTAATTGTGGGGAGCAACCCGGACTGGACTGAGTTACTGGAATTAAGACTTATTCTATGCATCTGCTCTCCCACAATATGGCGCTGGGAGAGGAGAAAACAGCTTCTACGCAGCTGCCTCTTGCCAACTTGAGTGATGACCTCCAGGAGCTGATCCTGCTCCTGATTGGAGGAGAGCAGCGTACTCGGCGTGTGGGTAGCAGAGTTGGGATTGGTGGAAGAGGACTATAAAGGAGGAGAGAGACAACATGCACCAGGAACATCTAAGGGGAACATCTAAGAGGAACACCTGTGCAGCCCCCGAGAGAGCCGGCCGGCGGTGTGCCGCTCCCCTGCGGAAGTGGGGAATGTGGCCAGGGGGAACTGCCCTTCCACGGAGGTGGAAGGGATAGTAGCCAACCCGGGAAGAACCAGCAGCAAACCCGGGGAGGGCCGAGCAGACAAAAGAACAGCGCAGGGTCCTGTGTCGTTCCTCCACGAAGAGGGGGAGCGACATAATGGTGCCGTGACTCAGATATGAAGCCTAGGCAGGGTTTAGTGTCGTTCCTCCATGAAGAGGGGGAGCGACAATTAATTACTAAAAAAAACCCTACAACTTTACAGAAGAAAAACTTGATAAAACCATACTCAAGTGAACAAGACTATCATCACTAATAAGATACAACAACAATATATGCCTCCTAATATGATATACTGAAAGGGGCACGGCATCACTTCTGAGGCACTTCTGCCAAAAACGTATAATCTAAATTGAATTATAAAGAAACATCAGAGAGGGACATTATATAAAATAACTCATCTGTATGCTTCAAAAGTGACAAGGTCACAAAAGACAAAGAAAATCTGAAAGAATGTTCCATACTGAAGGAGACTAAGACGACATGACAACTAAATTCAATGTGTGACCCCACATAGGACTGTGGGTTAGGAATAAAAATTAGTTGGGGTTAGCGCTGTAGCAGTGGGTTAATGCCCTAGCCTGAAGTGCCAGCATCCCATAGGGGCACCAGTTTGAGACCTGGCTGCTCCACTTCCTGTACAGCTCTCTGCTATGGCTTGAGAAAGCAATGGAAGATGGCCCAAATTCTTGGGCCCCTGCACCTGCGTGGGAGACCCAGAGGAAGCTCCTGGCTTCTGGCTTCGGATTGGCACAGCTCCGGCCGTTGCGGCCATCTGGGGAATGAACCATCAGATGGAGGAACTTTCTCTCTCTCTCTCTCTGCCTCTCCTCTCTCCGTGTAATTCTGACTTTCAAATAAACGAATAAATCTTAAAAAAAAATAGTGGGACAAATAATGACATTTAAATGAATCTATCATGTTTTATAAATATTAACTTCCTGGTTCTGAAAAGTTACACTATGGGGGTCGACACTGTGCCTAAGCAGGTAAAGCCACCATCTGTGGAGCTGGTATCCCATATGGGTGCCAGTTCCAATCCCAGCTGTTCCACTTTCAGTCCAGCTCTCTGCTAATGTGCCTGGAAAAGCAGCAGAGGATGACCCAAGTACTTGAGACCCTGTACCCATATGAGACCCAGAAAAAGCTCCTGGTTCCTGGCTTAGGACTGGCCCAACTCTGGCTGTTGTGGCCATTTGGGGAAGAGAACCAGTGGATGGACAAACTCTCTGTCTTTCCCTCTCTCTCTGTAACTCTGCCTTTCAAATAAATAAATCTCTAAAAAATGAAAAGTTGTACCATGAGTATTGAAGGTATCAGAAATTGGTTAAGATGGGGGCCTGCATTGTGATATAGCGGGTGAGGCCACTGCCTGTGTTGCTGGCATCCCATATGGCACTGGTGTGTGTCCCAGCTGCCCTACTTCCCATCCAGCTCCCTGCTAATGGCCTGAGAAATGCAGCAGAGGATGGGCCAAGTGCTTGGGTCCATGCACCCACATGGGTGACCTTGAGAAAGCTCCCAGCTCCAGCCTGGTCCAGCCTCAGCTATTGCAGCCATCTAGGGTGTGAACCAGCAGACAGAAAAGCTCTCTCTGTCTCTCTTCTCTCAGCAACTTTTTCAAATAAATAAATCTTTGGAAAAAAAAAGAAACTGGAAAAGATGGATGTCAGTTATAGAGAACTTTTCATAATATTTTCACATTATTTTAGTAAGCCTGAAATGATTTCAAAGTGAAAACTTAGGGGCCAGCGCTGTGGCGCAGAGGGTTAAAGCCTGGCCTGAAGCACGGGATTCCTATATGGGCGCTGGTTCTAGTCCTGGCTGCTCCACTTCCGATCCAGTTCTCTGCTATGGCCTGGGATAGCAGTAGAAGATGGCCCAAATCCTTGTGCCCCCACACCTGCATGGGAGACCTGGAAAAAGCTCCTGGCTCCCGGCTTCGGATCGGGGAAGCTCCAGCTATTGTGGCCATCTGGGGAGTGAACCAGCAGATGGAAGACTCACTCTCTCTGTCTCTACCTCTCTCTGTAACTCTTTCAAATAAATAAAATAAATCTTAAAAAAAAAAATGTGAAAAGTTAAAGACCTGTGTCCTTGTTATACTCATGATTTTACCCTATTGGTAACAAGGCAAGAAAGTTAGCCTGCAAAAAAATTGAGGAGCTCTGATTTTTCATGTTGTTGAAATCAGTTTATTCATTGGTGAAGAAAAGCCACTCAAGATTTTGGTTTCTGTTTGTTTGTTTCAAAGATTTATTTATTTATTTATTTATTTGAAAGGCAGAGTTACAGAGAGACAGACAGAGAGACAGATCTTCCATCTGTTGGTTCACTCCCCAACTGGCCACAATGGCTGGGCCAAGCTGAAGCCAGGAGCCCAGAGCTTCTTCCCAGTTTCCCACATGAGTGCAGGGGCCCAACCACTTTCCACAGTTTTCCCAGATAATTAGCAGGGAGCTAGATGGGAAGTGGAGCAGCCAGGTCTCAAACCGGCACCTACATAGGATGCTGGCATCACAGGCAGCAGTTTTGTCTGCTATGCCACAATGCCAGCCCATACTCAAGGTTTTTGAGCAGAGGAAAAGCATGAAGACAGTTTTGTAGAGTAAAAAACATGGCAGCCTTACTGGAAAGGTCATGAGGAACATGCTGGATAGATTTACAGAAATGAACATGATGGTAGGTGAGGATCTAGGGAAAGATTATTAGAATTTAGTGACTATATACTATGAGAAAGGACTTGATAGGATTTGGTGCCTGGTTTTGATCACGTGGATTAATGTCTGAAGGATGGAAGGAATGATACCATCGCCAGAATAGAGAATTCTAAACAACAAGGTTGAGAGGTCAAAGGTAAGATGGAGTCTACTGAAGAAATAAAAGAAGCCATACAGACACAGTAATGTAATCTGAGATGCAGGGAAAGAACAAGTGGGCAGCAGCTCTCCGGCTGTGGGAGCTCTGTTATTATGAGAAGCAGCAGGAAACAGGGGTGTCAAACTCACATAATAGTTCAGGAACTGGCATCGTGGCACAGCAGGTCAAGCAACCACCCAGAATATCCTCATTCCATGTCACAGCACCAGTCTGAGCTCTCTGTTTGAGCAAATGCGCTTGGGAAAGTGGAGGAAGATGAACGACCCAACTGCTCGGGGCCCTCCCAACAAAGTAGGAGACTTGGATGGAATTCTGGGCTCTTGACTTCACCCTGGGGCGGACCCAGTTGTTGCATTCATTTGGGAGCGAACCAGTTAACAGAAGAAATCTTTTTCTCTCTGATCGTCTTTGTCTTTCCCTCTCTGTCACTCTACCTTTCAAGTAAATAAAATCTTTAATATAAAAAAGAATGGTTCAAACTTGAATTTTTAAAAATACCTGAATTATTTTACTGAAACACTGAGGTAAATATGATTTTTCATGGTTATATACTGTTTGTAGGCAGGAGATTAAATATGAAGAGCAACAAAGTACATGGAAGTCAGAAAAGAGAGGGTTTAGTTTAGGCTAAAAGTTTAAGTAAGAGGGTTGGAGGGGACTCTTCTTAGGTACATACAGTATACAGGGTCAATCCCTCCTGTGTTACACCTCACACAGGCAACCATACTTTTGGGAGTAATTCATAAAGGGTGCAAAGGACCATAAACAATTCAAGTCCCATTTACGAAGTCAATTTTGTGTTTATTCAACAGAAAACAACCCAACATACCTTCCACTCTGTAGAGTATCTCATCACAATTGCTCGGCACTGATTGTTATACTCTGCAATACCCATTTTGGCAACATCCTCTGGTCCTTTGATCCCCAGTGTCTTATCAATTTCATATTCCTGAAAATTTTTTGATAAGCTTGTTAACATTCCTATCAAACTATAGGAACTAAGTAACTCTAGAAAATAGCTTTAAAAATGAGTTCTTAAAAAAACTGTACAGAGAAAATGAACTATAAATAATGTTATAGAAATGAGGTTAAAAAACTGACATAGTCAAAACTCTTAGTAATTTATTATATGATGAAATATAATAATCTATAAGATCTGGAACATTATAAGGCTAGAAGCAAACATACCACAGGTAAACCATGACAATCCCATCCAAATCTTCTGTCAACGTGAAACCCACTCTGGTGAGCATATCTTGTAACTATATCTTTAATTGTCCCTGCAAGTATATGTCCATAGTGAGGCAGTCCAGTTGCAAAAGGAGGCCCATCATAGAAGGTAAATCTAACAGAGATAATCAAAACACAATGTTAAAAGACAGCAAGAATTTAGGACATGTTTCTATAGATAGCTCCTGTCACAGTGAAATCTTTAGGGAAAAGAAAACTGGCAAGATTAGGATGTTCACAGATATAATTTAATAGACATTTATTAAATGTCTTGCCTTCATAAAGGTTACAGTTATGGTAGCGCTGGAGAGACTGTCATTAAAACAGTCATTTTATTTATTAGTTCCTTGTAATAGGGCAAGTTATTAACCCAGAGCCTGAGCTATCTCATCCGTAAAGCAGGACAATAAACACTTATTTCATAGTTTCTGAGCAGAGAAGACACCTAATGGAAACAGTGACTAAAGGACTAGTCTTTTAGGAGAATGGACACTAGAGGCAGGAAGTGTAGTAGTAAAGTTCCACAGGGTACTTACACTTAGGTCTAAGTGCCTCAGTGAGGGTGCTGATTATGATAAAGGTAGAAAGGAAGTGGGTGGTATATAAACGCTATTCGGAGGACGTCTTAAACAGAATCTCCCCTCATAAGAACTCATTCATTCAACATATTGAGTACTCACTATATAGAAAACCGGGAGACTCTGGGACTACAAAGATGAATAAAGTTTCTATTTTAATGGAACGAAGTCTAAGAAATGACTACTATTAAGCACTCTACCTTTACAAAAGAAACTCACATACTTTGGCCTGTGTTTTGATTGCTTTAAGCATTCCTGAAAACAATTAAATTCAGACCAGAACTGCAAAATTTTCTCTTCTTCAGCAGGAAAATTGATGTTTTCTGGAACTTGTTGAACCATTTTGTTGCTGAAAGAGAAAACAAATATACCACTGTCAAAAAGAAATCTAAATTAACAGCATACTCTATTATGAAAATGGCTATATACTTCACTATCTATATTACCTAGTACTTTAAAATATTAATTTTACTGAGTTAAGATTCACATATGATAAAGTATATACTTTCAAAGTATATAAAACAATATATTCATAAAGTTGTATAACCATCACTACTATTTAATTTCAGGACATTTTTAATATTCTAATCCCAAATCCCATAACCATGAGCAGTCTTTCCATATTCTCTCCTGCCTCTGTCCTGGTAACCATTAATTTGTTTTCCTTTTTTTAAGATTTATTGGCCGGTGCTGTGGCACAGTATGTAAAGCTGCCGCCTGCAGTGCTGGTATCCCATATGGGTGCAGGTTTGATTCCCGGCTGCTCCACTTCCGATCCAGCTCTCTGCTGTGGCCTGGGAAAGCAGAAGATAGCCCAGGTCCTTGGGCCCCTGCACCAGCGTGGGAGACCTGGAAGAAGCTCCTGGCTCCAGGCTTCAGATCGGCACAGTTCTGGCTGTTGCGGCCAACTGGGGAGTGAATCAGTGGATAGAAGACATCTCTCTGCCTCTCCCTCTCTCTGTGTAACTCTGATTTTCAACAGCCAGGGTTGGGCCAGGCCAAAGTCAGGAGCTAGGAAATCTGGATCTCCCACTTATGTGGCAGGGGCCTGAGCACTTGGACAATCTTCTGCTGCTCTCCCCAGGCCATTAGCAGGGAGTTGGAAGCAGCCAGAACGCGAATCAGTGCCCATATGGGATGCTGGTGTCGCAGGCAGTGGCTTTACTTGCTAATCTACAACACCGACCCCTACACTTGCCTTTTTAAGAAACTGTCAAAATATTTTCTTTTTTTAAAATATTTTTAAAGGTGTTTATTTACTTGAAAGTCAGAGTTACACTGAAAGAGAAGGAGAGGCAGAGAGAGAGAGAGAGAGAGAGAGAGAGAGAGAGAGAATGGTCTTCCATCTGCTGGCTCACTCCCCAAATGGCTGCAACTGCTGGGGCCACGCCAATCGAAGCCAGGAGTCAGGAGCTTCCCCCGGTCTCCCACACTGATGCAGGAGCCCAAGGACTTGGGCCATCCTCCACTGCCTTCCCAGGCCACAGAAGAGAGCTGGATAAGAAGTGGAGCAGCCGGGCCTCGAACCGGCACCCACATGGGATACTGGCACTGCAGGCAGTGGCCCTACCCAGTACGCCACAGCGCCGGCCCCAACTGTCAAAATATTTTCAAAAATGACTATGCTGTGAATAAGGATTCCAATTTTCCCATATTCTCTCCAACATTCCTTATTATCTATCTTTAGATTATAAACAATCTGGAGGCTGCTAAGAAGTATTTCATTATAGTTTTGATTTGCATTTCCCTCATGAGTAATGATACTGAGCATCTTCCCATGCACTTACTGACTACTTGTGTATCTTCTTTTCTTCTTTGGATAAATGTTTATTCATCCTTCAGCTATTAGTTTACAGAGTTCTTCAAACAGTCTGGATATAAGTACCTTATCTCGTACATGATTTGTAAAAATTTTTTCTCATTCTGTGGGTTATCTTTTAATTTTTTTGGTAGCATTTTCTGAAGCATAAAACCCACCCTCATGGGGTCCAGGGACCCCAGCACTTGGGCCATCTTCTGCTGCTTTCCCAGGCACATTAGCAGGCAGCTGGATCAGAAGTGGAACATCCAGGAATCAAACCAGTGCCCACACGGGATGCCCACACTGCAGGTGGCAGCTTAACCCACGACGCCACAGCGCCAGCATCCAAAGAATTATTTTGATGAGCTCAATTTATCTATTTTCATTTTGCTGCTTGCAGCTTTTTGTGTGAAATCTAATACATCATTAACCAAACCAGGTTGTAAAATTTCAGATTAGGAGCAGACATCTGGCACAGCTGTTAAGATGCCACTTGGGAGGCAGTGTTGTGGCACAGTGTGTTAAGATGTCATCTGCAACGCTAGCATCTCCTATAAGCACCAGTTTCAGTTACTGGCTGCTCCATTTCTGATCCAGCTCCCCTTATGTGCCTGAGAAGACAGCACAAAAGATGGTCCAGGTACTTGGGACCCTGCAATCCATGTGGGAGTTCCAGGCTCCTGACTTTGGCCTGGTCTAGCCCTGGCTGTTACGGCCATTTGGGAAGTGAACCGGCGATGAAAAATCTCTCTCTCCCCTACTCTGTAACTGCCTTTCAAGTAAATAAATTAAAAAAGAGATGTCACTTGCAGTGTAGAGTACCTGGGTTTCTACTAGCCAAGCATCCTGCAAATGTGCACCCTGAGATGCAGCACTGATGCCATTCATGTGGGAGTCTGGACTGAATTCCAGGCTCCTGGCTTTGGCCTGGTCCAGCCCTTGCTGTTATGGGCATTTGGGGAATGATCAAGCAGATGGATAATCCTCCCCTTCCCCTGTGTACATGTCTTTGTTTTCCTGCCTTTCAAATAAAAATAAACAAGTATAATGGCTAACATGCTAATTAAAACCTGAAATTTTTAGCTTACATTTGAGTCTATGATCCACTTTGAGTCATTATTATATATGATATGAGGAAGTGGTACACAGTACTAATTTTTTACAAAATTGTGTCCAAATCACATTCTTCATTATTTTTCAATTACAATATAAAATTCAGTAATGACAGTCAACATGTTTCTTTTTTTTCTTTCTTTCTTTTTTTTTTTTTTTTTTTTTGACAGGCAGAGTGGACAGTGAGACAGAGAGAGACAGAGAGAAACGTCTTCCTTTGCCGTTGGTTCACCCTCCAATGGCCAGCGCGCTGCGGCTGGTGCACCGCGCTGATCCGAACGCAGGAGCCAGGTGCTTCTCCTGGTCTCCCATGGGGTGCAGAGCCCAAACACTTGGGCCATCCTCCACTGCACTCCTGGGCAACAGCAGAGAGCTGGCCTGGAAGAGGGGCAACTGGGACAGAATCTGGCGCCCCGACCAGGACTAGAATCCGGTGTGCCAGTGCCGCAAGGCAGAGGATTAGCCTATTGAGCTGCGGCACCGCCCCAACATGTTTCTAAAAGCAAGTGCGAAAATCTTGGAAACTCAGTCTGATGGTGCTAAAAATTCATTAATAATCTGAAAAAAACTCATGTTGAGAAAACTATTCGTCTAAGAATTTTCTTATAATTACATAAGGTGCTTCTATTAAAATAACTTCATCTTTGTTTGTTTTTGTAAGATTTATCTACTTATTTGAAGAGCAGAGTGATAAAGAAAAGGAGACAGAGGAATCTTCCCTCCACTGGTCCATGGTAGCAACAGCTGAATCCATGAACTCCATCTGAATCTCTCAAAGGGGTGGCAGGGACTCAAGTACTTGAGCCACCATCTGCTGCTCCCCAGTTACTTTAGCAGGGAACTAGGTTGGAAGCAGGGTAGCTGGGACTTGAATTGGCACTCCAATATGGAACGTGGGCAGGCAAAATGGTGGCTTAACCTGCTAAGCCACAGCACCTGCTTCCTCTTCTCTTTGAGGGAAACAGGTAAACTTTTAAAAGTCCTTAAACCTAAAAAATTAAGAATTCCACATTTTAAAGTTTACTACAATGTTCCATTAGATCCTTTTTATTGCTACTCATGGACAAACTATATTTCTGATTTGGTCCCTGATGAAAGAAGTCCTAAAGTGTCTTTCTAAAGTTTTGCTAACAACCTCATGCAGAAGCACTTGATCAGTCTGAGACTTAACTGCCTAGGGAGTATCTTCAAGTCCCTTCCTCCTGAAATCCTATTTATTCTTACGCACAATTATAATAACGCTGGTGACCATAATTCTAAGCCAACATCAGATTAGAAGACAGGATTGCTAACAATGAGAGAACAGAAAAGATGGAAAACCTTAAAGACTCAAGAACTACAACAGTCTGGGGTAAATGACCTTAGGAGAAAGGACACCTCACACCTGAACCATTCTTGACAGTATTGAAGGCATCATAGCCTAAGCACAGCAAACGAATCAAGCCATTAAAAAGAAAGAAAAAAATGACTTGTGACAGATAGTGTCTTTCCTATTCTTTCACTGCTATTAATTTTTTAGATAAAAGAATATCTCTAAATTTTTGACTTTTCTTTAAGGGCTGGAGGCTGTGTGAAGCCTCTTTTTAAAAATGTGGGGAGGCCGATGCCGCGGCTCACTAGGCTAATCCTCTGCCTTGCGGCGCCAGCACACCAGGTTCTAGTTCCGGTAGGGGTGCTGGATTCTGTCCTGGTTGCCCCTCTTCCAGGCCAGCTCTCTGCTGTGGCCAGGGAGTGCAGTGGAGGATGGCCCAAGTGCTTGGGCCCTGCACCCCATGGGAGACCAGGAGAAGCACCTGGCTCCTGGCTTCAGATCAGCGCGGTGCGCTGGCCACATCGCGCCAGCCGTGGCAGCCATTGGAGGGTGAACCAACAGCAGAAGGAAGACCTTTCTCTTTGTCTCTCACTGTCCACTCTGCCTGTCAAAAATTAAAAAAAAAAAAAAAAAAAAAAAAAGTGGGGAAAAATTTTAAAGGCAGAGGGGTAGGCAGAGAGAGATCGATCTTCTAGCTGCTGGTTCACTCCCCAAATGTCTGGCAACAGCTAGGTCTGGGCCATGAGTATAGAATTCAATCTGGGTCTTCCACATGGGTGGCAGGCACCCAAGTATTTGATCTGTCTTCTACTGCCTCCACGGTGCACTGAAAGCAGAATAGCCAAAATTCTAATCCAGAATTGTGAGATGGTATGTGGGTATCCCAAGCACTCTTAACCACTATTCCAAATGCTAGGGAAAATAAGTTAAGAACATTCAGGCCACATAATAAACTGAAGTAGCCATTTCCAATCAGAGTGCACCATTAAATGGCATTAAGTAGAAGCTGTTTATACCTTCAATTCTTACTACAATCTCCAGCCTTTCAACAATGGAAAGAAGTGTTAGACTCCACATTTACTGACTTATTTAGACTCTACATTATTGACTTATTAACTGTCTTATTGATTCAGCAGCTACCTTATTAGAAGCCGTTTGAAACTTATGGGATTGTACTTGAACACTAACAGACCTTTAGATAACTACACGTTCATTTCTGTCATTTCATTTTTTAAAAATTTTTATTTAATTATTTGAAGGGAAAAAAGAGACAGATCTTCCATCTGCTTGTTCAATCCCCAAATGCCCACAACACTGGGCCAGGCAAGGGCCAAAAGCCCAGAACTCAATACAGATCTCTCATGAAGGAGTTGGGGACCTAAGGACTTGAGCTATCACCTGCTGCCTCCCAGTGGGGTGCATTAGCAGGAAGCTGGAATCAGAAGCAGAGCTGAGACTCAAATCCAGGCACTCTGAAATGGGATGCAGGTATCCCAAGCTGCAGCCTTACTGTTGAGCCAAATGCCTATCCTCCATTACTGTCACCTTAAAAAAAAAAAAAAAAAAAAAAAAAAGCCATGAGTATAGAATTCAATTCTTCTTGGAGAAAATAAGACTTTAATGTTTTCTAAGAAGAGAGATTCTTTTACTGAGTTACCCAGGGAGTTTCTACTCTTTTTTTTTTGTTGTTGTTGTTTTTTTTTTTTTTTTTTTTTTGACAGGCAGAGTGGACAGTGAGAGAGAGAGACAGAGAGAGAAAGGTCTTCCTTTTGCCGTTGGTTCACCCTCCAATGGCCGCCGCTGCAGCCGGCGCACCGCGCTGATCCAATGGCAGGAGCCAGGATCCAGGTGCTTTTCCTGGTCTCCCATGGGGTGCAGGGCCCAAGCACCTGGGCCATCCTCCACTGCACTCCCTGGCCATAGCAGAGAGCTGGCCTGGAAGAGGGGCAACCGGGACAGAATCCGGCGCCCCGACCGGGACTAGAACCCGGTGTGCCGGCGCCGCAAGGTGGAGGATTAGCCTATTGAGCCACGGCGCCGGCCTCTTTTTTTTTTTTTTTTAAGGTTTATTTATTTATTTGAAAGTCAGAGTTACAGAGAGAGAGAAGAGGCAGAGAGGTCTTCCGTTCAGTGGTTCAATTCAGTTTCTCTATGACTCTCTCTCACTGTTTGTAACTCTACCTCTCAAATAAAATTTAAAAAAAAAAAAAAAAAAGAAAGAAAGAAATGCAGACTCATTGGGGCCCGCACTGTGGCACTGCCTGTGATGCCAGCATCCCACATGGGCTCCAGTTAGAGTTCTAGCTGTTCCACTTCCGATCCAGCTCTCTGCTAATGCACCTGGGATAGCAGTGGAAGATGGCCCAAATGCTTGAGCCCCTGCACCCACATTGGAGACCCAGAAGAGGCTCCTGACTTTGGTCTGGCAGAGCCCAAGCTGTTGCAGCCACTTGGGAAGTGAACCAGCAGTCCAGCAGTTGGAAGATCTCTTTCTCTCTAACTGCCTTTCAAATAAATGAAATAAACCAAAAAGAAAAAGAAAAAAAGAAAAAAAAAAAAGAAAGAAAGAAAGAAAGAAATGCAGACCCGCCAGTCCCACCATGGACCTGAATTCAAATCCTACTTTTTAATTTTTTTTTTTTTTTTTTTTTTGGAGAGTTGGAGAGACAAGAGATTTGCATCCACTGTTTCCCTCTCCAAATGCCTGCAATGGCCTGGAGACAAAGCAAGAACTTAATCCAGGTTTTCCCACATAAGTAGCAGAACACACTTAAGTCATCATTTCTACTTCCCGGAGTCTACATCAGCAAGAAACTTTACTCAGAAGCTGCAGCAGGAGACTGAACTAACACTAACACACTCCAGAGTGGTACAAAGGCATCTTAACAAGCTTAACTGCTAGACTAAATGCCTCCCCAGAATCTGCATTTTCACAAGATCCCTGGAGGACTGGCAATATTCTGACAATTTTTCAGACACCCATCTGGACCATTTTTCTTCTTTGACAAAATAAGACTTTATGTTTTCTAAGAAGAGAGATTCTAACTTTTACTGAGTTACCTAGGGAGTTTCTACTCTTTCCAGGATTAAGAATCACTGCACTATTATGCCAACACCACAAACCCAGGGTCACATCCTTGGTCGTTCCAGGAAGAACCATGTTCCAGTGACCGGGCTATGGCGGCTGCTGAAGAGAAACAGCCGCCATGCAAAAATCACAGGATTGCTCTGGCCCATTGCATCCACTAGAGAGCTGTACTTGCACAACAGCCTCCAGCAACCACAGGGCGGGGGGAGAGAAAGTCAATCTTGCCAGGATGCCCACATCTCCCTCCAACCCAAGCTCCCTTCTCTTCCCTAGTCCCCAACTCCCTCAGGCCACCTTAGCCTTGACTTCTAGTTCAGCAATCTCCAGACTACTCTCCTTGACTTCACTTGTGTTTATCTCATGAACTTGTATTTCTTGGAAAAGTATACTGAAACCATATTTTATTTAAAATCTCATATTCTTCCCCTTTAAAAAAAAAACTCATTTAGAGACATAGATCTCCCATCTGCTGGCTTACTTCCTGACTGCCCCCAACAGCCTGGGGCTAGGCCATACGGAAGCCAGGTATTCAATAGGGGTGGCAGGGACCCAAGCAGTCACCTGGCTGCCTCCCAGTGTATGCATTAGTAGGAAGTGGGATTCAGGAATGCAGCCAGAACCCAACTGCAGGCATTATGCAGGTTTCACAAGCAGCAGCTTAAACACTGGGCCAAACATTTGCCCCAACAATCTCCCCTTTTACCTATATTACAATAGTGATTCCGTTATTCCTCCCACTTACCTAGGCATGACACCTCTGAGACACCCCTGATACTCAGATGCACCGCATAACAGATTAATCACCGAATCATGTGGGTCCCACCTCTAAGTTTCTCTACTCCCTATTTTTCATTGCCAGGTCTTTGTAACTTTTTACATTAAGTCAAATTTAACCCCAAGGTAGGTGCACCTCAAGCCTTCCCCCAACTTAGACACAGCCTATTAACATACCAATGGCATAGAAAAATGTACAAAACATGCGTAAGTGTATAAGATATTCCCGGAAAATAACTGAAAACAACTTCCATGATGACCAACGTAAATTATGGAATTTTAATACAATGAATATCATGTGTCATTAAAAATAAGCTGGTATGTAACAAATATATAAATTGCTTGCACATATTGAGGGGGAAAAATAGAGCAAGTTGGTTTCCTATTACATGTACTGCATTGTTTTCAAAAGCTGTCTACTCATTTCAAACACCGCCTCACTTAAAAAGGCAACCACAAATCCATAATGCAGGAAGCTAGGAGCCACTGCCACCTGCTAGTCACACACATTCTATACTGCAATGAAGACAGCGACTCCCCATCTCCTAAATCAACTCTTTTAAATTCTGCAGTATCCTTGCTTCTTTCCCCAGCTCCTACTCATCCTCAAGCTTTCAAGTCCTCCCGGACATACGTGCACTTGGCGCCCGCAGCATCAGACCGTGTGTGAGCCTAGGAGCAGGACGCCGCTCTGGCCCCGGGTCCCCACGGGAAGCAGGAATGAAGAGCCCGGCCTTGGTTTGCTCCTAAGAATACGTAGACTTGGCAGGAGCCTCGCCCAGACTGGACTTCTCCAATGTGCTCCATATCCCTAAATTCTCACAACCACCAGGGTTCAAGGACCACCACGGACTCGGCGCACACCTGAGTAATTTTTGAAGGTTGTGGTCCCCGGCCCAAGGAGTCAGCCAGGGATTCAAGCTCAGTTTCGGCTTTCGCAGCACCACCCAATTTTCGCCGTTGGAAAGAATCACATATACGCGACCAACACACTATGAACCCTCAAGAAACGTGATCTTTCTTTAAAAACAATTAAATAAATCATGCCCTACGGTCTCTGGGTTGTAAAGTGTGCGCGATCTTTGCCTACGCGGGCAGGACTTGGCGCACTCCTAGAGCCTGCAGGCAGGGCCATGAGCACTCCAGGGGCCCTGCGGACCTGGCGCACCCGAAGAACCCGGCCGGCAGGACTATGGACGCCCGAAGGCCCGGCAAGCAGGACCCGGAGCACCCGAGGGGCCCAGCGTACCTGGAGAGCCCCACGGGCCGGCAAGCCCAGAAAGAAACCCGCGTCCACGCCGCAGCCCGGTGCTCTAAGGTGATGCAACCCCCCTCACAGTGTGCAGCGCAGAGGCCGGCTCCGCACCGGCGAATCAGCGCGCGCCGCCTGACACCCGCCAACAAGCCGGGCGCCGATTGACTTTCCTGGGTCCCAGCCACGCCCACTCGCCGAGTCCTGAGCCGCTGCGCATGCTGGGAAGGCGGATCCGCGACGGAGGAGTGAAATGGAGCTTCCTAGACTAGCCGGGGTGGCCACCTGGTGTGTTCAGTATTAGAACATCTGTGTGTGTGTGTGTGTGTGTGTCTGTGTGTGTTGGGGGAGCACTTACTCGTTATTTTGTGTGTGTTGTCTAACTGACATTTAAGATCTATACCTTATCTCCAATGTGGCCACCTGGTGTGTTCAGTATTAGAACATCTGTGTGTGTGTGTGTGTGTGTGTGTGTGTGTGTGTGTTGGGGGGAGCACTTACTCGTTATTTTGTGTGTGTTGTCTAACTGACATTTAAGATCTATAACTTACCTCCAATGTAGAAGACACCTAAACCAATGCCCCTCAGTACCTAGACTAGCCGGGGTGGCCACCTGGTGTGTTCAGTATTAGAACATCTCATGTGTGTGTGTGTGTGTGTGTTGGGGGGAGCACTTGCTCATTTTGTGTGTGTCTAACTGACATTTAAGATCTATACCTTACCTCCAATGTGGCCACCTGGTGTGTTCAGTATTAGAACATCTGTGTGTGTGTGTGTGTCTGTGTGTGTTGGGGGGAGCACTTACTCGTTATTTTGTGCGTGTTGTCTAACTGATCTATACCTTATCTCCAATGTAGAAGACACCTAAACCAATGCCTCTCAGTACTTAGGCTTCCGGAGCAGTGGTTTCCATGCTGAGAAGCGAATTCTGACCGCTTTTCCTGTGGTAAATGGCAACAAAAGGGAAGGTAGAGCCTGAAAACCAGCTTTAAAATGTTATTGTACTTTAAAATGTTTCCTGTAATAAAAACATTTGCTTACTTATTGTCATGGTTGGGCTTCTGCCCGACGCCATCCAGACCTGTTAAAAACGCAATCTGGAATTTGGCACCAGGGCCTATGAAGGAATTTTGAGCTCCAACAAACTCAGGGTAGTTCTGAATTAAAATGCTTGTTCTGTGTAAAGGGACGAAATAGGTAGACAGCACCTCCTTATTAAGGAGGAACATTGTGATAGCCACTTAGCATTTATTCAACAGTTATTTGTAGTGAGGTCCTACTAAGTGTCAAGGATTAGAGTGGTTTGTTGTCCCCCATCAGAGGTTACTTTTCTCCCTTGAGCAAATTATGTATTTAGTAGATGCTATTCAAGTTTTTGCGTTCCTGAAGTTGCCACTTTGTTCAGTGCCATCTTTTTTAAAAGAAGTATTTATTTATTTATTTTATTTTGACAGGCAGAGTGGACAGTGAGAGAGAGAGACAGAAAGAAAGGTCTTCCTTTGCCATTGGTTCACCCCCCCAATGGCCACTGCGGCCGGTGCACTGCAGCCGGTGCACCATGCTGATCCGAAGCCAGGAGCCAGGTGCTTCCTCCTGGTCTCCCATGCGCGTGCGGGGCCCAAGCACTTGGGCCATCCTTCACTGCCTTCCGGGGCCATAGCAGAGAGCTGGACTGGAAGAGGAGCAACCAGGACAGAATCTGGCTCTCCCACCAGGACTAGAACCCGGTGTGCCGGCGCCACAGGCGGAGGATTAGCCTATTGAGCCATGGCGCTGGCCAGTATTTATTCATTTTTAAGGTCAGGGAGAAATAGAGATCTTCCATCTACTGGTTCACTCTCTAGAAGTCCTCCAACAGGCAGCAGCCAGGAGCTTCTTCTGGGTCTCCCACGTGAGTGCAGGGGCCCAAACAGTTGGGCTGTCTTCCTCTGCTTTCCCAGGCCATTAGCAGGGAACTGAAACTTAAGTGGGGCAGCCAGGACTCAGACCAGTGCTCATATTGGATGCTGATATAACAGGAGGCAGCTTTACCCACTACACAACACTGGCCCCTGTTCAGTGTTTGTATTTATTCAGGGGTCGGCGCTTTGGCTTAAGCGGGTTTAAACTGCAGCCTGCAGCACCAGCATCTCATATGGGCACTGGCTGTTCCAGCTGTTACACTTCCAACACAGCTCCCTGCTAATGTGCCTGGGAAAGCACTGGAAGATGGCCAAGCACTTGGGTCCCTGCACCCATATGGGAGACCAGGAAGGGGCTCCTGGCTCCAGCTTTTGCGTCCATTTGGGGAGTAAACCAGCTGATGGAAGTCCTTTCTCTCTCTCCCTCTGTTTGTAAATGTCTCACAAGTAAGTCTGTCCTTAATGTGTTGTTCATTGTGAATGGATGCTGTGGCTGGTACGCAAACAGTATTTTGCAGTTTATGTTTCTGTGTCGGTGCAAATTGTTGAAGTCTCTACATAATGTATACTAAATTGATCTCCTGTATATAAAAAGAGAATTGAAGGCGAATCTTGATGTGAATAGAGTGGGAGAGGGAGCAGGAGGTGGGAGGGTTGCGGGTGGGAGGGAAGTTGTAGGGGTGGGGGGGAAGGCCATTGTAATCCATGAGCTGCACTTTGGAAATTTATATTTATTAAATAAAAGTGAAAAAAAAATTAAAAAAAGTACACCAAGAAAAATTGGTGAGGTAGACTGACAAGTCTGATGATTTCAAAATTGGATTGAGAAATATTTTATAATACTGTTGGAAGGTGTGTTGTCTAGAAAAGTTAATCAAATGAAAGAAATATTCCTGAAAAATTTAACTGTGTTCAAAATATATCACTTGAAGAGCTGAACCATAATTTTTGCAGAAAAACTGAAAATCCAAGAAATCAGGTAACCATACTAAGTAGAAAGATGGAGATAAATATCAGAGGAAACAAAAAATTGTTGAGGGGCCAATGCTGTGGCATAGCAGTTAAAGCTGCTACCTGCGGTGCCAACATCCCACATGGCCACCGGTTCTAGTCCCAGCTGCTCCTCTTCTGATCGAGCTCTCTGCTATGGCCTGGGAAAGCAGTAGATGGTGGCCCAAGTCCCTGGGCTCCTGCACCCGCATGGAAGACCTGGAAGAAGCTCCTGGCTTCAGATCGGCCCAGCTCCTGCCATTGTGGCCATTAGGGGCATGAACTAGCAGATGGAAGACCTCTCTCTGCCTCTAACTCTGCCTGTCAAATAAACTGATAAAAATTTGTTGAAGATGATTTTATTTAGGGAGCAGGAATTGGGGGTGGGAAATGCCATTTTATGTCACTCATTTGCTTTGGAGACAGATGTGACTTCTAATATGGATACAAATTCTTGGACATTCCTCCCATTGAGAAATGAGGTTGTATCTCTATTGACCTGTAGAATACCGTGGAGTGGAAGTGAATAGTTAGCTTCTGGGCTCCGGCCTTAGCGATTGGCTGCATCAGCTTTCTGCCTGTGAGAACAGTTGCTCCTAGTTGCCAAGCTGTAAGCCCAGGGACAGGCACTGTGTGGGTGAGCTATCTGAGAAGTAGGTCTTCTAGCCCAGCTGAGCCTGTCCAATGACTCCATAGAGTAGATGAGCAGTCCCCATTTGTAAGCAAATTAATGATCGTTACTGGGATGATTTGCTATGGAGCAAAAGATTAAGGTTAAAAATGTAATCTGTATCAAGAAAAGGTGGAACTTTTGCATTATTTATCCTGTTGAGTGGTTATTCCCATTCTGTTTGAAGTCTCAGAAACACAGGGATCCAGGATTCTTCTTCAAGATACTTAGTTCCTTTTACCCTAATTTATTTCAAAAAACATACACAATACAGAAAGTTCATGGCAAATGAACATTATCTTTTATTTTCATTTGTCCATGAATTTCCTGTGGTACTTTTTTTTTTTATTATTATTTATTGACAGGTAGAGTTATAGCCAGTGAGAGAGACAGACAAAGGTCTTCCTTCCATTGGTTCATTCCCCAAATGGCCGCCACGGCTGGCACTGTGCCGATCCGAAGCCAGGAGCCAGGTGCTTCCTCCTGGTTTCCCATGCAGGTGCAGGGCCCAAGCACTTGGGCCATCCTCCACTGCCTTCCTGGGCCACAGCAGAGAGCTGGACTGGAAGAGGAGCAAACAGGACTAGAACCCTCTTGGATCTTACATTCATGCAAGATGTAAACCAATACTAAAATAATTTCAGTATACACTTGATGGCTCAATGATATTCCCTTACACTGCCTATGTAGCACTACTTTATGCATAGTTTATTTTTTAAAGATTATTTATTTATTTATTTGAGAGGTAGAGTTATAGTGAGAGGGAGAGACAGAGAGAAAGGTCTTTCATATGCTGGTTAACTCCCCAAATGGCCACAACGGCCAGAGCTGTGCGGATCCAAAGCCAGGAGCCAGGAGCTTCTTCCAAGTCTTCCATGTGACTGCAGGGGCCCAAGGACTTGGGCCATCTTCTACTGCTTTCCCAGGCCATAGCAGAGAGCAATTCAGGAAGAGGAGCACCCGGGACTCTAACCAGGGCCCATATGGGATGCTGGCACTACAGGCGGAGGGTTAACCTATTGTGCCACAGCGCTGACCCCAGAGCTTATTTTGATAGGAGGCATATCTATCTCGAATCCTAGCCATGTGGGCTTATATAACAAAATAAATCTATTTCCCTATCTAGACTTGCGGTCCTAATTATTGGCTACCTACCTGTTACTTCGTATTTGCCATGCTTTGAATAGGATGAGGCTCCAGAATTCATGTTTAAATCTCAAACTCATAAATTGATAGCACTGAGGATAGAAACAATTCAATTATGGTGTTTAAGAGGTAAGCCTAATGGGAGGTCCTTATGTCAATGGATGTGCCCTCAACAGGTAGTTTTTAAAAAAAATTTTTTTTATTTATTTGACAGGTAGAGTTACAGACAGTGAAAGAGAGAAAGGTCTTCCTTCCGTTGGTTCACTCCCCAAATGGCCGCCATGCTGGCACTGTGCCGATCCAAAGCCAGGAGCCAGGTGCCCCTTCCTGGTCTCCCATGCGGGTGCAGAGGCCCAAGCACTTGGGCCATCCTCCACTGCCTTCCTGGGCCACAGCAGAGAGCTGGACTGGAAGAGGACCAACCGGGACTAGAACCCGGTGCCCATATGGGATGCCGGCACTGCAGGCGGAGGATTAACCAAGTGAGCCACGCTGCCGGCCCCTAAAAATTTTTTTTAAATATTTATTTATTTATCTGAGAGGCAGAGTTACAGACAGAGAAGTCTTACATATGCTGGTTTGCTCCCTGAAGGGCCACAATGGCCAGAGTTGGGCCTATCTGAAGCAAGGAGCCAGGAGCTTCTTCTGGGTCCCACACAAGGGTGCAGGGCCCCAAGTACTTGGGACATCTTCTGCTGCTTTCCCAGGCCATAAGCAGAGAGCTGAATCAGAAGAGGAGCAGCCAGGACTTGAACGGGTACCCAAATGGGATGCTGGCGCTGCAGGTGGAGGTTTAACCTACATCGTGTGTTGGCCTCTCTTTACTTTTTATTTATTTGAAAGGCAGAGTTAGAGAGAGAAAGATCTTCCATCTGCTGGTTTACTCCCCAAATGGCCACAATGGCCTCACATAGCTCCAGCTGAAGCCAGGAGCCCAAAGCTGCTTCTGGATCTCCCGTGGGTGCAGGGGCCCAAGCACTTGAGCCATCTTCCACTGCCTTTCTGTACACATTGGAGCTGGATTGGAAGAGGAGCAGCAACGCCTCAAACTGGTACCCTTATGGGATGCTGATGACACAGATGGTGGCTAAACCTGCTATGCCACAATGCCAGCCCCAGAAGGTAGCTCTTATAAGAGGGTTGGTTATAAAAGCAAATTGGGCCTAGCCACTCACTGTTTCCTGCCTTGCCAGGTGATTGTTCCTTTGTGCACATTGTGTAATTGTCCTCTTTCATCTCACCAGATGGCTGAAACAGTGAGGTCTGCCAAATTTTGGACTGTGAACCTCCAAAATCATGAGCTACAATATATTTCTTTTATTTATAAGCAGCCTGTGTTGGGCATTTAATTAGAGTAATAGAAAGCTAATATTTTTCATAATCTACCAGTCTAACTAGAATTTTGGCATTAATAGGCTTGCCTCCATATGTGTTGTTTTTTTGTTTTGTTTTGTTTTGCTTAAGATTTATTTTATTTACTTGAAAGACAGAGTTAGAGAGAGGTAGAGACAGAGATAGAGGTCTTCCATCTGCTGGTTCACTCCCCAGATGGCCGCAACCGCTGGATCTGTGCCGATCCGAAGCTAGGAGCCAGGAGCTTCTTCCGGGTCTCCCACATGGGTGCAGGGGCCCAAGCAGTTGGGCCATCTTGTACTGCTTTCCCAAGTCATAGCAGAGAGCTGGATCGGAAGAGGAGCAGCTGGGACTAGAACTAGCACCCATATGCGATGAAGGTGCTTCAGGCCAGGGCTTTAATCTACTGTGCCATAGTGCTGGCTTCTCCATATGTTAACAAATTATTCAAGACCAAAGACAGGAAAACTGTGTTTGGTCTTCTTTGGTGTGCCTCATAGAACTACCCTGATATTGGGCAAAATGTCCTGCTTTCCAGTGAGCTATTCATCAAGACACACGTATAGAACTCAAAGTTGTAATTCACTTCTAAACAAAAACAAAATGCTAGTAAGGTATATTTGGAACAGTTAAAACTATTTCAAATAGCCTATAACTCACACAAAGACTAACTTGGAGAACACAGTACTTTGACTCATTTATTTAAAAGCTTCAGACAAACGGTGTATCAAATGCACATTAGTTACCAAGGATGGAGGGCCAAGAGACTATTTACAAGAAGGATGTGGGTACTTCAAAAAGTTTGTGGAAAATAAAATTAAAATATAAATTTATTTTGCTACATAAATTTTAAAACCCATGTTTTATTACAAACATGTAGTTTCCACAAACTTTTTAAAGACTTCTCATATTTTGGGGGGCTATCTTGAACTTCATCTTTAAAAAAAAATTTTTTTTAAGTAATTACTTAGGAAGAAAAACAGGGATTCCATAGAAAAAGATGGCAACCTGAATGATATTCTATCAGCCAGGTTCTGAATTTTTTTCACTCTTAAATTTCTTCTCTGTCAGCCAAAATTATTTTCTGGGTCAATTTCCTTAGCTGAGCTTGTCTACAATCAGTATCAAAAGCAATGCTGACATTAGTTTTGTTTAACTCTCCTTTTGGCTTCTTTATGTTTCTTCCGGCAATCCTAGAAAAGTCATAACATCAAGTCTTTGTTAATAAATGTATATTGTTTTCAATGTATTCAATAACTATAAAGTAAAATTTAGATTATTCTCACTGTCAGGGCTGTGGAGATACACTCACCATAAGCAGATGCTTTGTTCTGGCCTCCCAAGAATTCCTGCTAATATTACTTCCCACTCCTCTCCAGAATAAGTCAGAACCTACTAGGCAAAAATAAAATGATGATGCGGCAAATTACTATAAAAGTGGATAATATTCTAGTGCTCAGAATTATCGAGGTCTCCAATTCTAGTTGACCATTTTCTTCTATATCTATTAATCTTATTAACTTTAACCCAGCACATTTTTTTTTAAGGAAAACAACATTATTTTTCACAAGGTAACAAAAAAATTTAGTGCCATAACTTTGAGCTCTGTGGCTAAAGCTCTGACTGGGAGTTGCTAAGCTACATAGATTAACCAGTAAAGAGGTATCCAATCACCAACATCTGAGATGTCTCCTGCATCATGATTGATAAGTAGGGGCTTCTGATAGAAATCATGACAAAGGCCTCCATGTTAATATTCATCAGAAAATGGTACTTTGGGTGTCCAGCAATAAAATCAGCAGTAGCATAATGAGGATTTCTGTTCAGGGTACCTAGAACTTTCATGTCCTTTGAAGATAACTGAAATTCAAAGATCTCAATGTTTTCTTTAATACATTTCTCATGGAAACTTGGCCAGGACCACAACCCCATGCTGAAGCTAGCAGTGAAGAGTAATCAGGGCTGAGTTCACTTGTACTTTTTTGTCAGGGCACAAAGAACTGGACCAGGCAAAGAACCAGGGAGTTCTGGTCTACCCATCATTTACCTGATGTGACCCCAAAGCACTATAAGCAACCATAACAATACCTTTTGACATGCAAATTACTACAAAAATAGATAATATTTCTAGTTATCAAAGTTTCTACTTCTAGTTGACCATTTTATTCAATTTCTACTAATCTTATTTAGCTTTAACCCAGCATCTGTTTTTTTTTTTTTTTTAATTAATTAAATTTTTTTTTTGATAGGCAGAGTGGACAGTGAGAGAGAGAGACAGAGAGAAAGGTCTTCCTTTGCCATTGGTTCACCCTCCATTGGCCGCCGCGGCCCGCGCGCTGTGGCCGGCACACCACTTATCCGATGGCAGGAGCCAGGTACTTCTCCTGGTCTCCCATGGGGTGCAGGGCCCAAGCACTTGGGCCATCCTCCACTGCACTCCCTGGTCACAGCAGAGAGCTGGCCTGGAAGAGGGGCAACCGGGACAGAATCCGGCGCCCCGACCGGGACTAGAACCTTGTGTGCCGGCGCCGCAAGGCGGAGGATTAGCCTAGTGAGCCGCGGCGCCGGCCATAACCAGCATCTGTTTTAATGTGTGTATCAGACAGACAGACTGCCATCTATTGGTTCATTCTGCAGATGTCTGAAGTCTCCAGGTGGGGCCAATCCAGGTCTCCCTGATAAGCGGAACCCAATTACTTGAGCTATCACCACTGATTCCCAAGGTCTGCATTAGCAGGAATTTGCAATCAAGAGCTGGAGGCAGATATCAAACCTAGGTACTACAATTCAGGACATGGATATCTTAACCTCTAGGCAAAAACGCCTGTCCTCATTTCTATTAATTTTCAAGAAATATTTTATATATTTTTGCAAATGAAAAATGTAGTATTGCTAAGATTTTACTCTTTATATATAACAAATTATGTAACTGTTTCTGTTTGTGCTAGGCTTTATGTGAGGAGTTGGCCAATAGCTTTAAGAGTATTCACATGCATTTTTAGGGTACTAAAACTACAGGATTTTTGGTTGTTTATTTGTTTTAATATCTAGCATCCAAGCAAGTCCCTGAACAAAACAAGCCCTTGTTGATGATAATGAATCAGTAAGGAATGTGGGGAATGAGGAGTTCTCAGTCTTCTATAGCTTTACATGTCAAAATGCAGTAGTCATGGAGGAGGCCAAACCACGTGACAATACAAAGGGTCAGAATTTCTGGACAGGACTAACTGTGTCAGGAGTAATGATAAGAGCCATAGTGTTACCATTTAGTGGAAAAGTTGACTCACCATGAAGTCTTTCATCATCCTTGGAGAAAAAGAAAAATCTACTGGTTTGTTTCTCAGGTAATGATGCTTCTCTGAAGAGAGAAGGGGGGGAAATAGGCAGATATTGGTTGGCTTAATGTCAATAATTTATTTACATTATTTACATTAAAAATATAAATAAATGATTCCTTAAATATACTTGTATAATGTATTCCTTAAATACAATACTTGTTTTGCTCATTTTTCCCTGAGTTAAAAATTTTACTCTACCTTCTCTCCATTCAACATTCTTCAGGCTGAGCCTTTGATAGTGAAACTTGTGGCCGGTGCTGCGGCTCAATAGGCTAATCCTCCGCCTATGGCGCCGGCACACCGGGTTCTAGTCCCGGTCAGGGCGCCGGATTCTGTCCCGGTTGCCCCTCTTCCAGGCCAGCTCTCTGCTATGGCCCGGGAGTGCAGTGGAGGATGGCCCAAGTCCTTGGGCCCTGCACTCCATGGGAGACCAGGAGAAGCATCTGGCTCCTGGCTTCAGATCAGCGCGATGCACCAGCCGCAGCAGCCATTGGAGGGTGAACCAACAGCAAAGGAAGACCTTTCTCTCTGTCTCTATCTCTCTCACTGTCCACTCTGCCTGTCAAAAAAAAAAAAAAAAAAACTTGTTTAAGCCTCCTTCCCTACTCTGGGTGCTGATACTTCACTCTCACTATTCCTTCCTCAGTTGCCCATGTTCCCCACAGGAAGGGGTAGGGGGTTGGGGATGGAAGATGGTGACCCCCAGTCAACTGCAGGATGCTATTTTTAAACCAGCATATTACTGTTGGGTTCATTTCCTTGTACATATTCTTTCTCCCACAGCCGTATCCAAATTTCAAGAAAAAGAAACATGCTCCACATTGCATAAAGCCTGTAGAACTCTTTAAGGAGCTCAGAAACAATAAGCTGTAGGAAAAGCTTAGACACTTCTTAAATATTTTTGAAGCTTGTCTAAGTTCTAAATTATGACATATATCTGCACAGAAAATTGCTTACTCAGGGCTGGGCTTCCCACGGTCTGTTTCTTCAGTAACTTCTTCTTCTTCTTCTGAACTGCTGTCTTGGAAACGAGGGTCTCCCTTGCTGACAATCTTTGCAGGTTTCACTGTTTCAACTCTGTAGGTCTCTGGAGTGTAAGAGTAAGCAATGATAGTCTTGTAACTAGACAACTAAGTATTACTGAACACATGCATTTGATTATTTTCACCATAAATACATAACTCAATTCCCAATATGTAAATTGTTAAAGTAGGGAGTTTCATCTTTTTGGATTTTCAAATAGTGAGAAACTACTATTATAATTTTGACATTGCTAGAGTGATGTCATAAGGAATACAGTAATATTATAAAAAGGTATTTTCTTCCTACTTATTTACAAACACAAAAATGAACATATTTACATTTTCAATCCCAAAGCCTCATTCAAAAACTGCTACTGCTGTGGTATAGCAGGTAAAGCTGCCACCTGCAGCACCAGCATCCAATATGGGTGCCAGTTGGAGTCCTGGCTGCTCTACTTCTGATCTAGCTTTCTGCTATGGCCTGAGAAAGCAGAAGAAGATGGCTCAAGTCCTTGGGCCCCTGCACGCCCGTGGGAGACCTGGAAGACACTTCTTGCTCCTGGCTCTGGATTGGCCCAGCTCCGGCTGCTGTTGCAGCCATTTGGGGAGTGAATCAGCAGATGGAAGATCCCCCACCACTACCTCTCCCTCTTTGTAACTCTACCTTTCAAATAAATTAATTAATCACATTTCACATTTCCAAAATTTCCCAGACATTTAAAGCAGCACTCAGGTTGCTGGTGTCCAGGAGTAATTTCAAAACTATTTTCTCATACATGGCCCTCAACGTTAGATTTACAGTTAATATCTACATCATGCCAAACTACACAATAGTCCAGGACTGACCTTAAAACTCAAAGGGAGAACACAGGCAAGACCAGAGAAGTAGGCAGAGCACGTGGTACACTGTATTTCATTTACAACAGTAAAACTACTAGATGGTGTAGCTCATTTTAGAATGCTAGTGCTGGCAGTTGATACATATCTGTCTATGTATGCTATCTTAACTGCTAATTTTTAAAGTAGAATCAGCGTAGTTAGTTGTGGCTGGATATAGAAAAATTGCATGTGTATCTTAAATATACGGTGAGGAACAGCCTCCGAAGGAATAAATGCTTTTACCTATGGCCATGATGGCCTTTAGATGTAAACCTGATGAACTGGAATACAAAACTGTAGGTAATGTATTTGTACTTTTCTCTAGGTTCTAGTGAATCTCCAAGAATAAACTTTGAAATAATTGACATATCGATAGCATGGTATGTTTGTAAGAAGCCAAGAATGTTACCTATACTTTCTTTTCTCTATCTGTACGGCACTAGTTTTAAGTCACTGCATTTAAAACTGCATTGAAGACATGAAGCTATTACAGTATATGACTTACTATTACCTCTTTATGATGGTTTTTACTTAACAGAAAGGATGCTGTATAGCAGTCTCTGGCTTCCCTTCATATGGCAACCAGCTATTAGTATGTTCACTTAAATGCAAAAATAGTTTCTACCACAGCGTAAGGCCCACCATGTTATTATGGTCATGGTACTACTGAATTTCCTACTGTTAAATTTGTTTTAAAGTTAATTATTTTATTTTGCAAGGCAGAGAGAGAGAGAGAGAGAAAGAGATCTCTCATTCACTGGTTCACTCCCCAAAAGCCTACAACAGCCAGCAGCCAGCAGCCAGGGCTGGGCCAGGCTGGGCCATGGTGAAGTTAGGAGCCGGGAACTCAACCCAGGTCTCCCACTTGAGCCATCACCTGCTGCCTCCTAGGGGGCACATTAGCAGAAAGCTAGAATCTGGCGTGCAGCTGGGACTTGAACACAGGCACTCCAATACAGGATGCAGGTGTCCTATCCCAAGCGGCACCTTAACTGTTGTACCAAATGATGGCCCTGTGAATCTCATATTGGTTACACTTAATGCAGACTCAGTCAGGTAAGTTCCAATTGCCTGAAATGAAAAATTGGGAAAAAAGAAAAGTACCTTCCTTTACATCTGTGGTGTCTGAATCAAAAAAGGAGAACGTGAACCCTGCAGGCTGCCTGTCCCCATTAGTGAGAGCTGCAGGGTCCTGGATCTCCTGAGCTTTCTCTCCACCACAGTCCTCATTCCTGGGCATATCTTCTTCCTTTTCACTGGTGCCTTTTGTAGTTTGGAATATTTCTTTCAAATCCATTGCAATGTTATAATACATTTCTTTAGATACTTCAGGTAGCTTTTCAGCTTCTTCCCTTTTCTTCTTTCTTTTAGCTTTACTGCAATGACAGACATGCATACCACAAACAAACAAGTTTTGAATCATTTCCAGAATGCAGGAAAGGAAAACACCTGGGATAATTTTAATTCATTTCAACTAAGAAATCCACCATAACACTCTACTAATAAAAGCAGGATCTTGACTAGTAAGCATTTTCTTACACAAAACCATCTTAACTAGTTGGTATATTGAACATCAGTCAATACCATCTCTGTGTGTCAGTTGTTAAATCAACAACAGGAGTCACTGCGCACTTACTCCCCGTGTAGGATCTCTGTCCTTAATGTGTTGTACTATGTGAATTAATGGTAAAACTAGTATTCAAACAGTACGTTTTATTTTGTGTGTCTGTGTGGGTGCAATCTGTTGAAATCTTTACTTAGTATATACTAAGTTTATCTTCTATATATAAAGATAATTAAAAATGAATCTTAATGAAGAATGGGATGGGAGAGTGAGTAGGAGATGGGATGGTTTGGGGGTGGGAGGGTGGTTATGGGGGGAAAACACTATAATCCAAAAGTTATACTTTCAAAATTTATATTTATTAAATAAAAGTTTTTAAAAAAATTCCATCTCTGTGCTTCTGAACTACATTCAGAAATTATTTCTAAACTAATAGCTACATTAGCAGGGAGGAACAACCAGGACTGTTAACAAGTACCTATTTGGGATGCCAGCACTGCAGAGGCTTAACCTTCTGTACCACAGGACTGGCCCCCTAGATTCCTGAGTTACCAGGGACAAGTGGTCTTTTGTACTTGTTTTCCTCATTGAATGATAGTTACAGTGGATCTCCTATGCTTATTCTACCATTGTATGTGGAGGGGAAGGACAGATAACATGTTTGTTTGTTTATTTTTAAACATTTATTTATTTGAAAGGCAGTTAGAGAGAGAGAGGGAGAGACAGAGATCTTTCATTTGCTGGTTCACTCCCCAAATGGACCCATGAGATGGGGCTGGACCAGTCTGAAGATAGGAGCCAGGAGCTTCTTCTGGGTCTCCCATGAGAGTACAGGGGCTGAAGTACTTGGATCATCTCCTGCTCCCTTTCCAGGGGCATTAGCAGGGAGCTGGTCAGAACAGCTGGGACTTGAACCAGGGCCCATATGGGATGCTGGTGCTGCAGGCAGCAATTTAACCTACTGCACCACAGTACCAGCCCCTCTTTATTCATTTTTAAAATTTATTTGAAAGGCAGAAAAACAGACAGAGATTTTCCATCTACTGGTTCACTCTCCAAATGCCCCTATCAGCCAAGGCTGGGCCAGGCCAAAACTGAGATCCCAGAACTCAATCCAGATCTCTCATGTAGGTGGCAAGGAACAAAGGAACCAAAGACTGCTGATTCCTAAGGTGTATATTAGCAGGAAGCTGGAACTGGGAGTATAGCAGGGTTGTGAACTTAAGCACTCTAATATGGGATGAGGGTATCCTAAGAAAAGGATTCTTAACTGCTGGACCAAATGCCCACCCCTACTTATCTTTTTAGTTCACAGGCCTTCTGATCAAAAAGAAGTGCATCCAATATAGTATAAAGACCTACTACAGGTAAATTTCATCTGGACCTAGATCTGATTTGGATGACAACATCCTTAACTTTGAGCTGATGCAGACTTCTGAGAAATCTAAGGAGGCGAGCATATTTGGTGTGTGGTAGAAAGTAGACAGTTTGTGGCCGGAGGGCAGACTGTGGTTGATTTTGCATGTCCACAAATACGTCGATATTTCACCCTTTAAGAAGTGGTGGAAACCACCCCTACCAAAGTATGGGATGGACTTAATGGTCTGTTTCAGGAAAATCAAATAAGGCAGATGTAGCAGTGTGTTAACTTCTAAGACTAAATCATAAAATACATATTTCCTTTCTTTTTCGTGTCACCTATTTGAGGAAAGCCAGCTGCTACATTGTTAGAGTGCTTACTCAGCCTGATGGAGAACCTACGAGGTGAAAGACTGGGATCCCCTGCCAACAGCCAGGTGAGTGAACCATCTTGGAAGCAGATGCTATCAGCGGAATCAGATCGGTGAAGACTGAAATCCCAGGAAACATTCTAACTATAATCTTTTAGGAGAGCTTGGCTAGAACCACCTACTGAAGCTCCTCCCAAATTTTTGATCCACAGAAACTTGGCATTAGTAAATGTTTTGCTTTTAAGATGCTAAGTTTTAATTTGTTATGCATCAAAAAATAATACACCTTATTTGTGAACAAGAAAAAGTTTAACACATTTTATAAAATACTCCCCTCAGGCCCAGGGTGGGTAAAGCAGCTGCCTGCAGCAGCAGCATCCCACATGGGCGCCAGCTGGAGTCCTGGCTCCTCTACTTCCAATCCAGCTCCCTGTTAATGGCCTGGAAAAGCAGCAGCAGATGACCCAAGTGCTTGAGCCCCTACACCCACATGGGAGAACTAGAAGAGGTTCCTGGGTCCTATCTTTGGTCTGGCCCAGCCCTGGCCATTGCAGCCATTTAGGGAATGAACCAGTGGATTGCAGATCTGACTCTCTGTCTCTCCCTCCCTCTTTCTCTTGGTCTGCTGTGACTCTTTTTAAAGCCAAATTGAAGCTTATAATTTGAAGACAATTTTAGATTCACAGAAAGTTGCAAGGACAGAATTTCCAAATATCTTTCACCACTTTTCTGTAATGAAAGCATCTCACATAATTGTGATACAATTGTCAGAACTAAAAGATTAACACTGGTATATTACTATCAAATAAACTCAGAGATTTTATTCTGATTTTCAGTTTCTCCACAACATAATTTTTTTGATTCAGGGTCCAATTCAAGATACAACATTCCTTTTATTGATTTAAACTGCAACTAACAGTAGGAAAAATGAAGGATTTAAACCAAGTTGTTACTGGCTGCTTCATATATTTGCTGTATTGATCAAGCTGACTGCAGATCTACAGGAAGATCAAACATTTTTAAAAGAAGATTTATTTATTTTATTTGAAAGGCAGAGTCACAAAGACACAGGGTAAGCCAAAGATTTTTCAGCCACTGTTTCACTCCCTAAAATGGCAGCAGTGACTGATGGTGAGCCACGCCAAAGCCAGGAGCCTAGACCTCCATCTAGGTCTGCCATGTGGATGCTCACATGGGATGTTAGTGTCCCAGGCAGTGGCTTAACTTGCTGCACTGCAATGCCGGCCCAGCAAAATGAAACTTTTACCTCACTGGCATAGTGGAGTGGGTTGAATGTTTGCCTCCCAAAAGAGGTACCCACATTCTAAATCCTGAAACCTATAATTTTGCCTTATTTAGGTAAAAGGTCTTACTAAGGAAGTTAAGGACTCGGAGATGAAGATAGCATCCAGATTATCCAAGTGGGTCCAAAAGGAAACCTTAAATCTCCTTGTAAGAGACAAAGAGGACCCACACGGGAGAGACCTGCAAGAAGCTTCTGGCTCCAGGCTTCAGATCAGCTCAGCTCCGGCCATTGCAGCCAGTTGGGGAGTGAACCAGTAGATGCAAGACTTTCTCTCTCTCTCTGCCTTTCAAATAAAAAAACAAATAAATAAATCTTTAAAAGAAAACCATTAAAAAACAAAACAAAACAAAACAAAAAAAAAAAAACACCACACACAAAGGGAGACCAGGTTAAGCTGCTATCTGCAGTACCAGCATCCCATATGGGTGCGGGGTCCAGTCCTGGTTGCTCCTGATTCAGCCCCATGCTAATGTGCCTGAGAAAGCATCGGAAGATGGGCCCAGGTACTTGGGCCCCTAGACCCCATGGGCGAGACCCAGATGAAGCTCCTGGCTCCTGGTTTTAGCCTGGCCCAGCCCTGGCTGTTGTGGCCATTGTGGAATGAACCAGCAGAGGGGAGACTTCTCTTTTTGCTTCTGCATGTCCCTCTCTATAATTCCATCTTTCAAATAAATAAATAAATCTTAAAGAAAAAAAAAGACACACACAAAAATGAGGAGGAAGCAGAGATAAAGTGATATAGCTTCAAGTAGTCACCAGAAATATGGAGTAATGAACAAAATGGATTTGTTTCTCTGAACTTCCAGGGTTAATGCAAGCGCTTCTAATACCCTTGGATGTTTAGCCACCAACACTGGTTTTAAGGCACACAGTTTATGATAATCTGTCACAGTATCCATAAGAAACTAATACACGGTGAAGGCACCACACTAGAGTAGGAGCACATATCAACGTTCATGTACATGAGATCCTTTTACGAAAAGCAAGCCCTAATGCACCATGTAAATAATTCTTCTCTATCTCCACCCACCAACCTCCTCTGTAAAGTAAATACAGTGGGACCAATGGGTGGAATATTGGTTACTGTTTTTCTCTCATTGCCTGAAATGAGATTAAATCAGGATCCTACTGCTAAAAGAATTAGCTCTATTTACCTTTCTTTTGGTTTTTCATCTTTTTTTCTTTCATAAGTCGCATGGTCATGTCTCGTTGGATCATAACGTATGATGTCCCTGTATAAAGAAAGGAGACACTGTTGGAAGAAGTAAATCTGACACTGAAACAAAAAAAAATTAATAGCAAAGTATAACTCAACATTAGGAGGATTCTAATCTCAGGGCAAGATGAAGCTAAGTAATATCAAAGAAAAGAATTATTCTGAGAAATAGTATTTTAAATTGCCTACTTTAGAGTTTCCCTGTTACCTTCTACAGCCTTAAAAACTGTGTTTAATATATTAAAATACATACAGATAAAATGATATAACACCTGTGATTTGCATAAAATATTTCATTGGTAAAGCAGGAAATGGATAAAGGCATAGAACACTGGTCACTTGTTGGTGACTCTAGAAGCTAGGTGATGGTACATAGGGCTTTCATTACACTATTCTCTCTAAATTACATTTTTAAATTTTATAATAATCATTTATTTAGCTTAATAGTTTTATTGAGAACACTTAAATTGTTTTTCAAACATTATATTAATGAAAGCAATGCTGCTATAACATGTAAGTCTAAAAGAAATAATTTTAGATTCTTGAAGTGAAATCACTGGGTCACAGATTAGTAAATGCATTTTAGGATCTGATACACAGGGGCCGGCACTATGGAGTAGCAGGTAAAGCTGCCTGAAATGCTGGCATCCCATATGGGTGCCAGTTCGAGTCCCAGCTGCTCCACTTCTGGCCTAGCTTTCTGCTATGGCCTGGGAAAGCAGTGGAAGGTGGCCCAAGTCCTTGGGCCTCTGCACCCACGTGGGAGACCTGGAAGAAACTCCTGGCTCCTGGCTTTGGATAGGCACAGCTCCAGTTGGAGCCGTTGCGGCCAACTGCAGAGTGAACCGGCAGATGGAAGACCTCGTTCTTTGCCTCGGCCTCTCTGTAATGCTGCCTTTCAAATAAATAAATACATCTTAAAAAGAAAAAAGACCTGATACATATTGCCAACTTCTCTCTCAAGGAAGTTAAGAATACCCCAGTTTTAAATTAAGTACACGCAGGCATTTATGACAAAGGAAAATATAGTAGAATGGGATAGAATGTAAAACATACTTAAATTTCTTAGCAGCTACTGTTCCCTTGCTTGAAGAACTGCTTAAGTTCATTTGCAAAACACTTTGTACAACATTCAGGGCTTTCTTTTTTTCTGCAGCAAATTCCTCTTCCTCAGCAGTTTTTTCTTCATTTATCTCTTTGACAGAAAAAGATAATTAGTAAAATCTTGGCCAACATATCTTAAAAAAATCTCAATCTCAAAAGCTTATCCAAATATCCAACAGTTGCAAAGCCCAACAGGGTTGGAAGAAAAGCTTAACCTCATTTCATTAACCTCCCTATCCCCAGGATTTGTAGGCCACAGCAAACCCAGAAACTGCATGACTAGCAAACACAAAGTCCCACTTTTATTTGTAATTATGAAAATGAAATTTGGATTTAATGGTTTTCAGTGCCACATCTAAAATCTACAAGGTCAAGACTGACACATGTTAGTATAGCAGAATGCTAATTATGTATCTAAAGTGATTACTGATTCTTTGATTTTTTGGTTAACATTCTAAAAATGTAATCTAAATTACATGCATATCTAAAAACGATAAACAGCGAAAGATGGTAATTTTACTGAATGTCGATATGACTTATTAGTAGAAAATGGCTTCAGTTTTTGAGTCTGTTTAACATTACAGTAAGAAAGTCATGTGCCAAGTACACAAAGGCATCATGGAACCTTATAGGCTTTTATGCTCAACTATTAGAAACAAATATCAGAGAATAAAATTGAACAGTTAGTTTCCATTATGGAATTATAAAAGAAGACTAAGACTTTGAGACACTTTCAACTTAGTGAAGGATAAAATAAACCAACCAAAGAAGGCTGAGATTAAGTTTGACTGGATCAAGCAACACTGTGTATCTATGCCAGGTAGGGCAGGAGAGCATGCCAGGTGCAGGAAACAAAATGAATACACAAGTTGAGGCAAAAATGTACAGAGTTTATGTTGTACATAAACTTATGTTGAAACATAAGAAACTTTTATTATTCAACCATTTTTGACTTCCAAAAACAGTGATTTCAATTTTTACCAAATAGTAATTATTAACAGAATACAATGCTGAGAAGCACTCCAAGTGATATAGGCTAACTTTGCTGCTTACTTGCAGAGCAAACAAAAAAAAATTGTGCCTCAAAAATTGGGAAGGGAAGGAAAGAAAGGTCAGAGGCTCCATGTATGACCACCTTTAAAACACAGAGGGGCCAGTGCTGTGGCATAGCAGGTAAAGCCGCCACCTGCAGTCCCAGCTTCCCATATGGGCACCAGTTCGAATCCCAGTTGCTCCATTTCTGATCCAGCTCTCTGCTGTGGCCTGGGAAAGCAAGCCCAAGTCTTTGGGTCCCTGCACCTGCATGGGATACCCAGAAGAAGCTCCTGGCTCCTGGCTTCAGAACAGTGAAGCTCTGGCCGTTGCAGCCATCTGGGGAGTAAACCAGTGGATGGTCTCTCTGCCTCGGCCTCTTTAATGCCTTTTAAATAAATAAATAAATCTTTAAATAAACACACACACATGAGGTTTTGAGGAGTTGGTTTTAGAGAGAGAAGTTTAACTCTGGACTTGCTAAGTTTCAGCCAAGCAAAGGATGCTCTGTGGGAAACATCCAGCAGGTTTAAGAAAGAGTAGCTGGGAGCTCTGCAGAACCACTAGTAACAAGGCAGATCCACACTTAGGAAATGCTCAGATTCAAGTACAAGCTGAAGCCACAGGTCTCACAGAACATCAGGAAGAGCCTACCTCTGTAGGCAAAGGGGAAACTAGGAACCAAGGATGGAGAACAAGTTGTTCACAGATTCAAAGGACATAACCCAAGAGTCATAAGGAAACAAACGAAAGCAGCAGGAGGTAAAGTAACCTCTCTATGTATATCCTATAACCAGCTATTCCCAAGGTTCTGTCATTCCCGTGCTTTCAACGTGGAATTTTGAGTGGAAGATCTGAAACATAAGGTGGTGTGGTCCTTGGAGAACTGACTACAAGCCTCTGTGAACTTTGGTTTCCTGAAATGTACAATACTAACAACAATCACCTCAAAGAATTCAGAGGATCAAGTCAGAGATTGTATTCAATAAAAAATCAACCACTAGGGCCCAGCCCTGTGGTACAGCGCAGTAAGCTGCCACTTGTGATGCTGGCATCTGAGCACAGCCAAGCTCCACTGCTCTGCCTCCAATCCAGCTTCCTGCTAATGCATCTGGGAAAGCAGCAGAAGATGGCCCAAGTAGTAGCACTTCTACTACTCACATGGAGTTCAGGGCTTCTAGCTTTTGCCCTGGGCCAGCCCCAGCCATTGTGGCCATTTGGGGAGTGAACCAGTAGATAGAAGATCTCTCCTTCTCTGTCACTCTGCCTTTCAAATAAATAAATAACTTTCAAAAACAACAAAAAACAAACCGCTACTGAATTAAATATAATTTGCTTTTCCATTTCAAATTTAGAACTGAAAGAGAAATGAAGTGGAAACTTGAAAACTGGCAGGGTTGGAGGGATGGCTTTTCGGGACTCATGAGACAAAACATTTACAGAAAGAGGAAGACAAAAGAAGAGAAATGGGAAGCATGTAAATAAAAGTGAAAAAGGGAGTAATAAGAAGGGTGAATGGAATTTAACATTAACTCAGGAAGGAGGGAAAAACTAAGAGAAGAGAAAAATTTTGAGACTGAGAGACAATCAAGTTCAAGGTGGCCATGTAAGAGGTAAGGATTTTTAAAAAGTTATCACTGCTGGAAAAAAATCTTACAGGAAGACAAAAGTAAGAGAATTTGGATGCTTCTGATAGCATTATTACTCTTAGATATCCAAAGAAAGATGAAGTCAGGTTTAATGGCATTCAATGGTATTTTGCTTTTTCAAAAAAATCTGTACCAGGCATGCCCACTGAAGGAAGACGACACTTTATTAGAAAGCCAAGAGTAACTTCATGGTCTCAGCCAGAACCTGCTATTTTACCGACATGTGCTGCCTGGTAGGGACCTCGCCTGCCTCTCACATCAGGGATGAGATGAAAGAAAAATGGCACCTTTGGTAGATGTCACCTATTTATCCTTTCTAGCGCCTTCAAATAATTAAATCTCATTTAGTAATTTTAAATGTACAAAGAAACTTAAGAAATGCTAGGTTAACCAAACATTTGACTACAAAATCCTTAAACTAATGCCTTGGGATGCAGTTTCTTTTTATGTTCAAGAAAGGAAGCACACTTGCTGTTTCCTCACGTCCCAGCTACGACATCAGGACTGTCTGAATAATGAAGCTTTTACCTTCCTGTTCCTCTTCACTGTCACTCTCTAGAAACCGAGAGTCCATGCGGAATCTGTCATCAGTGCCAAAGTGAGACTGTAAATCCATGAGCTACAGACAAAAAGCAGAAATAACTGTTACATTCCCAAGAAACTGCTTCTAACGAGGACTCTCCACATGCACCTCCCTATGCCATGAAATTCACTACACTGATACGTCCCAAGTTCACCCTCCATCAACAGAGAGAACCACAGAGGACTTGACCCAAATTAAACATCACACTGGAATGTGGGTCAGTCTGCCTGTGTTTATTTAGATTTATGGACAATGTAAAAAATATGGACATGTTGCAAGTTTTACTATTTTCAGTCTCACTAACCTTCTGTCCAGCTCTGCCCTCAAACTGAGGTTTAATTTTGAACCTGTTACTGTCATCTTCAGCATCCGATTCCTCATCGTCACTGCTGTCAAACAGCTTCCCAGATGCTTTACCCATGGGCTCCTGTTACACAGATGAAAGGTACAGAGAAACATGTATTAATAACTGAGCCAATAAGCACTGTCTTCATTGTATAGCCTTCTCCCCACATTTAAAACCCAATAACCCAGATGCACGTACTAGGAATAAGTGGATAACAGGTCAGAGGGACCTGACTCCGATAGCTAAGTAACCTCTCAGATCATTAGTACAAAGGCATGCCAATGCAGCCTAGAGATTTGAGAAGCAGTTATTACATCCAAGAATCTGCAGTGTCTAATACTGATGTCACTTTGCAGATAATATGGGGAATACAGGTTCACACCAGACAGAATCTCCAAGATCCCTGGATTCAGCACATGGCAGCCTGGGGTGCCCTTAGTCTCAAATGGCTTCCCAGAGGATTTCATGGAGAGGTTTGGAGCACAATAGACACATGGATTTGCAAAAGCAGATGAATGCCCACAGGTATGCCCTGTACATCTTACTGTCACCAGTTCCTCTTCTGGACAGCTCTTTGCCTGACTAGATGTCTCTTCCTTTTCACTTTCACTGTCAGAGCCAAAGATGATGTGTGTTGATTTGCTCTCAGGATGACCATCCTAGGGAGACCATCAGAATCATCACATTTTAGGACAGTCTAACACACCAAACACATTTAAACCTGTCATCTCCTTTCCCTGCCATACCCATGTCTTGTCCTTTCCTCCACCTAGTAGATGCCATCTGCTTATTCACCCAAGACAGAAACTTATGACTCCTTTCTCTCCATATCCACCAACACCAGCTCCCTCAATTCAACCTTCCTACTATATTTTAAATCTACTCCCTCCATCACTGCCTTTGTCCTGGCTCTGCCTCCCAAAGGTCCTCCCAGGTTTCAGATTTGACCCATTTCATTTGTTTTTGTCATGGCCTAAAGGACCTCTCCCATAGGCTGGCCAATATTTTCTATAAAGGGTCAGAAAGTAAAAATTTCAGGCTTTGCAGGCCGCACTGGGTCTGTCGTGCATTCGAAAGCCATTCTCAGGTGCAGGCATCTGGTCTAGCAGTTAGGATGCCTTTGTTTTGCACATCAGAGTACTTGGGTTTGATTCCCAGCTCTGGGTCCTGACTACAGCTTCCTGCTAACACAGACCTGGAGAAGCTGAAGGTGATGGCCCAATTAATTGGGTTCCTGCCTTCCATTATGGGTGTTTCTGGGTTCTAGCTTCAGATCTGGCCAATATGGGCATGTGGGAGTCAACCAGTGGATGGGAATTATCTTTCTGACTCTAAAAAAAAAAAAAAAAAAAAAACAAACAAAAAAACCATTCTTAGGTTAAAGAACATACATAAATGGACTATGGGCTAGATGTCCTGAAAGTTGTATATTGTCAATTCTTGTTCCAAAATATACACAACTTATCTTCATTCGCTTGTTTAAGTCTTCACCGTCTCTTCATAGCCTTTTGAATGTAGTCAAGCCTCTGCAGCCTCATTTCTTGCCACTTAAGATACTCTCTCTTGGATTCACTTTTGTGCAATCTACTCCCCTTTCCTGGGATATCTTCAGTCTGTCTTCCAACCCTCTCCCCTCTGCTTGACCATTCCCACCTATCTTTCCACAGCTCTCAGCTTAGACTTGCTATGTCTCCTGCATGTTGCCAGAGACCCCAGCCTAGCACTCTTAGCCCTTGGATCTGCACTGTGACCATCTGCCTACCCTATGAGCCAATAAATATAGGAAATAGGATTATCATTCATGTTCCATAAAGGTGTACTTAAAAACTGCTGTTAGAGGGGCAGGCACTGTGGCATAGCAGGTAACCTTCAGTGCTGGCAACCCTTATGGGCTTCACTTCCAATCCAGCTCCCTGCTAGTATACCTGGGAAAGCAGTGGAAGATGGCTTGAGTCCTTGGGCCCCTGTACCCTCATGGGAGACACAGAAGAAGCTCCTGGCTCCTGGCCTCAGCCTGGCCCAGTTCAGCCATTGTAGCCATCTGGGAGTGAACCAGCAGACAGAAGATCTCTGTCTCTCCCTCCCTCTCTCTCTCTGTAACTCTGCCTTTCAAATAATGTCTTTAAAATATTGGCAAGTGATTTATCTGTGAATTCAGACCCATTAAGATACATATACATTGGCCAGCGCCGCGGCTCAGTAAGCTAATCCTCCACTTGCGGTGCCAGCACCCCGGGTTCTAGTCCCGGTTGGGACGCTGGATTCTGTCCCGGTTACTCCTCTTCCAGTCCAGCTCTCTGCTGTGGCCCGGGGAGGCAGTGGAGGATGGCCCAGGTCCTTGGACCCTGCACCTGCATGGGAGACCAGGAGGAAGCGCCTGGCGTCGGATCAGCGCAGTGTGCTAGCTGTAACACACTGGCCATAGTGGCCACTTGGGGGGTGAACCAACAGAAAAAGGAAGACCTTTTTCTCTGTCTCTCTCTGTCTAACTCTGCCTGCCCCCCCCCCAAAAAAAAGATACATATACATTACAAGTAATAAGTGAAATGATAAAAAAATTAGATTAAAAAAACAAATTAGGAATGTTTTCAGAGGTGGGTGTTTGGCAGAGCAGTTAAGATGCCACTTGGGGTGCATGCATCCCACATTAGAGTTCAAGTTCTGGTTCCACAGCTGATTCCAGCCTCCTGCTTGGGCACACTCTGGGAGGCATTAAGTGATGACGCAAGTCTTTGGGTCTCTGTCACCCATATGGGAGAACTGGACTGGGTTTTGGGCTTCTGCCTTTGACTCTGCCCAGCCTGGGCTGCTGTGGAGTAAGCCACATTTTTGGAGTAAGCTAGCAGATGGAAAATCTGTCTCTCAAATAAAATGAAAACAAAAAAATATTTTAATGTTTTTAGTAAACACAATGTAATCTTGCTTCCTTTCGGATATACTCATACTACATATACGCGGTCGTCAAAGTTAACTCAAAGATACGAAACATGAAATGGATTATTACTAAGATAATAAGCTCTAAAGAATTTATCTACTTTCACAGGGAGAAAAAACTGGACTTTGAGAGAGTAGGTGTTAAATTCAGACTGAAAACACACTCACCACATTCGCCAGTGCATTGTGCACCAGTTTCTTCTGCATTTCTTTGGCTCTCTGCCTTGCCTCCAATGCCGCCAAACGCTTCTGATTGTCCTCAGCATGTTTGTCCTTAATATCTGCATCTGACGAATTACTAACAGAATGTGAAAAATCAGTTTTGCTTTCCTGAATGTGTTTCCTCAAAGACAGTCTTGATGATTTCTCAAGAGAAGTGCCTGGATCAGACCTTGTTCCCTCTGCTTCTGTGGTGTTATGGCAACCGTCTTCGTCATGGTCTGTCTTGTGAGTCTTTGCACTAAGGTTTAAAGAAGTCTTACCTTTTAATGGCAACAGACCCGAAACAGGGTTTCTACTTCCTTTTTCTGAACTGTTAGGGGATACTACCTGGAGACTCTGACTGTCAAAAGTAGGTTGCCGTTTTTGAGATTGAACGTGTTTGCTTGAGGAGCCATTGGCAAATGGGGACCCATTTTCCGTGGAAACGCTATTGGAATCTTGTTTGAAGGAATTCTGATCTTTATTGTTAGCAGCAGGACTCTCTTTCAAGAGCTTTTGCACTGATTGCTCTCCATAGAGACTGCCCACTCCTTTAAAAGCCTGGAATTTTGGCTTTAAGTTTTCCTTTGGTGTCCGTTTAGCATAGGTGCTCTCTTCTTCCAAAAGGGAAGCCACAATGTCCTCAGGATTAATGCACTGCCTGCCTCTGCGGAGGCCAGGGACGGCTTTGGGGCTCTTGGAGGCTTTGTCAAACTTGTTGCAGGTGGTGGACTCTGGGTTATCACTCTCAGTATCTTCTTTTGTAACTTCAGGATCACAGGCAGCGATCTGCTCCAGATCAGCCAACGTGAGGCTCAGACGGGGACAGTTTTTCATCATGGTGTTATACTCCTCATCACCTTCTGACTCAGAGGCAGGATCAGCATCTTCGCTGCTGCTGGGCTCACACAGAGGTGTATGATTACTGAGGGCTGACTCTACATTGCTTTTCCTTTTTTGTACTTTAACACACTGATCAGAAAGCTTGCCATTCTCTCTAGTTTTCAAAGTTTTTCTGCGTGTAGATTTTTCCTTTTGTGAGAATTCTGCACTATTTTTCATCTTACTGGCTGTTTTTTTCATTGCAAAGATTTTATCTGTATCTCCTGAATCATACTCACAGTCACTTTCCACATTGCTAAAAGGCCCAGAAGTATTATTTTTTACACCTAAGCCTGTTAAAGAATGAAGTTTGTGAACATCTGATTTGAAATCCTCCTTTACAACTTCAAAAGGATCATTTTCAGATTCATTTATTGAGGAACACAGAGTTCTCTGTAACTTCTCCTCTTCTGCAATCATTGCTCTTAATTCATCTTCAGAATCAATATCATCATCAGACATGCTGTTTCTCTTCCAGCCAGTTTCTAAGCCAGAAGTCTTTTGAGATGTGTTACTCTCCGCTACTCTACTGGCCCGTAGATTCACAGACACAGACCCAGTGGAACCCTCATCCTTCCGTATTTTTATTATCTTCCTGGGAGGGCCAGAGAAGTCAGAGAATTCGCCTCGCCGTTTCTTACTCATAGGGTCATTCCCTCCTTCCAGTTCCCAAGTGAGGCTTGATACGGGAATGGTATCTGTGAAATCCTCTCCGATCTTCTTTAAGTTGTGGCAGTACTTTGATGGGTCATATTTTATTATGTTACTCAAAGTCAAGGAATTAATAAAAAGCACTAGGTGTTAGGAAAACCTATCAATCTGGTTAAACACAAAGGATATGGTTTTGATGTCCAAGAAGTCATTTATCTCATTTTATTCTCAGCTTCCTATAAATAAAATGAGGACTTCACTGAGCCACCTTTCAGAATCTATGGAATCACGCTTTCTATGACATCTCTGGAGTTAAAGTTAAGCATCATGATTACCAGTTGGCAGAATGTACTTGCACCATCTGAAGATATTACAGCAAACCCATTCAGATTACATTCTAAGTACACTGGCCCCAAGACTATTTACTAACACTGTAAAGCAGAGGCTAAAGGAGAATCCAAAGGCATAGCTAGGCAACTCATGTGCTTCAGTCGCAAATTCTCTGACCATTCCTGTCTTCTCAGCTGTGACTTTTGTTCACTCAATGGCATCCATTTAACAGTGATTTACCCTCTGTTAACACATTTTTAAGGTCTTCTTTATTAAAAAAAAAAAAAAAAAAATAGTGATCTCCACCAGGCCTGTTTGCTTGCTGATTTCCCAGATTCTAGTTCATATAAATGTGTTTTAATGGTAGCTAGCATTTACTGATTTCCTAACACATATGAATGGGCAAGTGCAAACTGCTTTAAATTATCACTCTTGAAAGTCCTCTGTTCATTTATTAAGCACTTAGTACATGCCAGTCCTATGTGAGATGAGCTACACAATGTCTATCATCTTCACAATGATGTCACCTCCTTCATGATCTTCCTCTCTGCTATCAGTGGCTGGCATTGGTGCAAAGCCGGAAAATGAAAAGGAAGAAATCCGCACTTCCCTGACCTTAGTGCCCTTGACACAGGGGGTAGAAGTAGCTGTGGCTAGTGCTACTAGCATCAGTTCAGGCAGTGCTGCCCTGGCACAGTGGCCTCTCGGTCTGAGGACATATCTTTCTGCTTCTCTGGCCCCTGGATGGTAGTGGTTTGCTATAGTTATCAATAACTAGGCAACCTGACCCTCGGCTCCTTGTTCCTGCAGCACTGTCTTAACCACTGTGTGTAGTACATTCCTTCTGCCAGAACCAGCATAACCATTCCCGCCTCGCAGACTGAATGCCACACCAAGTCATGATCCCTGCTCAGAAACCCTTGACACCTGGCCTTCAAGGTCTCGTCTCACACTACCTGCTCTCCCTGGACAGGCATGTGAATTTGCTCGCCTTAAGCTCCACAGGGTTCCTCCATCCACATTCTCCTGTGTGAATTTTACTCACCATTTTCCTCTTTTTAGGACGGTGTCCTGGCAATTTTCTATTCATTCAAGATCCACCTCAATTCTTCTAAAACCTTCTCTAATGATGACCCTTGTTCCCTCACCCTCTTTAGCTCCTTTAGCAATGGCTATGAAGCCATGTATAATGGGAAGATGTATAAATTAGTAAATGAAACTGATTCTTTGGCAATCTTCACTCACATTACTCAATTATAAAAAACCTCATTACATTCTGTTATAACTCTCTAGTTGTTTCATACATGTAAGTAGATCTACCTTTGCCTAGAAATTGGAAACACCTAAGGATTTGCTGAGAGAGGTATTGCAATTCTAAAGGTATTTTCCACATATCCATCACTGTGACAAATCATAATTTCTTCGAGAGGCCTAAACAAAGGATATTTTGCGTTTGTGTTGATTCTTAAGGTGAAGAACAGGTAAGACTCTTCCAAATTTACTGACAACCCAATTCTAAAAGAAACAAATAAAAAGAATATATTTTATATACATGTCACAAATAAAAAAGACAAAAACAATACATCTATATAATTTTTTAAAAGCTGAACTCAAGGCTATGGTAACTGATGGGTAATATCGCAATAAAATGAATTCTCAAAGACAAAAAGTGTATGAGAATAAAAAATGAAGGAAAAAATTGAAGCAGTCATCAACCCCAAATATATCATGTAGATGTTATATAAAAATAGCAGGCATGGTGTGCTCACTGCCCTATCTTAATTCAGTCACATATACATAGAAGGTGCTGGTCCTTCCCCCTTGCAGCATGCCCCAGTAAGGGTCAGGGATCCTGCACTCCTAGAATGGAGAGGGTCTCTTGATTGATGGAAGAGGCTGAGCAACATCCTAGAGCCTAAGGGAGGAGACTTGGTTATCTGTCTTCAGATAGCTCTCAGTTGATAAAGGCAGCACAACCCTGACACGAGGAAGGTCTATGCATGACACATACATATTTCTACCAAGTATGCTAATAAATGGATGTCCATGTATTCTTTTTCTTAGAATTTATATACATAAATGGCCTTTGATGAATAACACTAAGGTTAGGAGCCAAGGACATGATTAGTATTAGCTGATCCAAATTATGTATGGTTTACGCTGGAGAAAGGTCTTAAAGGTAGGGGTGTCCCCGCTCCATGTAGAATGTGTTACTGTGGCCTGGGTACACTCTGAGCGCTTACTATCAGGCTGGGAAAGAATGTCAAACTCCGCCTGCTTCTTCCTGACTGGGATTCCTTTATAACCAAAACACAATTGTTCTACCAAGCCCACTACAATAGTATAAACAAGTTTGATGTAATTGCCAACTCTATTTTCTGCAGTAAGTTCTATTTATTGAATAAAATTCAAATTAGACAGGTTTCCAAAAAAAGCAAGCAAAACCCAAATTCCCCCAAATGCAACAGCCACTAAAAAAAACACTAAATGGGGCAGGCACTGTGGCATAGTAGGTCAAGCCTCTGCCTGCATGTGGGCATCCAATGTGGGCACAGCTGCTCCACTTCTAATCCAGCTCTCTGCTAATGGCCTAGGAAAGCAATGGAAGATGGCCCAGGTGCTTGGGCCCCTGCACCCACGGGGGAGACCCAGAAGAATCTCCTGGCTCCTGGCTTCAGACTGGCCCAGCTCCAGCCGCTACAGCCATTTGGGGAGTAATCCAGTGGATGGAAGACCTTTCTGTCTCTCCCTCTCTCTGTCTGTAACTCTGCCTCTCAAATAAATAAATTTTCAATAAATAAATAAATAAAAAACAGTAAGCTTGAGTCTTGCCAATACTCTTCAACACATGTGTCCCTTAGGAGACTGCTTCCACTTGGGTTTTGATCTCCCTCTCTAAAATAAAGAAGCATCTTGAAAACCAGTAAGTACTATCTATGTTAATAGCTTCAAAGCAAAGGAAACAATGCAACTAGCTATTGACATGACACCACGACCATGTAGGCTCAGGTAACAGTTCTTGGTTAGTTCAGGCCACCAAAGACTCACTTTGTGCCCTGGTACTTCTGTCCCTGGCACAGCTTTCATATGGAAATCCACGGATCCCATCTTTTCTAACAAGCTGGTGTTGCCTGTTGAATTTTCTTTCTTTGCTTTTGCTTCTTCTCTCTCCTGGGCCAATCTGAATCAAAGAGAAAATATAGTTAAAATAATCAACGAGGCAGGGCTGCCTTTGTGGCACAGCAGGTTAAGCTATCTACCATGCTGGCATCCCATATGAACACCGGTTCAAGTCCCAGCTGCTTCACTTCCAATCTAGCTCCCTGCTAATGCACCTGGAAAAGCAGTAGATGATGGCCCAAGTACTTGAGCCCCTGCCACCCATGTTGGAGACCCAGCCCAGGACATCTGAGACTATCTGGAGAATGAAACAGTAGATGGATAATCTCTCTCTCTCTCTCTCTGTAACTCTGCCTTTCAAATTATCTTTAAATAAATAAATAAAAACACTTGAATCATAGAATCACTAGGAAACACAAAACAAAACAATCCTTATCCCACATCTTACTATTAACACTCTCTCTACTTACTTCAACTTCATTCTATATGTAAATATATACATGTAAAAATGGAATCCAGGTAACACTGTAGGTAGTTGGGTGCCCTTTTTTCACTTCATCTTACCTTCTTTGAAAACACCACTGTGATTGCTGGATGACCATTACACCTCTCACAATTTGTGTACGTGTCTCCTACAGCAAGCGCAGAGCTTAGCACTGAGCGGCTCTGTCAGGTCTATTACACCACGGCACAAAGGCTTCTCCTGCAGCTGCCCACTCCTGTGAGTGTCCCAGCCAGAGTTCACTCTAACAGTGTGCTCCAGCAGATGTCCCTGCTCCCCTTCAGGGAGCACTGAAGCCACAGATGACACGCTGATCTTCCTCTTCCAGCCTATGCACATTTGGCATTTTACCTATCCTCTCTCTGTTCACTAGCCCTCGTGAGAAACAGGCATCTTCAGAGACCACTTAGTTAAGTATTTATGATTCCTGGCCTCCTAATGGAGAGGGCTGTCCACCGCAACCTTTCTCGTCAAAGAACCCCCTTCTTGGGCCTGGGCAGTAGCCCTGATGAGACTCCTCACTGCCCTGCCTCCTTCACGTGTGATCTCCCAGACATGCTGCTTGGGCACATGCACACAGACACCACACGGCAGCAGCACTCAGCCCACTCAGTGTGGGGCCCCAGTGCCCACACAAGGTAGACACTCAAATGCTCCTGAATGAAAGGAACGCTGACTACCCTGCTCATTGCCAGAGGCCATCTGCTAAAGAACAGAATCCTATTCTCAGCTGTCCCAAGACCAGCCCCTCAAAATATGCCTCCAGTAAGCTGCCTGCCACTCTAGACTATATCTTTCTTTGTGACATTTTGTTGGTCTAGAATAATCTTATCAACTCTCCTGCTCATTCCATCTGTATATTCTTAAGGTGTTTCCTACTTTGGTAAAGCTCCCAAATGCAATCTTTTCTCTGAAATTAACTTCAGGATTTTGAGAGTTCTAATGGTTTATTCACTGTCTTGCTCTTAAATCACTAGCATAATTATTCTCCACCTCTTGTATTATCTTTCAGCTTTGTGTGACACTACCATTAACATTCAACTCAATGTACTTCCATTCAAACATTCGGTACTGTGTATTAAAATTTAAATGTACACAACCCTAAGATTCAACAACTCTTCATTTTGACATAAACTCTAGAGAAATACTTGCACATATGCAGGAGATACCTGCACACGTCATGAAAAAGTAGAAACAGCCTAAGTGTCACTCTCATGAAAAGGTAGGAAAAGTCTAAGTGTCCATGGGCAGGGAGGAACCAATTAGTATAGCACAGTCATTTTCTGTACTAAGTACTAAGAGTCATTACAAAGAAAGAAGATTTACATGGCCACAAAAGGTCACACAAAAATAGGAAATTATTTTTTGTTCCTCGGTATATACCAATGTAAATGTACTGAATTATCTTTCTTGGTGGGGTCTGGGGTAAAGGGGAATCAGAGTTAAAAGGAATTTCAGGTCTGCTTGTAATGTTCCAGTATGTTAAGAATGTAATAACATATTGGCAATTTCAAACTAGTAAGTTAATATCTAAAACTATTTACAATGTAAAGAAACAAGGTTTACTTCTGTGAGGAGCAAATCTTACCTATGCAAAAAGCTTTCTTTTGCTAGCTGAATTTGTAGTGTTCCACCTTTCCATTTTGTTTTATTTAAAACAGACATACCTATAAAGTAAAAGAAGTATTATCTAAGGATACAGCAGTATAAATACATATATGAGCATGTACTTTTTGTAATTATTTAGAACCAATAAGAGTAGGCTAGTTTATTACAGAGACAGTTGAAGAAAAACGAGTCGTGGGGAGAGGCAACCTAGATGCCTGTCTCACCCAGGCCACTTACAAGGAGGCTCCTTATACTCCACGTTTCAGTGTTACTCGAAGATTGGAAAGAGGCAAAAGATGTAAACTGTAAAGCAAAACTTATGTGCACTCGCATTGGAACTAATTCAGGAACCTCTGGTAAACAACTGACATTATTTAGTATTTCCTTGTTATTTCCCATACTATAAGTATGAAATACTAATGTAATCTTTTAGAGTCATTCAGATATTTTGGAATGCTTTAGCACCTTACTTTTATTTATCCTCTCAAACTAATTTTCACTGTATAATCTACAAGTAACTGAACTATGTTTGAATTGTTATGGCTGAACATCTCATTTTTTGACTATCTTCTCAGCCTCCTTAATAGAAACCAGTAGTAGATACAATTTTTTACGTGGTAGCTACTATACAAAGTAAAATGTAGTATTTAATTTAATATAATCCTACACTAATATTATGAGGCAAGCACTTTCTTTTGTCATGCATCAGATAGAACTGCAGTTTAGATGTTTAAATAACTTATCACAGATAAGATCACAGAATCAATGCAAGGGCCAGTGCTGTGGCGCAATGGGTTAAAGCCCCAGCCTGCAGTGTTGGCATCCCATATAGGCGCTGGTTCAAGTCCTGGCTGCTCTACTTCCAAGCCAGCTCTCTGCTAATGCACCTGGGAAAACAGTGAAAGATGGCCCAAGTGTTTGGGCCTTTGCCACTCAGGTGGCAGACCCAGCTGATGCTCTTGGCTTCAGCCTGGCCCAGCCCTGACCTTTGGGGTCATCTGAAGATTTTTTTTTTTTAATTTATTTTATTTATTTGAAAGGCAGAGTTAGAGAGAAAGGCAGAGACAGAGAGAGAGAGGTCTTCCATCCACTGGTTCACTCTCCAGATGGCCCCAACAGCAAAGGCTGGGCCATGCTGAAGCCAGGTGCATCACCTGGGTCTCCCACATTGGTGGCAAGGGCTCAAACACTTGGGCCATTTTTCACTGCTTTCCCAGGCCATTAGCAGGGAGCAGCTGGGACTCAAACTGGTGCCCATACAGGGATGCCCGACTTGCAGGCAGTTTTAACCATTATGTCACAAATGCTAGCCCCGAGCCAATGTATTCTTGATGACAATTTCAACTTCATATTTGTTAGATCTATTTCCTCACTCAATAGCACATAAAACAATTATCTTTTTTTTTTTTTTTTTTAAGAGGCAGAATGGACAGTGAGAGAGAGAGAGAGACAGATAGAAAGGTCTTCCTTTTCCATTGGTTCACTCCCCCAGTGGCTGCTGTGGCCGGTGCACCACGCTGATCCGAAGCCAGGAGCCAGGTGCTTCTCCTGGTCTCCCATGTGGGTGCAGGGTCCAAACACTTGGGCCATCCTCCACTGCACTCCCGGGCCACAGCAGAGAGCTGGCCTGGAAGAGGAGCAACCGGGACTAGAACCCGGTGCCCCGATCAGGACTAGAACCTGGGGTGCCAGCGCCACAGGTGGAGGATTAGCCGAATGAGCCACGGCGCCGGCCTAAAACATCTTGTAAATGAAATTATAAAAGACTGCTGGCTGTTTCCATTTATTAGTATGTTCCCTTTATTGACTTTTGTGTTTTTTGACTTTTCGGCTTCCAAGTAACTAGAATACATTACCGTACCAGTAGCAGTATGTATCATCTCCCCTTCCTTGTTCATGTAAAGTAACCATTTGGCCTCAGCTTTAGTAGAGTTATTAACAGGAGACATCACAGTTTCAAGGACATGGTCTTACAAGGGTGTAACGTGAAGCCTTCTCCTACTGACTGTATCTAACAACAAGGATTAGCTGGCTGCCCAAGAAGTAAACAGACTAAAGAGAGAGTGTGGCAAAATATACACTGAAATATATGCAACAAGCAATTTCTGTGCAAGTTTGGCCCTGAATACTTGAGAATACCAGTTTTTGTGCAAACCCACCAGCAATGTGTTACGATGCTTGCTGACGCCAGTGGGATGGATAGCTAGATCTGCTGAGTTGCAGGATACGAGAACGCTCTTGATCATGGTTAACCTTCTGGGTAACTTAAAAATGGCCATTCAGGCTTAGATTTAGAACCAAAGTTACATAGTGATCCTAAGCAGCAATTAGTACAGAAAATACATTACAATCTTACATTTTTTCAGGTCACCTTCTGCTATTCGGATGTTGACATATGCAAATACTTTCTGTGGGTTTCCTAAAAAAGAAAGTAAATTTATTTAAAACTTCTACATAGAGAACAATGTAAAAATTATTACGTTTGTAACTATTAAAATGAGCTTTAAGAAATTTACTCTTTCAAAGAAACACCTTGTTTACCTTTTATTGGATACAAAGTTACATTTTTCTAAGCATGACTGTCAAAATATTCAAAAGAAAAAAAGAAACTCAAGTAGTATTTTTTTTAATTGATGTATTTGAAACTCAGAGTTAGAGAGATGTTCCATCTGCTAGTTCACTCCCCGACTTGTCCACAACCAGGAGCTAGGAATTGGTTTGGAAGTGGAGCAGCTGCGACTTGAACCAGTAGTACCCAATGGGATGCCAGTGACACAAGCAGCAGCCTTACCACTACACCACAACACTTGGCCCCAAGAAAGCATCTTGATTGTACATTAGTGACAGCCTACCTAACAGGACACTTAAATAAATCAATGTTAGCTTTGAAAATGAAAAATTAGATGTTTAATTTTCCTGTTAAGAAACCAATTTTGAGTAAGTCCTATACCATACATAACACTTCCAGGTCATGACATCGGGATTTCAGTATTCACAGCTAACATCCATCTTTGGGGTTGCTTTATTTTATTAACACGTCACCTGAATTATCCCTGCTTTTAATTAACTACACAGTGAAGGACAGCAAGTTTACCTTGGTCATCTTTCCGTGTGATGATCTCCACATCAGAAACTTCTCCAAATCTGCTGAACTGATTTTGTAGGTCTGCCTCAGAAATGGTCTGGCCAAGGCCACCCACAAAAAGGCGTTTTGTTTCTCTGCTGGCTTTCATGAAGTCTGAGAATACACTCTTGTGTGCTAGCAGAAAAAGTAATTTTCTATATTCAGAGAAGAGCTCTTTCCCTCAGTTCTTTTCCAATGTAAGAAAACAACTGTTTCCTGTGAAGCTTCTGTGCCAAACTGGTAGCCCAGACCCTGTTTCACTTCAGATTTGACCCCTGGAGGTGCTTCTCAGGCCCTCCTCCCGCATTGCCTGGGCTGCACGCCGAAATAGCAGCCACACCTACGGACGCAGGTACGGCCGGATGTTCTCACTCTAAATGACCAAAAATTATACTCTGCCTTTCCTTGTTTACTACTCAGGTTGTAAGATATTTTTCCTGGATTCATTCATACAGGCGTTTATTTAACAAATACGGGCAGAAATAGGATGTGGCAGGCAGTACAGGCTAAAGCGGATAAAAAAAGTCCCCAGCCTGGGGCTCCACACATTCTTAAGTGAAGTAAAGAAATGCTGCAAATACGATACTTTGTCACAATAAAAGTGTCTGCGAGACACAAAAGAGAGCAACAGTATGGGCTTGTTTGACTATGCGCCTGCATTGTACACAGTAGTTCATATGTATTCCACTTTTCAGATGAGGTTAAGTCATTTTCCCAAAGATATACTTCCCGAAGAAAATCGGTGGTGAAACCAGAATTATAATCCAGATCAAACTGCAGAACTTGGGAGTTCTTGACATTATATTCCTAACATTATTGGACTGAGGGATTCGGAAAAACTGTTTCAAAGACAGTGAGGTTTGCCGCCCAGCCTAAGATTTCCCACCACAGCCAGCGCCGGGCAGGTGCCCAGCTTCCACCTTGACAGACGCCCCCCCAAGGAGACCTCAAACCAGCGACAGAAGCCCAGCGCATGGCCCGCAGTCCGGGCGACAGCTATGGTCTGCCACTTCCGGGTAGCCTTCGTGCCTAACCCAGCCAGCCGCCCAGCCTTCTTCCTTCAAGACGACACAAAGATGAGACGGGAGAGGACACCCCAACCGGCCCGTCACGTCCCAAGCCCCAAGCAGCTCCTCACCACACGCTTCTAGCGCCAGTTACACCACCGCGGAGGCTCCCAGATGCTAATCACAGGGGCCCACGGGCACCCTGCTCTCTTCCTTCCTCCGCGATTTCCAACCCTGCCTCCGAAGGTTCCGTCTGCACATTCAGTTCTCAAAGGCTCTTTACTTTCATTGTCTGAGCTACCCTGATGCCTCCGCCATCTCCTCAAAGATCGCTAATGACCCCAAACTAAAATGCCCCATTTGTTACTGAAGAGCATTATCGCCACGTGCTCATAATCTCTCGGAATAGACAGACGGAAATGAAAGCGCGGAAGAAAAATAACGCGGCACTTCCCTTCAGGGGATCCGGGAAACGCCTCTTCAGTGACGTAGGCGTCCGGGCGGCTCCAAGGCTGTCCAGGGGGGGTGAGCGGCCGAGTGCTTGGACTTGGAGTTGGAATAACGCAACTCTGGGTAGGGTAGAGGCTGCTAGGAGACAACCGTAGTAACGCGGGGCGGGACGTCCAGGGTACCATGCGAGCTCGTGGATGGACCGACTGCCAGGGCCACGGGAGTCGCGCGTCTTTCCGCTGCTTCCCCCCGGAGAGCTCCGGGATGGTGCGTTCCGGGAGCGCGCGGGAGGCTTGAAATGCCGGGCTGGGCGCGCCACCATCCTAGTAGCGGGTTCGCAGTGGGCTGGGTTCGACTCTGAGTGGTGCTATGGACGCCCAGCGCGCTGAACTCTGTGCTTTGGAGGCGGAGGTCGCAGTCCTGCGGCGGGCGTGCGACGAGCTGCCAGTTCCTTGGAGCGAGACGTCCAGAATCCAGTACGTGGCTTCTTATCACACTCTGAACCCGTGTACCTGAGCTAGGCGAGTGAATCCGCGTAGACAGCCAGGCCCTGGGCTGAAAGTGTAGCGTAGGTGCCCCTAAAATGTGGGCTTGCATAGCGACATGCCCAGAATTCTGAATAGTGGTAACTCGTTTGATGGCAGTCGTGAGAAAGTCGTTTTCATACGCGTTCTCTTCTGTGTTGAGAGTTGTGGGTGCCTTGCCTTCGGTAGGCAGCAGTACCTGGTTGGGATTTCATACCTGCGCTTGGTTCTTGGCATTTGTTTTTAAGGGCCCCCTAACTAAGGCAGGTGATGCTGATTTTTCTTTATGGTAATGACATAAGTTCTCCTTTAAGAATAACTTGACAAGGAAATGTCAATAAATTGACATGTCAATTATGAGCGTCAATGAATGTCAGTGAGTTGACATAAAGAAAAATTGTTTGATCTAATCTGTAGAAAAAAACATGCAAGCTACTTGAAAGTATTATCTTCATTTTTTTAGTCGAGGCTAATTAGATACAGGTGCAGAGAAAAATATTCCTGAGCTAACTGGGTAAGAGCTGGTGGAATATAGGGGAAGAAGCTTGCTACAGAAACTGGACAGTGTATGTGGGCGTGAAAAGTGGAAGATGTGACTGATTGGAGGGAGAGGCAGGTGAATAGGGCTCATACGTGCTTCTCTGCAAGTGAAAGGTATCATAGACCCTTCCTACTTCAGGTGTGCCCCACAGGTTGGAAGCTTTAGGGTAACCTGGGAGTTTCCTAGGAAAGCGACTTCAACCCACCCCCATCTATTGAATCAAGGTCTGCTTTTTAGCAAGGCACCTTCCTCCCACTCCCAGTTTGTGTACACACTGCAGACTCTGAGAAGCACTGTGTCCTACGTGGAGGGGAATTGGTTTCCTACTGCCTGTTGTTCATGTAACAGGGGAGTCCTCCATGATTACATGGGAAAGTCGGAGAGTCCAGATTGTGAGACTCATTACTCATTATGTTAGCCTAAGGGAGTGGGGGCTTTTGATGCAGCCGCGAGGACTCCACATGGGATGCCCACATCCCATATCTGAGCGACTACGTTTATGTCCTGCTCTGACGTTAATTCCAGTTTCTTGCCGATATTTTGGGCTTCTGGTATTGGCCTGGCTGTTCTAGGTATTTGGGAAGTGAACCCAAATAATTCTAGGTAATTGGGAAGTGAACCCAGCAGATGGAATACCTCTCTCCCTTCCCCTCCCCGCTCCCTCTCCCCTCCTCTCTCCCCCCTCCTCCTCCCCCTCTCTCTTTCCCTTTCCCCTCCTCTCTTTCTCCCCCTCTCTCTTTCTGCCTTTCAGATAAATAAAAAATAAATAAATTAATAAATAAATTTTAATGTCAGACCTAGTTGTTTGGGTTTAAAGTGAAGTTGCTTTTAACTGTGGTGGAGAAGGAAAACTGACACCTGTGAACCAGGCTATTTTTAAGGGATTTGAAGTGGTTGGATGGATTGGAGGTGGGAAAGCTGGCAGTACATTGTCCAACTATATCCACGTGTCCACACTCGGAGGCCAGATTATCTGCCTTCCAATCCGGGCTCTGGTACTGGCTGACTAGTCGGGCTTAAGTGATCTCCCCTTCTGTGCTTCAGTTTCCTCCTTGGTAAAATTATACCCAAGTTCTTGGATTGTTAGGACTAAAAATTAGTATCTATGATTCATTTAGAACAGTGCTTGGCTCATAACACTAGCACTGATTAATAGAACATTGAGTCTGAAAGTTGTGTATAGATTTTTTTTAAAGAAAATGATTTCCTGGGGGCGGGCACGTTGCATAGTGGGGTAAAGCTGCCGCCTGCAGTGCCAGCATCCCATATGGGCACCGGTTTGAGTCCCAGCTGCTCCACTTCCAATCCAGCGTTCTGCTATGGCCTGGGAAAGCAGTAAAAGGTGGTCCAAGTCCTTGGGCCTCTGCACCTGCATGGGAGACCTGGAGGAAGCTCCTGGCTTCGATCGGCGAAGCTCCGACCGTTGCGGCTAATTGGGGAGTGAACCAGGGGATTGAAGACCTCTCTTTGTCTGCCTCTCCTTCTTTCTCTCTGTGTAACTCTGACTTTCAAATAAATAAATATATCTTAAAAAAAAGTTTGTCAAAATTGGGTTCACAAAAAACTTTAAGATATATTTATTTATTTGAAAGAGTTAAAAAGAGAAGGAGAGGCAGAAAGAGGTCTTCCATTCGCTGGTGCACTCCCCAGATGGCTGCAATGGCCAAAGCTGTGCCCATCCAGAGCCAGGAGCTTCTTCCGGGTGTCCCACGCGGGTGCAGGGGCCCAAGGACTTGGGCCATCTTCCACTGCTTTCCCAGACCACAGCAGAGAGCTGGATTGGAAGTGGAGCAGACCGGACTCGAACTGGTACCCATGTGGGATGCCAGCGCCTCTGGAAGAGTCTTAGCCCACTAGGCCACAGCACCGGCCCCTTGACAAACTTTTATGTAAGACAAGTTTGTTAATAAAACTACAAAACCAATAAAATTCAGACTAACTCAAAAATAGTTCAAATTAATATCATTATTTAAAATAGACCAATAATACTTTCTTCAAAGTCAATAGCTTGTATGAATGAGAATATGAAGGATCGTATTTTGTTTGTACTATAAAATATCGAGTTTAGTGTTTTAACCATTTTTATGTGTATAGTAACATTAAACACATTCTCATTGTTGTGAAACATTACCACTGTCCATCTCCAGAACTTTATTTTTGTTTTCGAAGGCACAAAGATAAGTCTCTTCCATCCCCTGGTTCACTCCCCAAATGTCCACAGTAGCTTGGGCTGAAGCCAGGAGCCCAGAACTCAATCTGGTTTTTCTGTGTGGAATACAGGGACCCAATAACTCAAGCCATCACCTGCTATCTGCCAGGATGCACGTTAGTAGGAAGCTAGAATCAGAAGTGGAGCTGGGACTTGAACCCAGGCTCTTTGATTTGGGCTGCAGCTGTCTGAAGCAGTGTCTTTAACTGCTGCATCAGACTTCACCCCCAGAACTTTCATTACTCCAGACTGAAACTCTACGCCTATACAACGTAATTCCCCATTTTCTCCTCTGCCAACTACAGATTGTTGAGTTCTATGTATGTGTATTTTAATATGACGACTTTGTTCTCCTATAACTTTGCTCTAAGATCTTTAGTCATATTTTGGTGTGAGATTACTTGACTACTTGGCAGGAACTCATTGTGTGTGCATATTGTTGCTGTTCTTTTTTTATTGGCTTTTTTTTTTTTTAAGATTTTATTTATTTGAGAGGTAGAGTTACAGACAGTGAGAGGTAGAGACAGAGAGAGAGGTCTTCCATCCACTGGTTCACCTCCCCAGATGGCCACAATGGCTGGAGCTGCGCCCATCCGAAGCCAAGAGCCAGGAGATTCTTCCTGGCCTCCCACGTGGTTGCAGGGGCCCAAGCACTTGGGCCATCTTCTACTGCTTTCCCAGGCCATAGAGGAGAGCTGGCTTGGAAGAGGAGCAGCGGGACTAGAATGGGATGCTGGAGCTGCAGGCAGAGGATTAACCTACTGTGCCACAGCACCAGCCCCTGGCTTTTACTTATTTTTTAACGTTCTATTAAAAGGCAGTTTACCAAGAAATGCACTTAAGTGTATGGATCAATAAGATTTTCTTTGGTCATTTGATCGCCCCCATAACCAGCAAGGCTTTTTATATTTAAAGTAATTTTCCTTGCATCAGTCCATGATGGCAGAGGCAAATAAGGGTTTGGTGGGGCTGCCATTGTGGCACAGTGGGTTCAGTCGACACTTGAAATGCTGGCCTCTCATATCAGAGAGCTCATTCTAATCCTGGGGGTTCTGCTTCCAACTAGCTCCCTGTTAATGTGCCCTGGAAAGTAGCAGATGATGGCTCAAGTGCTTGTGCCCTGGCCATCTAATGGGAGACCCGGATGGAGTGCCAGGCTTGTGGCTTCAACGTGGCCAGGCCTGGCTGCTGCGGTCATCTGGAGAGTGAACCAACAGTTCAGAGATTCACCCTCTCATTGCCCTCTCTCTCCTTCCACCCTTTTTCCCCTTCCCTCTCCCCTCTATCTCTGTGTTTGTCTCTCTTTCACTCTGTCTTTAAAATAAATAAATCTTTAAAAAAAAAAAAAAAAGAACCTAACAGTTGGTAGTCTTTCATATGATACAGAATATACTTAATATTTTAAAGTCCCATTAAAACAAGATTAAAATAATTTTTCACAGATCTTATACTGGTTTTGTATATGCAGTGTGAGCAGTACGGAGTTAATTATTCCATGCAGACATGGTATAGGGTCATGAGAGCATTGAAAAGGAAGAACAGGCTTGTGAGGGAGCAGAAGGATAACAGGTCCAGATGTGAGGAAGTAAAGGAGTCAGAGGACTTCCAACATGTGAAGCCCAAAACAATCAAGGGAAAGACTCTATCATTAACAAAGTAGCGAAATCTGGAGCAAAAGCTGAATCAAGGGAAAAACTTGTTGTAGGATATCAAGCAAGGTCTACTTTGCAGGAAGAAAATATATATGGTGAATGGTATGTATTTCAGGAGTTATTGGCATAAAGGAGCTGAGGCAGATCATGATCTATTTCTGGGAATTGAAGATACAAATTTAGGACAGTAGACACAATAGTATCAGGATTTTCCTCTAACGTTGGAGACAGGAAACAGATACAGTAGAGGACCCAAGATACAAAATGGGGATCAGGGTAATCATGCCTCAAAACCTAAGGAAGGGCCTGACGTTGTGGCTGCGTCGTATAATCTGCCGCCTGCAGCACTGGCGTCCCACGTAGAGCACTGTTAAGGCAGTTCCACCTCAGCTCCCTGCTAATGTGTCTGAAAACGCAGCAGGTGATGGCCCAAGTACTTGGATCCCTACCACCCACTTGGAAAACCAGGATGGGGTTTCAGACTCCTAGCTGTGGCCTGGTCCAGGCCTAGCCACTGTGGCCATTTGAGGAGTAAACCAGTGTATGGAAGATCTCTTTTGCTCACTGTCTCTGTCACTTTGCCTTTCAAATAAATCTTAAAAATCCAAAGATGGAGTGTTTTAAGTTAGAAGAAGTCAATAGTGTGATATGTAGCAGAGTTTAAGGGAAATAAAGAATGACAAAAAATATGATAGAACCCAACACAATTATTAGATAATATTTTTCTGAGGAAAATAGCATGTATTCTCAATGAAGAATGGTGTTAGTATTGTTTAAAAATACTATTTTGTTTGTAATTTTTATTCCCATTTTCTTAGATTTCCTAAGAAATCTTAGTATAAAATGTTCTGTAATATTTACTTATTTGAGAAATGAGCTAATTTTTGTTTAATTTCCACACATCTTTTAAAATAATTTGAAATGTCTTGAGATATTAAAAGTGTTTCTAGAGTAGAAACATAGTAACATGATTTGATTGTGTTTACTTTTTGTTTAAAAGATCGTAGTGTTAGAAGGCACACTCATTTTGAGAAAATTCTTAGTTTAATGGGAAGAGGGGCAAAATGGGAATGGTTTGAGGAAGATTAGTGGTATTAGATGAAGAATTTGTAAGCCATTGGAGTAACTAGTTCTGATATTTGCTTTTTTAGAAAATTATTTCAAGAAATACACCCTTCAGATTCTGCAGGAGGGGAATCTTCAGAAGATCTGAGAAGTCGTGTTGGACGATTAGAATCGGAACTTGCATTTCTAAATACAGTAACTGGCATCAGTATAAGGAATTACTCCAAGCAGACAGAGGACCTAACAAGCACTGAGGTGACAGAAAAGAGTAAGCATTATTCTTTTTGACTAGAAGTAGTATTGACAGTTACTTATTATGACAGAAGTAGTATTGACAGTTACTTATTATGCACAGGAAATTGGTTCTCATAATGGTAGATTAATATTCTACAGAGTGATTATTTCAAAGTGTGGTGGTAATAAACCTTTGTAGTCTGGTATCTTGAACATCACAGTATGAGTAACATTCTTGAAAACTGAGGTAAGTATTAAAGATTAGACATAGTAGCTGTCAGGAAGTACTTTGATAGTCAACTAGTAGTCATAAGTGATAAGTCATTGTAAGAAAATCACCTAATTTTTGTAGTTCATCAGGGACATGAATGCTGCCTCATCTACAGTGCTCTACTGTAGACTGTGATAGCCTGTAGCCAAACAAATGTCTCAGTGGCTGGACCTTTCCCCAGAAGGAAGGTTTCTGGTCCCAATGATTAAATTTTATTGCCAAAGAGACACAGTGCATTAACAGGTAAAGGGAAGCTGTCTTAGGTTGGACAAAGATACATTCCTAATTCAGCCATTTGTGGAAATGCTTCCTGACTTTTCTTCTGAAATAACTCATGGGAGCGGGAGAGTGACCTCAGAGCATGTTGGGCAGCTCACTGCAGAGGTGGGGAGATTGGATTACATATAGAAATGGAGTTACAGAATTTAGAGACTTAATTGCTTAAAAGGAAGTGGTAGAATACGGAGAGTACAGAGTGAAAATAGGGCAGATGTAAGACTTTTTAAAATTTTTTTTTAAAGATTGATTTGAAAGGCAGAAATAGAGTGAAGGAGGGAGAGAGAGAGAGAGGGAGGGACACAGAGAGATCTTCCATCTACTGGTTCACTCTCCAGATGGCCACAATGGCCAGGCCAGGAGTTTCTTCCAGGTCTCCCGTGCGGGTACAGGGGCCCAAGCACTTGGGCCATCTTCCACTGCTCTCCCAGGCATGATAGCAGGGAGCTGGATTGGAAGTAGAGCAGCCAGGACTTGAACCGGTGCCCATATGGGATACCGACACTGCAGGTGGAAGCTTAACCTTCTGTGCCACAGCGCCGGCCCTGACGTCTAAAACTTTTACTGGCATAAAAGTCTCAACATAAAGGCTAGGCAACGGATCTTAAGAAAGCTACTGTGAGCTGGTGCCGCGGCTCACTAGGCTAATCCTCCACTTGTGGCGCCGGCACACCGGGTTCTAGTCCCGGTCGGGGCGCCGGATTCTGTCCCGGTTGCCCCTCTTCCAGGCCTGCTCTCTGCTGTGGCCAGGGAAGGTAGTGGAGGATGGCCCAAGTCCTTGGGCCCTGCACTCCATGGGAGACCAGGAGAAGTACCTGGCTTCTGCCTTCGGATCAGCACAGTGCACCAGCCGCAGTGGCCATAGGAGGGTGAACCAACGGCAAAGGAAGACCTTTCTCTCTGTCTCTCTCTTTCACTGCCCACTCTGCCTGTCAAAAAAAAAAAAAAAAAAAAAAAAAACTTGGGTAAGATAAAAATTATAAAGAAAAAGATTTTTAAAGCCAGGCATTCAAGTAGTTGTGAGGATTTCCTGAATTGATTTGTGAGGCAACTAGTGAGAGTAATGGCACTAGAAGAGGAATATTTTCAACAGAAATAGAATGAAGAATGACATCAGTAGGCAAATGTGGTCTAGACGTGAAATATTCCAGTCATATTAAACCGTGTGACAATATTGTGCCTTGTGTCACTTTTTTTTTTTTTCACAAGATGAGCTCTATGTTAGTGTAGAACTGGGTGATGTTACAAGAAGATGGAACAGCTTGATAGGCTTCACAGTTTAAAAATGCTTGAAAGCTCAGTCATATGTCACAGTTTCTGTTTCTTTATAACACATAAAAGATTACCAGCTAAAAGTAAATAGTTCTTTATTTTTTTTTTTTAAAGATTTTTTTATTTATTTGAGAGGTAGAGTTACAGACAGTGAGAGGGAGAGACAGATGCCCACAATAGCCAGAGCTGCGCTGATCCGAAGCCAGGAGCCAGAAGCTTCTTCCTGGTCTCCCATGTGTGTGCAGTGGCCCAAGCACTTGGGCCATCCTCCACTGCCTTCCCAGGCCACAGCAGAGAGCTGGACTGGAAGAGGAGCAGCCGGGACTTGAACTGGCGCCCATTTGGGATTCTGCGCTGCAGGGATTAACCTACTGCATCACAGCACCATATCCATAGTTCTTCTTTAGGCCAAGTGATAAACCTTGTTCAAAATGATAGTTATCATACTGTATTTTGGCAACTTTTTAATCTGTTAAGCGAAGTGAAAGTGAAATAATTTGATTTAGTGTGTGTGTCAGGTGATCTGTGATGCCATCAAATTCTTACCAAATAGGTACTGGGTCTGGCTGAGTCACTTGATTGACTAGGAGCATTCAAAAGACAACTGTTGGAAGTTATTCCTTTCAGTATATGTTAGTTGTGCAGACACTGTTCCTCTGATGTGTAGATGCTAGGCAATCAGATGATGTTTGTTCATCCGGGGGCGTGGAGAGAGGCGTGGAGAGACAGCTCCCATTAGTTGGTACAGTTCCCAAATGCTACAAGAACTGGGGCTAGCAGCCAGGAAAGCAGTCCAGGTCTCCCACATGAGATAGGAACTCAATTTCTTGAGCCATCACCTGTGTCTGCTAGGGTCTGCCCTGGCAGGAAGCTGGAGGCCAGAGCCAGCAATTGAACCGAAGCACTCGAATGTGGGACACAGATGCCTTAACTGCTAGGCTAAATTGAGTTTTACAGCTTTTTTTTTTTTTTTTTTTTGATTTATTTATTTGATAGCCAGAGTTAGAGAGAGGAGAGGCAGAGAGAGGTCTTCGATCCGATGGTTCGCTCCCCAGATGGCTGCAACAACCGGAGCTGTGCCAATCTGAAGCCAGGAGCTTCTTCCAGATCTCCCAGGCGGGTGCGGGGGCCCAAGGACCTGGGTCATCTTCCACTGCTTTCCCAGGCCATAGCAGAGCGCTGCATTGGAAGCCCCGGCATTGACATTTTTGAAAGCCACTTGTTTTGGTTATCCATCAATCTTTTTGTCTTGATTTATTATTATTGATGAGATTAAGGCTATGGATTTTTGGCAGGAAAACTACATAAATCATGTTTTGTTTTGTTTTTTGACAGGCAGAGTGGATAGTAAGAGAGAGAAAGATCTTCCTTTTTGCCGTTGGTTCACCCTCCAATGGCCACCGCGGCCGGTGCGCTGCGGCTGGTGCATCGCGCTGATCAGAAGTCAGGAGCCAGGTGCCTCTCCTGGTCTCCCATGCAGGTGCAGGGCCCAATGACTTGTGCCATCCTCCACTGCACTCCCAGGCCCATAGCAGAGAGCTGACCTGGAAGAGGGGCAACCGGAACAGAATCCGGCGCCCCGACCGGGACTAGAACCCGGTGTGCCGGCACCACAAGGCAGAGGATTAGCCTATTGAGCCATGGCGCTGGCCTATGTTTTGTTCTGAACAGTACATCTAGTCAAGAGGCAGACGATGCTAGTTTACACCATCCTGTCCTGTTTTCCTAACTACACATTAAACCTGTCTTCCCATTTTGAGCTCCAAGCTTACCCCTCCTGTAGAGGTACTTAATGCTGTTTTTTGAAATTGCCTTTCTAGTATTCTATGTAAGTGGCCTTGCTTCTGGAATTGTCTCCTTGCTAACTTGGTTTTCAGTTTTCCTGGGTCTTCCGGGTCAGTTCCATTTGTTTATGTAGTTCATCTATCTGACCATAGCTTCTTTCTTTGCTCTTCTCTTCGCTCTTTTAGAAGTGTACCCTTTTAAAAATAACTTCATTAGGAGCAGATGTTTAGCCTAGGAGTTAGGATGTCTGTTGGAATGTCTGAATCACATTTTAGAGTACCTGGGATTGAGTCCTGGCTCTGGATCCCAAATCCAGCTTTCTGTTAATGTAGACCCTTGGAGGTAGCAGGAGATAGCTCAAGTTGTTGTTGAGTTCCTGCCACCCAGGTGGGATACTTGGATTAAGTTCCCTTTCTGTCTTTTTGGGTGTTAGAAGCATTTGGGCAGTGAACGAACAAATGGGAACTCTGTTTCTGTCTCTCTGTCCCTCAAAAATAAATAGGAACCAGCAATGTGGCATAGAGGGTTAAGCCACCATTTACAGTGCCAGAATCCCATCTCAGAACACCTGTTCAAGGACCTGGGAAGATAGTGGAATATGAGCCATTCACACATTTAAATACATAAAATGTCCTATTCTTGGGATTGATATTGCAGCACATCAGGTTAAGCCACTGCCTGTAATGCTGGAATCTCATCTGAGCACTGGTTCAAGTCCCAGTTGTTCTGCTTCAGATCTAGCTCCCTGCTAATGCACCTGGAAAGCAATGGAAGATGGCCCAAGTACTTGCGCACCTGCCACCCTTGTGAAAAACCTGGATGGAGTTCCTAGCTCTTGGCATCAGCCTGACCCAGAACTGGCTATTATGGTCACTTTTGGACTGGGTTGGTAGATGGAAAATATCTCCCCCTTGTTCACTCTCCCCTTACTATCTTTCTTTGTTACAGTGTCTTTCAAATAAATACATAAATCTTTTCAAAAATAACTTCATTAGCAAAACTGCATGACTCCATAAAGTCAGAATAGTGCTTACCTCTATAGGAGTAGGGTATAACTTGGGAAAGGACATGAAGGAACCTTATGGATACTGTAAAAATTTCTGTATTTTGAGCTAGATAGTGGTCACATGGGTAAGCATATATAAAATTACTGAGCAATATGCTTAAGAATAGAACTTTTTTTTAATGGTTTATTTATTTGGAAGTCAGAGTTAGAGGGAAAAACTGCTGGTTCACTCCCAAAAGAGCCACAACAAAATCAGAAACCTGGAACACTATCTGAGCCTCCCATGTGGATGGGAGAGACCCCTGTATTTGAGCCATCTTTGGCTGCTTTCCCAGACGCATCATTTGTGAGGAGCTAGGTCAGACGTGGAGCAGCTAGGATTCAAACCGGTGCCCCTATGGGAAACTGGCGTTGTAGGTGATTGCTTAACCTGCTGCATCCTAACTCTGGCCCCAAGAATAGGACATTTTATGCATTTAGATGCATGCATGGTATGCCTCAGAAATGTCATTTATCACTGTCGTTTTAGTAAACTTTGTAGAGAATAACACAGGTACACATGTAATTTCAGTTTACTGTCTTTCACAAAAAATAGATAATGTTGAAACATTGAAAACCATCTAATTTGGGGCCAACATCATAGCATGTCAGGTTAACCTGCTGTCTGCCACGTTGGCATCCCATACGGGCACCAGTTTGAGACCTGGCTGCTCACTTCGAAGCTGCCTCCTAATAAGGTGACTGGGAAAGCAGTGGAAGATGGCTCAAGTGTTTGGGCCCCTGTACCCTCATGTGAGACCTGGAAGAAGCTCCGAGCTCCTGGCTTCGGTCTGGCCATTGCAGCCATTTGGGGAGTGAACCAGCAGATGGAAGATCTCTGTTTTTCTCTCCCTCTCTGTAACTCTGCCTTTCAAATAAATAAAAATTTAAAAATAAAAACATTTCATTGTTAATATAATTCAAATTTGCCTAGGGTTTACTATAAATTTTTATGTACTTAAATATATCTGTTTCTTACCATAAATTTAGGGATAATTGAGAACTAAATAGTGAAAATTGTTACAAATTCTATTTTATAAGGATAATTTTCTGTACATTCTTCCAGAATTTTCAAATGCAAATGTACACTTTCACTCATATTCCCACCTTGTGGTCTAGATCCAAAATTAAATAGGCATTTGAACAAAATTGTTCTTTCCTAACTGAATACTTTTTTTTTTTTTTTCTGATTTACAGATATAAAGAAAGTTGTACAGAAATACAGACTATCAGGAAATTGCCACATGGTTACATTTCAACTTGAGTTTCAGATTCTGGAAATTCAGGTAAATTAAGTAGCATTTTCTGATGAGATGATTCTGCCATAAGATAAATAATTCCCACCTAGTGCACATCCTCCAGCACTGGCTGGGCTCATGAGGGGTTCATGACCCAGGGCCTCCTGGTAGCACAGATGCAGAGTGGTACAATAAACACCCCAACAACTTCATATGATTGAGCTGCTGCTGAGGAATTGGGTGCTTTGTTTTTAGACAGATGGCAGGGTGCTCCACGGCTCCCAGAGCAAGCCCTTGAGACTGTGAGAAAAGTCCTGAATGCCCCTGGTTGTTAGCTCATAGACCAGCCACCTGTTGTCTATTGGTGACCTGTTGCTGCTAAATAGATTTCTGCAGCATTTATCATATTAAAACAGCAAAAATATTTGTTGTCTTACCCATTTTCTGTGGATTAGAAATTTAGGAGCAGCTCAGTTGGATGTCCTTATTCAGGGCCGCTTATGAGGTTGTGTTCATCTGGAGCTCTGTAGGCTGTTTGGGAGTAGATGATCCCACAGGTTGTGCTGCTAAGACTGTCAGATAAGATCCGGAAACAGAAAATAATGAAACATAGATGCAAAAATCCTCAACAAAATTCTAGCCAGTCAAATCCAACAACACATCAGAAAGATCATTTACCCAGAACAAATGAGATTTATCCCTGATACGCAGGGATGGTTCAACATTTGCAAATCAATCAATGTGGTACATCACATTAAGAAACTGCAGAACAAAAAAGTATGTTTATCTCAATAGATACAGAGAAAGCATTTGATAAAATACAACACCCTTTCATGATGAAAACTCCAAGCAAATTAGGTATAGAAGGAATATTAGGTATAGAAGGAATATTACTCAACACAGTCAAGGCAATTTATGACAAACCCACGGCCAGCATCCTATTGAATGGGGAAATGTTGGAAGCATTCCCGCTGAGATCTGGAACCAGACAAGGATGCTCACTCTCACCATTGCTATTCAATATAGTCCTGGAAGTTCTAGCCAGAGCCATTAGGCATGAAAAATAAATCAAAGGGATACAAATTGGTATGGAGGAAGTCAAGCTGTCCCTATTTGCAGACAATATGATTGCATATATAGGGGATCTAAAAGACTCCACTAAGAGACTATTAGAACTCATAGAAGAGTTTGGTAAAGTAGTGGGGTATAAAATTAATACACAAAAATCAACAACCTTTGTATACAATGTCATGACTAAGAAAGAACTTATAAGATCAATCCTATTCACAACAGCTACCAAAAAAAAAAAAATCAAATACCTTGGAATAAATTTAACCAAGGATGTCAAAGATCTCTATGATGAAAATTACAAAACATTAAAGAAATAGAAAAGATACAAAAAAAAAAAAAAAGGAAAAATCTCCCATGTTCATAGATTGGAAGAATCAATCAAATGGATCAGTGGAGAATGGGACTGGGAATAGGAAGAGGAGGAGGAGAGGTGAGAGTGTGGGTGGGAGGGGCGGGTATGCTGGGAAGAATCACTATATTCTTAAAGTTGTACTTCTGAAATGTATGAAGTTTTTATTCGTTAAATAAAAGGTTTCTTTGGGGAAAAAAAAAAAACGAAAATGAAAAGACAGAGTGGTAACATGTAGCCCCGTTGGCCAGCTGGCTCTGAGAAGAGTGGGACCCAGGCCAATTAGAACAGGCTTAGGCTGGGCACATGCTTTGATGACAGAGAGCTGTTTTGACTAGTTAATTTTCCCCAGTGGAGCCTACAAGGAGTAAGTGCAAAGAAGAAAAATGTATCGGGGAACGACAGGCAGGCTGCCTTAGTCTCAGCTCAACAGATAACTAAAATGAATGTAGGGGCTGGCGCGGTGGCTCACTGGTTAATCCTCCACCTGCAGCGCCAGCATCCCATATGGGTGCTGGGTTCTAGTCCCGGCTGCTCCTCTTCCAGTCCAGCTCTCTGCTGTAGCCCTGGAGGGCAGTGGAGGGTGGCCCAAGTCCTTGGGCCCCAGCACCTGCATGTGAGACTGGGAAGAAGCACCTGACTCTTGGCTTTGGATTGGCACAGCACCGGCTGTGACGGCCATTTGGGGAGTGAACCAACAGAGGGAAGACCTTTCTCTCTGTCTCTCTCTCACTGTCTATAACTCTACCTGTCAAATAATAAAAAATAAAATGAATGTAGAGCAATTGTCACAGTGACACACTGAATACTCTTCTGTGTGCTGGCATCCAGGACTGCAGGCCAACGCATGTTACAGAGCTATAAGCCTGTGGTCCAGGTGCATCTCTGAGAATTTGAGCATTTGTGCTCACATTGTCTAGCAAACTGCTCAGAGGTGTCCTAACAGCCTTGAGCTTGCACACTTTCTCTGCTGTGACACTCATCTCTTTTCACAGTTGCTCAGTGGGTTATCTGGAGGGAAGTTAGGTGGTGGGCAAAATTAGTCTCATCCTTGGGAGACTTAGAAATCTAACTGAAAAGAGAAAGCCTACCCTCTGGAGTGAAGCTGTACTTGCTCAGGGATTGTTTAGTATGCTGGTTGGTGGGCTATGGACTGGGAGATTATAGACTGCAGTATTTGAACTTCATTTAAATCTCATACTTAATCACCTTAAGTCTCTTGTAGAAATCATCAAACAGTATTATGCCGCCATTCTAAGATCAAGGGTGGCATGGCATAGAAAACAGTTTTGATAATGCAGTGTGCTGCTGAAGCAGCAGCACCAATCCAGACTGCAACTTTTTTTTGTTGTTGTTTGTTTTTAAATATTTATTTATTTGTTTGAAAGATAGAGTTACAGAGAGGCAGAGTCAGGGAGAGAGGGCGTCTTCCATCCACTGGTTCAGTCCTCGAATGGCCACAATGGCTGGAACTGAGCTGATCTGAAGCGAAGAGCTTCTTCTGGGTCTCCCACAGAAGTGCAGGGGCCAAAGGACTTGGGCCATCTTTCACTGCTTTCCCAAGCTGTAGCAGAGAGCTGGATCGGAAGTGGAGCAGCCAGGACGTGAATAGGCACCCATATAGGATGCTGGGACTACAGACGCTGGCTTTACCCTCTATGGCACAGCGCATTCCCCATCTCAACAGTATTTTAAGCTAATATTCTGGTCCCCTTACCACCAAAGCTTGATTGCAAATTTTTTTAAAAAGATTTTTATTATTTGAGAGAGACGGTTATAGAGAGAGGGAGAGGCGGAGAGAAAGCTCTTCCATCTACTGGTCTACTCCCCAAATGGCCACAATGGCCAGAGCTGGGCTGATCGGAAGTCAGGAGCTTCTTCTGGGTCTCTCATGTGTATGAAGGGGCCCATCCACTGCCTTCCCAGGACATAACAGAGAGCTGGATTGGAATAGGAGCTGCCGGGACTGGAACTGGCATCCATATGGGATGCCAGTGCCACAAGCAGAGGTTTAGCCCTTTATGCCACAGCATAGGCCTGTTGACTGCAAGTTTTATGATCATCTGTCAGCGGCCTAAAGTTACACTGTTTGCTTATATGCTCCATGTGTTGGAATTAGTTGAGCTGCATCCGATGGAACTTCTGCCATCAGCCATACATGGCTTCCAGATCAGTGATCCCTTTAATGTTTCAGACATCAGGAAGGAGAGGGTCACAAAAGGCTAACCTTTTCCTTTGAGGGATTCTTTCTAGAAATTATACATTTGTCATTTTCACTTACATTTTATTAGCCAATAAATTAATGAAAGAGGTGCTGAAAATTTAGTATTCATTATGCACAGTTGTATGGCCAGTGAAAAAATGGGGCAAGAAAGTACTATTAGGTTCTACTAGCAGTTATGGTTTAGGGGCTGCAGGGGCTGCGGGCAAAGCAAAAGAGAGGAACTGTTAATATCCTTTAAAAGACACATAATAGTGGCCAGCGCTATGGCATATTGGGTAAAGCTGTTGCCTGCAGTGCAGGCATCCCATATGGGTGCCGGTTCAAGTCCTGGCTACTCTTCCTCCAATCCTGTTCCCAGCTATGGCCTGGGAAAGCAGTAGTAGAAGATGGTCCAAGTCCTTGGGCCCCTGCACCCACATGGGAGACCAGGAAGAAGCTTCTGGCTTCGGATTGGCACAGCTCCAGCCATTGTGGCCAACTGGGGAGTGAACCAGTGGATGGAAGACTTCTCTCTGCCTCTCCTCTCTCTGTTTAACTCTGACTTTCAAATAAATAAATAAACTTTAAAAAAGTCACATACTTATTGTTTATCTAGAGAGACGTGAGTTGTCATTTTCAGATTTAAAAGTATGTAGATATTTTAAGACTGCTTAATTTTACTAACAGTGCGCTGCAGGAAAAGCGTGCTCCCCCTGGTTCTGCCAAGAACATGCACTTTGCCTCTGAGTCTTTTTAGTTCTATGATGCTTCTTGAAGACCAGACTGATAAGCAAGATGTTGGAAGCAATCACAGATGGCTGTGGAGTCACAGGGTTTTAGGATCAGTCAAGTGGGAGGCAGGCACCGGGGTTCTTGGAGAAGAAAGCAACAAAGAACCATCTTTTTTCCTTTGTTGCTTAAAATTCTGATAAGGGGATTTAAATTGTTTTTCAATTTTTTTTATTTAGTAGTAAATCCTAATATGTTCTAGGCTTACTTGTGTAAATATTCTTTAGAAATATATCTCTGGTAGAATTGCTAGGTCAAAGGGCATGTGCAAATAAATTCTGATGACTAGTCCTAAATCGCTCTCTAACATGGTTTTACTGTTTTTACCTTTTGAGCATATTTTTACTGTAGAGACTAATAGTGAAAAACAGATGAAGATAGCAACATTGGATTTTTTTTTTATTTCCACCAGAGGGAGATATTTAGCTATTAGAAAATTTAAAATAATCTAAATAAAACTCTCACTTTATAGAATTTTCAAAGACTTATTGCATTATAAATTTTTATTAATACCATATTTGAATGAAAAGTAACCTTATGGATTATTTACGTGTCAACCTTCTTACAGGGAAATCTACCTAGAGAGTTTGAACGACTACCGGTATTGTTGCAGCTATGACTGTGAAAGGCGATCCCTTGTTAAACTCTGTTCTCCAGATCTACTGTCTGGTGTTGGTGGTACTGTGATGTTTGTTAGGGGTTGTAACGCCATCAGAACGAACGTGTAGTGTCGACCTTCATAGTCCAAGCAGCATAATAAATCGGGGGGGGGGGGGTAACTAGTTGGGGAAGTGATATATTAAGTGTATTTGCATAACTTCTGTTCCTAAAAATTCAATGACATGAACAGGATAACTCAAAAATAGGGAATTTCTTATTGAAGAGACTATAAACCCATTATCAGAGGCTCCCCCCCAAAAAAAAATCTGCCTGATATTTTGACATTTGAAACAGAATACTGAAACCTTCATGAGAAATATATGAAGTTTGTCAAGTTAACAGGACCATTTTTCTATGCATCTTTAACTACAATCTTTAAATGATAGAGGCAGATGAGAACTGCAAGCCTGGATCAAATGGACCGTGGTAGAAAGAAATGTGCTGCTAAGACTCTAGTGGCTTTATGGTCAGCTTGTTTATAGGCTTCCTTTCCTAGTCTACCAGCCGGGAAGAAGTGACCTGGTTAGCAGAACCACAGGCAAGAGAGATGGAAAAACAGTATCTTGAAGTCAGCTTTCCAGTGGGTGAACATAGTCCACAACCCACCAAAGGGAAAAAATGAGAGAGAAGGAAGTGCCAGTAAATCCTAGACTTTCTGTTGACGAAAGGCAAAATCGAACATGTACCCACATACACTCACACCAGAGACAAGAAGCCCTCCCAGATTGCTGTTTCTTTTTTTTTGGTCAGAGTTCGATTGAGATACAATTCACATCATGTAATTAATCCATTTAAAGTAAACAATTCAGTCATTTTTAGTGTGCTCAGAGTTCTGCAACCACCAGCACAATCAATTTTAGAACATTTTTACCACTTCAAGAAACCTTGTATTCTGTAAATATTTCCCTTCAGTCCAATCCCCTCCTCCTACCCCCCTCCCCCCCAGTTCTTTTGCTTAGCTCTAAGGAACCAGTAATTCATTTTTTGTGTTTTTTTCTCTGAGTTTTCTTCTCTTGGATGTATAAATGGAATCATAAAATGTGTGATCTGATAATCTGCCTTCTTTTACTTACATAATGTTTTCAAGGTTCATCCATATTGTAGCATGGTGTTAATACTTTTTTTTGGCTGAATAATATTCCATGGTGTGTGTGTGTGTGTGTGTGTGTGTGTGTATATATATATATATATACATACTTTATATGTGTATATATATATATTTTATTCATTCCATCACTTGATGGAAATGGTTTTTGCTTTTTGGCTATTATGCATAATACTGCTAAAAACATTCACATGCAAGTTTTTAAGATTTATAATTTTTTTGAAAGGTGAAATGACAGAGGGGAAGAGAGAGCAAGATTAAGTGCTTCCATATGCTGATTCACTCCACAAATGGCCGTAACAGCCGCAGCTGGGCCAGGCTAAAGCCAGGAGCCCAGAATTTCATCCACATTTTGTGTGTGGTTGACAGGTCTACAACCGCTGCTTTCCCAGATTCATTAGCAGGGAGTTAGACCAGAAGTAGGACAGCCAGGACTCAGTCTGGCACTCTGATATGGGTTGCTTTCATTACGAGCAGGTGAATCTGCTGCAGCACACAGCAGCCCCATAGAGGTGGAATTCCTGGGTCAAATGGAGCAACTAGATGATGACTTTTGATATGGAGCATTCTGTCATATGCCTACTTGCCATCTGTATTTCTTCTTTGGAGAAATATAGAGTCTTTGCCCAATTTTTAATTGGGTTATTTTTCTTTTTTTAGTTATAAGAGTGCCTCTGGAATTTTTGACTAGATGGTAGATGCCATAGCTGACTTAAACTGTAGTTGCTCCTAACAGTTCCCACTATATAATCAAGCAAGCAAAAAGGTAAACATTTTAGGTTATCAATGTCTATTTCTCCAACAGCTCAGGATATAAAGAATTATGTCAGATTGTATCTAGACAGATGGAGGAGAGTAGCAAGGAGTATCCAAGCCATCCAGTTTGAGGAAATAGCAAAAATTACTAGATTTCTTGCTATCGATATTAATAAGAACTACAGAGTTGAAAGCACAAAGATGGTATAGAGTTCTCTCATCATATTGGACACAAGACCTAAAATCATGGCAAAAGTGCTGACTTGAAAAGAAAATTACTAAGAAAATGCAGGTAAATCCATTTTGGAAGAATGAATCCAGGAAATACAAAAACATGCTATATAAAAACTGCTCTGGGTGTTGGCCTTGTGGCGCAGTAGGTTAAGCCACCAGTCACCACACCAGCATGCCATATTGGAGTGCTAGTTCCAATCTATTACTCTGCTTCCCGTACAGCTCCTTGCCATGTACATGGGAAAGGAGCAAATAATGGCCCGAGTAGTTGGGTCCCTGCCACCTACATAGGAGATTGGGGTGGACTTCCTGGCTTGGGCCTGTGCCAGTCCTGGCTGTTGCAGCCATTTGGGGAATGAACCAGAAGATCTCTCTCTGTGTGTGTCTCAGTCTCTCTGTTGCTCTGCCTTTTTTTTTTTTTTTTTTTTAAGAAAACTTACTTAATAAATATAAATTTCCAAAGTACAACTTTTGGATTATAGCAGTTTTTCCTCCCATAACCACCCTGCCACCCGCAAACCATTCCATCTCCTACTCCCTCTCCCGTCCCATTCTTCATTAAGATTCATTTTTAATTATATACAGAAGATCAACTTAGTATATACTAAGTAAAGATTTCAACAGTTTGCACCCACATAGACACACAAAGTATAAAGAACTCTGCCTTTCAAATAATTAAATTTTTTAATAAGCTACTCTGACTTAAAGCGTAAAGCACAAATTGAATGGGTGGACTGAAAGAAAAAAGAATAAAAGGACTGTAATACTGACAACTGCACTAAAAGTTTCAGGGATAGAATGAGGATAGCCTTGAGGAAAATCACCTGTAAAAGCAATTGAAAAGAAGATAATATTAAGACAGTGGAGAGCCACTAAATGATATTTCCAAAGCAAAAATAGAAAAAACTATAGACAAATATGTAATAGAAAAAATTTTACTTTTGTAAAAAGGAAAACCATTTTCAGATCAAAATAACAGTTTATTTAACAAGCCCATTGAGTATGGAGTTGTTTCTGGCTTTCTGTGATTAATACTTTATGAATATCTTTATTCATGTCATTGTTTTCTTATAATTTTAGTATAGATTCTTAGAAGTCAAAATAATCAAAGTAAATATTTTAAAGTATTCGTTGTCAAAATTATGTTTCTTCCAAATGGTTTATGGTTTTAGTGTTTAAGTAATTCATTTGTGGTTCATTTTAGTTTTTGGTATAAAGATATGATTGCATTCTCCTAGCAAACATTTTCGGCACTTTTTTTTTTAAAGATTTATTGTATTTGAAAGGTAGAGTTACAGAGGGAGGGAGAGACAGAGAGGTCTTCCATCCCACTGGTTTACTCCCCAGATGGCTGCAACAGCTGGGCAGGCCCAGCCAGAGCTTCATCCAGGTCTCCCACGTGGGAGTAGGGGCCCCAGCACTTGGGCTATCTCCTGCTACTTTCCCAGGTGCATTAGTAGGGAGCTGGATTGGAAATGGAGCAACCGGGACTGGAACCAGTGCCCATACGCTACGCTGTCATCACAAGCAGTGGCTTTACCCACTACGTCATACTACCCGACCCCAGGATCATTTCTTGATTACCCTTTTCTATTTGGTGACATTTCATTTTGTGTATTTTACAGTATTTTTTATCTTTATTTGAAAGTTACTGTGCTCTGATACATAAACTTTATATCTTTATTATAGGATAATGAGAGTTTATCTTCTGTTATTACTGACCTCAACATAATAATGGAGCCCACAGAATATCCAGAATTAAGTGAATTTATATGTAGGTAAGCAGTTTTTATAATTTTTTTTAGGGAATCTTTTCACACCTCGGTTTTAAGTTTACCCTTTCTTGGTAAGTAAATAAGTCATCTCTGAAATCATAACACAACATTCTCTGTATCTGTGATCCACTCTATATGTATTGTACATTCATTATGTTCTTGGCATTTAAATTGTGAGCAAAACCAGATACAGTCTTCCATGATGGAATTTTAAAAAAAATTACTTAATTCATTAAAAATTGTTATTTTAAAAATTTATTTATTTGAAAGGGAGAGTTACAGAGAAAGATAGACAGATATCATCTATCTACTGATTGATCCCCAAATGGCTCCAAGGGCCAGGGCTAGCCTGAAGCTCTTTCTGGGTCTCCTATGTAGGTGGCAGGGGCCCAAGCACTTGGGCCATCTTCACTGCTTTCCCAGGCACATTAGCAAGGAGCTGGATTGGAAGTGGAACAGCTGCGACTTGAATCAGTGTTCATCTGGAATGTTGATGTTGCAGATGGTGACTTAAACACTGCACTACAATAGCAGCCCATTTTCATTTTATTTGAGAGACAGCATGTGAGCACATGTTCCCATCTCTGGTTCACTCCCCAAATGCCTACAACAGCTGAAGTTGAGCCAGGCCACATTCAGGAGCCTGGATTCATTATGAGTCTTGCACGTGGGTGACAGGGACCCAAGCTCTTGAGCCATCAGCTGCTGCCTTTCAGGTTTCACATTATCAGTTAGCTGGAATTAAACACACATCCAAGCACTCCAACGTGAGACGCCTTGTTAACCACTGCACCAAGTGTTTCCACCACCTAGTACTTACTGCCTACTGGAAAAGTCCTCTATTAATCAAGTAATTTCAAAAATGTAAAATTCTGGCTATGTTAAATACTACAAAGAAGAATCATATTGTACCGCTGGAGCAATTGTCAAGAATTTGATGCTATCACAGAAAATATGGGTTAATGTCCCAGTGCTTGAGCTGACTTTTAGTTATGAGTTAACCCAGAATTCCTTGACATAAGCAATTGTCTTGCCTCAGCACTGTGCCAAAAGGGAGCATGACATCTGGGAGCAACTGATAGGAAGCCAGAGCAATGAGAGGGTAGCAGGAGCACAGGGCAGCGAGGCTAGAGAAGTATGTAAGGTCCAACTTTATAGAGTTTCTTGTAAGGTGTTAGCTCACAGTCCTAAGAACAAAGTGAAACTACTGAAAGGCTTTGAGCAGAGTCTGAAGAAGGCAGACATGTGACATCCAAGGAAGAATTGTTCTGGAGGCTACAGGGAGAATGGATTGAAGGGGTACGATAGCAAGTACAGTGAGGGCAGTAATGACTAGCTTATTAGAACAGTTCAGGCAAGAACAGTTCATACTTTGGACTAGAATGAAAATAGTAGAAATGGATTAGGGGGACATTTAGGAAGCAAAGTAGTTGGGGACATGTCATCGGTTGAATGAGAGGTCAGTGGTCTCTGACAGGGATTAACTCCTTGATGGTGGTGGCACCATTTGCTAAGAAGGGAAAGTTGGAAGAGAACCATGTCATGAGAATGCAGTGTCATTTTGTACACGTTAGACTTGAGTTCCTATGAAATACTAAAATAAAAATGGGAAGTAGGCAGCTCGGAACATACGTGGGTAGGAGATAGAACACTGAAGTGGTCACCCGGTGGGTAGAAATGAATGCCTTGAGCAGGAGTGGAGTTGCCTATGGAGGGAAGTTAGAATGAAAGTACGAGAGGGCCTGGAGCTGAGCCTCGAGGAATCTAGAATGTGCTAGCTGAATAGGAGAGTAAGATCCTTCAGAGAAGTTGGAAAAGGAAGTACCTAAGAGGAAGGAGAAAAAACAGGGATGTGTTTTATAGAGATGACATTTTTCCTTTTGTCCAGGCCCTGCTTGGAAGTAGCATCTGCTATTTGGAAGTTACGAAAGGAAGAATGGTGTAATGTCTATCCCTTGTATAATAGTCATGTTATAATGTAGTTAGTTAATAATATATTATCTCAACCCCCCCCCCCTTTTAAGATTTATTTATTTGAAAGGCAGAGTTATAGAGAGGCAGAGGCAGAGAGAGATTTTTCATCTACTGGTTCATTCCGTAAATGGCCTTAATGGCTGGAGCTGGGCCTATCCGAAGCCAGGAGCCAGGAGTTTCCTGTGGGTCTTCCATGCAGGTGCAGGGGCCCATGCACTTGGGACATCTTCTGCTTTCCCAGGCTATAAACAGAGAGCTGGATTGGAAGTGGAGCAGCCGAGACTCGAACTAACTGCTATATGGGATGCCAGAACTGTAGGCGGCCACTTTACCCGCTGTGCCACAGCACCCGTCCCATCTCAGCCCTTTTGATTATTCTAATAGACTGGGTTGCCACTTTGTGGAGAGTGACTTGTATTTTAGAAAGGATGCTGGTCATACATAGGTCAGAGACCTGGGTTTGAGGCCAGACTCTATTGCCCTTGTATAAATTCTTATTTTGTTTTTTCTTCTTTGTGCTGTAATGTAATATAAATGCTACATGCCTAAACATAAATTTACTTTTAGTTTTCCCTTAAATGTCTGTAGTTTTTCAGACTGAGAATTGTATCTTTAATTTTTGGAAAACTTGTAAAAATTGGTTTTTTTTTTTTTTTGACTCTTGCTATTACCCTGATCTTCCCTTATCCTAGTATGCATTCATATAAAATGCTAAACCTCTCACAAATAGAATAAGAACAATAATATGCTTGCAATTTCTTTCAGCCTTTGTGCCTTTATTGTCATATAATTCACTTTTGTGTGTGTTAACAGTTTCCTGAGTATGTGTTACTTATTTTGCTTTAGACCATCCATTACATTTTAAAGTATTTAGAAATAAAAGAGATGGTTTTGCATGTTTATCTTCATTTTTACCATTTCCAACATTCTTCAATGATTTATATTGACTCAGGTCTCTAACTGGCACACTCCTTTTGCCTTAAGAACTTCCTTTAATATTGGGCTGATCTGTTTGCCATTAATTCTGTCAGTCTGTTTCTCTGAAAAGATGTTTATTTGCCTTCATTTTTAAAAAAAGATTTATTTATTTTTATTTGAAAGACAGAGTTACACAGAGAATGAGAGACAGAGAGCGAGCCTCCATCCACTGATTCACTCCCCAAATGGCTATAACAACCTGGGCTGGGCCAGGCCAAAGCAGAAGCCAGGAGCTTCTTCTATGTCTCCCAGATGGATGCAGGGGTCCAAGGAATTGGGCCATCCTCCACTGCTTTCCCATGTGCATTAGCAGGGAGCTGGATTCTTTTTTTTTTTTTTTTTTTAACTTTTATTTAGTAGATATAAATTTCCAAAGTACAGTTTATGGATTACAGTGGCTTCCCTCCCCCCCCATAACTTCCCTCCCACCCACACCCCTCCCATGTCCCGCTCCCTCTCCCATTCTATTCACATCAAGATTTGTTTTCAATTATCTTTGTATACAGAAGATCAATTTAGTATATATTAAGTAAAGATTTCATCAGTTTGCCCCCACACAGAACACAAAGTGCAAAATACTGTTTGAGCACTAGTCATATCATTGATTCACATTGAACTACACATTAAGGACAGAGATCCTACATGAGGAGTAAGTACACAGTGACTCCTGTTGTTGACTTAACAAATTGACACTCTTGTTTAAGGTGTCAGCAATCTCCCCAGGCTCTGGTCATGAGTTGCCAAGGCCATGGAAGCCCCCTGAGCTCGCTGACTTTGATCTTATTTCGACAAGGCCATAGTCAAAGTGGAGGTTCTCTCCTCCCTTCAGAGAAAAGTACCTCCTTCTTTGATGGCCCGTTCTTTCCACTGGGATCTCACTCGCAGAGATCTTTCATTTAGGTTTGTTTTTTGTGTTTGTGTGTGTGTGTGTGTTTTGTTTTTGTTTTTGCCAGATTGCCTTGGCTTTCCATGCCTATAATACTCTCATGGGCTCTTCAGCCAGATCCGAATGCCTTAAGGGCTGATTCTGAGGCCAGAGTGCTATTTAGGACATCTGCCCTTCTATGAGTCTTCTGTGTAAGGGAGCTGGATTCTAAGTTGAGCAGCCAGGAGTTGAACTGGGATGCTGGTGCTGTGGGCCATGGCTTAACCTGTTGTGCCACAGTGCGGGCCCCTGCCTTTATTTTTTATTTATTTATTTATTTTTAATTCAAAAGGCAGAGTTATAGTTAAGGAGAAACAGAGATCTTCCACCCACTGACACACTCCCCAGATGAAGGTAACCAAGGCTGGGCCGGACTCAAGCCAGGAACTTGGAACTCCATCAGGCTCTTCCATGTGGGTGGCAGGGGTCCGAGGACTTGGGCCATCATCTGTTGCTTTCCTAGGAGCATTTGCAGGGAGCTGGATCAGAAGCAGAACAGCTGGGACTTGGGACTCTGATATGGTATGCTGACATGCAAGCAGCAGCTTAATCCTGTATTCCACAACATTGGCCCCTGCCTTCATTTTTTGAAAGGTACTTTTCTGGCTACAGGATTCTTGGTTGACAGTTTTTCTTTCCTATCTCTAAAGATATGCTTTTATTGTCTTCTGTATTACTCAGGTTGTGAACAGAAGTCTGCTGGGATTGTTACATTTGATTTCTGTATTAAAATGTGTGTTTGAAGATTGCCTTCCAGCCTTTGATGTATGTTTTTTTTCCCCACAGTTTATGCTATATCCAGGGTGTATTTGTGTGAAAATTCGATCTGTATCTTCAAATGTTCATTTTTCCCAGAACTCTACTGCTCTACCACTCTAATTACACATATGTTAGACAGTGTTTAGTGTCATCTCACAATGTTTAGATGCTGTGTTCTTTAACTCTTATAGCCTTGTGTTTCACTTTGATCATTTCTGTTAACACATGTCCAAGTTCACAGATTGTTTCCCAGCTGAAGTATAGTCTGCTGGTGACCCATGGAAGAAATTCATCTTTCTTGCAATGTTTTTTATTTCTAGCATTTCTATTTAATTCTTTATTTCTCTCTTTCCACATTTTCCATGTGTTTAAGGAAGCTGCCCACATTTTCCACTAGATTTTTTAAACTTATTAATCATTATTTTGAAGTTCCTATCTGACAGTACCAACTTCTGAGTCATCTCTGCATGTGGTTCTGATTAGTTTACAGTGGGTTATTTTTCTTGTATTTTAAAAGTTACAGGGCCGGCTCCGTGGACCAGTGGGTTAATCCTCTGCCTGCAGTACCAGCATCCCATAGGGGCGCCATTCTAGTCCTGGCTGCTCTTCTTCCAGTCCAGCTCTCTGCTGTGGCCTGGGAGGGCAATGGAGGATGGCTCAAGTGCTTGGGCCCTGCACCAGCATGGGAGACCAGGAGGAAGCACCTGCTCCGGATCAACATAGCTCCAGGCGATACAGCCATCTGGGGAGTAAAGCAATGGAAGGAAGACCTCTCTCTCTGTCTCTCCCTCTCACTGTCTGTAACTCTGCCTCTCAAATAAATAAAAATCTAAAAAAAAAAAAAAAAAAAAAAGACTTATAATTTGAGAAGCAGAGAGACAGCAAGAGTGAGAACAAGCTCCCATCTGCTGCTTCACTCTCCAAATACCTGCAACAGCTCGGAACTCAAGCTAGGTCTCCCACATAGTTGGCAGAGACCCAACCTGAGCCATACCTGGTTGTCTCTCAGGATCTGCACTGGCAGGAAACTGGACTCAGGAACCAAGCTAGGCACTCTGATATGGGATGCAGATGTCCCAGGCATTCTACCCCTCTTGAAGTGTTGTCTCATAATTTTTGGTTGAATGATGGACATGGTCTGTGGTAGAACAATAGTGACTGTCGCAGATAATATTTATGCCCAGAAACATATACATTTATTTTATTAGACATGTGGTGTAGGGTTAATCAAGGTAGATAGTGTTGAGCTTAAAGGTGGGATTTCTGTTGCTTTCACTACCTTGAAGCATCACAGCTTGTAATTCTTCCAGCAGAGGGCTGTTGTTGCTTTATATTTAGAATGGAGCCTTAGGAGCTGGAGGGTTTCCCCAGTGATCCAGCTCTGCTTCCAGCTTTCAGCAGCCCCTGTGTGTTCACACCTCAGAGGAGTGCTTCTCCAGCAGTTGACTCCTGATGCTTGGTATTTGATGCTAAGCTTATGGTGGGAACAAAGGGAGTTCTGCCTTTCCGTGGTCCATCATCGGTTTTGGGTAGGTCCTATCAACCTGTGCCTCAGGTAAATGGCTTTCTCAATGCTTTTGTTCTTCCTTCCTGGTGCAGTCAAACTCAACCCATCTTTGTTTTTGGTCTTGAGTGGGCAGTGTTTCTGTCTTTTTTATTTTTATTTTATTTTATTATTTGAGAAGTAGAGAAAAAGGTCTTTCATCCACTGGTTCACTTCCCAAATGGCTGCAACGGATAGGGCTGGACCAATCCAAAGCCAGGAGCCACTGCTTTCCCAGGCCATAGCAGAGAGCTGGATTCAGAAGAGGATCAAGTGTGTCTTTTCCCTCCTTCAGTGGTAGCAGACCTGTTTCGTCGTGTGTAGGGTCCTGAACACAATGGATATCCTGGCCCACCAGTGGCCTAGAGGACTTCCATTCTGCCCCTCTTCTAGAAGTAGTGTATCTTTATCTTGGCCTCAGAGTATTCTTATCCTTCTTCCAGACTCTGATTCATTCTCCTTCTTTGAAATAATGTACTTTTTCTTCTGTTGGTTTTCTGCCTATCCTTCAGTGGCTTAAGAATTGTGCTCCTGATAAGGATTAAGGCTTCATACCTGTACCCCAGCAGCAGCTGCCCCCTTTGCAAGCCTGTGCCACTGAGGGGAGCTCTTTGGGCTCCTGCCAGGACCACAGTCTGTCTGGGGTTCCCCTCTGTTCCAAAATGGCAGTAACTGACTCTTGCCCTTTGGTTTCTTGTTACCCACTGGTGTGGTGACTGTTTCTCTCCTCTGTGTTTAGCCAAAGGTGAACTGTTTACGTGTTCTAAATTTCACTTGAAAGAGAAAACTTTTAATTTAGTTGGTTCCTTTGTGACTGCAAGTCTTTATTGGGCTCAGTAAAGGTTATGACTTTATATATTATTGAAGTTTTCCTTGATGGTAGGTTGAGAGTGGCCTTATCTTTGCAGCACCTTACATCTTCTTTGGAAGCAGTTTGTGACTAATTGGGTGGTTAAAACCCCATCCATAGAGCGTTCATCTTCACTGACAATATTTTTCATTTGTAGAGGTTCTATGTGTTTGTTTGTTTGTTTTTAAGATTTATTTTACTTGAAAGTCAGTTACACAGAGAAGGAGAGGCAGAGAGAGAGAGAGGTCTTCCATCCACTGGTTCACTCCCCAATTGGCCGCAACGGCTGGAGCTGCGCCGATCTGAAGCCAGGAGCTTCTTCCGGGTCTCCCACGTGGATTCAGGGGCCCAAGGGCTTGAGCCATCTTGTGCTGCTTTCCCAGGCCATGGCAGAGAGCTGGATAGGAAGTGGAGCAGCCAGGACTCGAACTGGCGCCCATATGGGGTGCTGGCACTGCAGGTGGTGGCTTTACCCGCTACGCCACAGCACCAGCCCCTATGTGTCTTTTTTTCAAAATTTACTTTTAAAAAAATCTAATTTGAGTTTCCTGTAATTTTTATGGATTTCTCCTCAGATGTATAGTCCAATGAAGGATAATAATTTCTTCACTTTTTATTTAATCTATTAAACATTAATCTATTGAGCTTTTGGCTTCACTGTCAGTACTGATCATTTTCAAAGTTCTCTGTTACCACTTTCGTCATCTGCCTTTTATTCCCTCCTTTTAAAAGCTTTTTATATATTAATATTATAATAAAGTTGATTTTGTTATACAGGTCTTAGAGCTATAACACATACATAGATACATGTAACTGCCACCATATTTGGAATAAAGAACAATTCTGTCATACCCAGGGGGGGAAAAAAACCTCCTGTATCCTGCCCTTTGTTAATAAAACCTCCACTCATGTGTCTTGGCAACTACTGGTCTGTTCTCCATTGTAGAGTTGTGCCTTCTCCAGAAGGAATCAAATAATGTGTGTGCTTTTGAGATTGGTTCTTTCACTAAAGAAAATGCCTTTGAGATTCATCCATACAGTTGTATGTGACAAGATTTTTTCCCTTTTTAAAAAGAGTTAAAATTTTATTTTTATTTGAAAGGCTGGGAGACAGATTTTCCCTCAGTTGGATCACTCCCCAAATGCCTGCAAAAGCTGGGGGTGGGTAAGGCTGGGTCCAACAGCTGTTGGTACAGTGTTTGACACCACTTGGTGGCTGGCGCCGCGGCTCACTAGGCTAATCCTCCAGCTGCGGTGCTGGCACGCCGGGTTCTAGTTCCGGTTGGTGTTCCAGTTCTGTCCCAGTTGCTCCTCTTCCAGTCCAGCTTTCTGCTGTGGCCCGGGAAGGCAGTGGAGGATGGCCCAAGTGCTTGGGCCCTGTACCCGTGTGGGAGACTAGGAGGAAGCACCTGGGTCTTGGCTTCAGATTGGCGCAGTGTGCCGGCCATAGCAGCCATTTGGGGGGTGAACCAATGGAAGGAAGATCTTTCTGTGTCTCTCTGTGTCTAACTCTGCTGGTCAAAAAAAAATATAAATAAAAAATAAAAAAACACCATTTGGTATGCCCACATCCTATATTGTAGTGCCTAGGTTCAAGTCTTGGCTCTACTTTTAATTCTGCCTTTTTGCTAATGTGCTCCACGGAAGGCAGCATGTGATGCCTCAAGTACCTGGGTTCTTCTTGTCTGTGCTCTAATTTTCTGCAGTTTCAGTTTTCTGCTATCAGCCATGGTAAAAATATATTGATTTGTCTTTATTCTTTTGAGAGAGTCTACATTCACATAAATTTTATTATAATATATTGTTATAATTGTTTGTTAATCTCTTTTTGTGTCTAATTTATAAATTGAGCTTCATTGTGGGTATGTATGTATAGGAAAAATCATTATGTATGAACATAGGTTTTAGTCCTATCTTCAATTTTAGGTATCCACTGGGAGTCTGTGTGTGTATCCCTTACATTTAAGGGGGAATACTGTGTGGACATACTTAGATATGTATTTACCTGTAAACATTCACTAAAGGATTTTGTGTAAATGTTGGTTTTCTGTTCTCTAGGATAAATAGCCAGAAGTGAAATTGCTTAATTAGGAGTATATTTAAACTTGTAATAAATTGTAAAAACTGTTTCGCACAGCAACCATACTATTTTGCATTCCCACTAACAATGTGTGAGGCTGATGGATAATATTTTAGTGATAACTTCTGATGTTCATCCTGTTTTAGACATAATACAGAGCATTTATTTTTAGAATAAAAATTTTTAATATTTCTCCTAAATTTCCCTTTGTTTTATTTTATGCTTAGAGACACATTTCCAGGTATTTTATTTTTCTGACTACTTTAGTTGAAATTGTGTTACTGCCAATGTTTTGCAAAAGAAATTTTGGACATCTGTTTTATAGTTAGTAGAAGTTGGACTTTGCTTAGGAAAAATAGATAAGTAAAAATCATTGTTAAAGTTGTAAGAGCCAGCACACACGCAGAACCACAGTTGCTTTCTATAATTGAAAACTATATGTATGGTCATCCAGTACACTTTAAGAAGATGTGAATGGAGATGAACAAAGGAATTATTCCACTTTTAAAGTTCTTTTTAAAGTCAGAATAGTCTCTTCTTTCATATGTGAGTATGCATGTGTGTGTGTTTAAACTTTGGCCATCATATCTTTTGAGATTATTTACTTGGCTCATTCCCTCATCACAAGATGAAAAGCTTATTTTTCACTCAGTTGTTTTGGGAATGAAATATGTTACTTTGGCCTGTGCTCTAACAAAGAAGCTGCTGCTCTTTATGGGCCTGTATTTGTTGGAGAATAATTTGTTTTCTTGGGCATTAAAAGAATTTCTTTATAATCAGTAATGGACTAAGTTTTTGACACTTAATATCCAGTGTTTCTGTAAAGTACATGCTCATCCAGCTGTGTGTCAATTCACTATTTAATATTCTTTATTTTCTGTGTCTCCTTTTTTTTTTGTTTGTTCCTCTGTTCCACTTTCTCGCCCTCATTTGGATTAATTATTTTTTCCCCTGGATTTGTTTTATTGTGGTAAAATCCTTATAAAATAAAATTTCTTGTTAAATTTTTTTTTAATTTGACAGGTAGAGACTGTTTGCTAGTTCAATCCCCAGATGGCTATGATGGCCAACACCGGGCCAGGCTGAAGCCAGGAGCTAGGAGCTTTATCTGGTTCTCTCCTATGAGTGGCAGGAGCCCAAGCACTTGAGCTGTCTTCCACTGCTTTTCCCAGGCCATCAGCACATCAGCACAGAGCTGGATGGAGAAATGGAGCAGCTGGGACACTGGTGCCTATATGGGATACTGGCATCGCAGCAGAAACTTCACCTGCTACGCCACAACACTGGCCCTGATCCCTTGTGTTTGACAAGTCACTTATTTCTTATTTCTTTCAGGACTCTGTCTTTTGGTTTTTATAGTTTGGGTTTAATGTGTCTGAATGTAGATCTCTTTGAGTTCACTGAAATTCTTTGATGCTTCTATTCATACTGTAAATCGGGGACATTTTCAACCTTTGTTCTTTTAAACACTTTCTATCCCTTCCTCATTCTCTTCTCCTAGATTCCCACAGTGCGTATTTTGGTTCTCTTAATGGTGTCTCACAGATCCTTGAGGCTTTGTTCAGTCTTTCCAGTCTTTTCCTGTCTTTTCCTCATGTTTCTCAGAATTGATCATTCATTGTTTTATCATCAAGTTCTTTTTTTTTTTTTTTTTTTTTTTTTTGACAGCCAGAGTGGACAGTGAGAGAGAGAGACAGAGAGAAAGGTCTTCCTTTACCATTGGTTCACCTTCCAATGGCCACCGTGGCCAGCACGCTGCAGCCGGTGCACCGCGCTGATCCAATGGCAGGAGCCAGGTACTTATCCTGGTCTCCCATGGGTGCAGGGCCCAAGCACTTGGGCCATCCTCCACTGCACTCCCTGGCCACAGCAGAGAGCTGGCCTGGAAGAGGGGCAACCGGGACAGAATCCAGCGCCCTGACCGGGACTAGAACCCGGTGTGCCAGCGCCACAAGGCAGAGGATTAGCCTAGTGAGCCGCGGCACCGGCCATCATCAAGTTCTGGTTCTTTCTTTTCTCTGCTCAATTCTTTGATTCTGTTTAGTGAATTTTTCAGTTTGGTTATTGGACTTTGCTGTTTGGGTTCTTTATAGTTTTTTATTCTCACTTTGCTCTTGTATCATTTTATCTTCCTCTTGAGCATATTTAAGACAGTTAGGCAGTAAATCTGCCATCAGGTTTTTCCAGGGATGTTTTATATAAATTTTTTTTCTTTAACCAGGCTATATTTTCCTATTTCTTTACATTCCTTGTGAATTTCTTGTTGAAAAGTATCCATCTAAAAATGAGCTATTTCTCAAAATCAGTCTCCCCCTTCCCTAGGGTTTGCTGTTTTTTTGTTTTTGTTTGTTTTAAATGTTCACTTTATTTTATTTGAAATGCAGTGTAACACGCACACGCACACGCACACAGCAGGCTTCCTTCTGCTGGTTCACTCCCCAAATGCCCACAGCAGTTGAGGCTGGGCCAGGCTGAAGCCAGGAGTCAGGAACTACATCCAGATCACCCATGTGGGTGACAGGGACTCAGGTACTTTAGCCATCTGCTATTTCCCAGGATGCTCATTAACAGGAAGCTGAATGAGAATTAGAGTAGCTGGGATGTGAACTGGGTGCTTCAGTATGGAGACACAGGCATCCCAAACCACAGCGTAACTCACTGAGCCACAGTACCTGCCTGTTTATTATTATTATTTTTAATTTAAGCAGCAAAGAAAGCAAGCTCCCATCTGCATGTTCCCTCCCCAAATGCCCAAAATGACCCTGGCCTGGGGACTATAACTAGGAGCTACAAAGTCAGTCCAGATCTCTTGTTTTGGGTGTTAGGGATCCAAGTATTTGAGTCATTTCCTGCTGCCTCCTAGGGTACACATTAACAGGAAGCAGGAATCGGGAACAGAGCCAGGCACTTGCCTAAGGGATGCAGTTGTCCCAAGTTCTGGTTTAACTACTAGGCCAAAAACCCCACCACTCTTATTTTTGTAGTCTGTGTCTATGCCATGGATCAGCCTCAAGTATAAACTTAGGCCTTAGCTCTCTGCTGTGGCCAGGGAGTGCAGTGGAGGATGGCCCAGGTGCTTGGGCCCTGCACCCCATGGGAGACCAGGATAAGTACCTGGCTCCTGCCATCGGATCAGCGCGGTGCACCCGCTGCAGCGCGGCGGCCATTGGAGGGTGAACCAACGGCAAAGGAAGACCTTTCTCTCTCTCTCTCTCTCTCACTGTCCACTCTGCCTGTCAAAAAATAAAAAATTTAAAAAAAATTAAAATTAAAAAAAAAAATAAACTTAGGCCTTGGGGCCGGTGCTGTGGCACAGCAGGTTAAAGCCCCAGCCTGCAGCACTGGCATCCCATTTGGGCACCGATTTAAGTCCTGGCTGCTCCACTTCTTATCCAACTCCTTGCTAACGTGCCTGGGAAAGTAGTGGAGGATGACCCAAGTCCTTGGGCCCCTGTATCCATGTGGGAGACCCAGAGGAAGCTCCTGACCCTTGGCTTCGGATTGGCTCAGTTCTAGCCATTGTGACCATTTGGGAAGTGAACCAGCAAATGGAAGACCTCTCTCTCTCTCTCTCTCTCTACCTCTCTGTAACTCTTTCAAATCAAGAAAATAAATTAAAAAAAAAAAACCAAAAACTCTAGGCCATCTCAATTTTTTTGTTTTTTGTCTTTAATTTTAGTGTTTGTTTTTTTTTTTAATTTTTTTATTTTTGAAAGGCAGAAACACACAGACAGAGGGAGATCTTCCATCCACTGATTAACTCCCCAAATGCCTACAAACACCCAGTGCTGGGCCAGGGCAAAGTTAGGAGCCCAGAACTTAATCCAGGTCTTCATGTGAGTGGTAGAGACTAAGCTACTTGAGCCATCACCTGCTGCTCCCCTAGGGCATGCATTAGCAGGAAGCTGATTCTCAAGTTGAGTTGGGAGTGGAACCCAGGTACTCTCACACGAGATGCATGTATTCCAGGTGGGATCTTAATCGCTGCACGAAGTGTTCACCCCCTTCTCTGTTCTCTGAACCCGCATCTTTCCCTGAGTATGTAGTCTTATTTTGATTTTCTTTGAATAGTCTCTCCTTAATTGTCTGGCTCATTAAAAGGGAAAAAGAGTAAAATGAAGCAAGGGATATGAATTGCCAGTTCTTTAAATTCCCTGGAATTCCCTTTAGCTGGAACTCAACCCAGATTTCCCATGTGGATGACAGAGACCCAACTACTTGAACCATCACCTGCTGCTTTCCTGGGTACACATTAGCAGGGAGCCAGAATCTGGAGCCTTGCTGGGATGTGAACCCATGCACTCCAGTATGAGATGCAGACTTGCCAACTACTTTCTTAACCACTAGGCCAAATGCTCACCCTCAGTGTACATTAGTGTGGTGACCGATTTCATAAGTTGAGATGACATACTACTTTTATCTAATATGCCATCCATATTCCAATTTTGTTGTTAATGTCATAATATTCTGTTACATTTTCTTTTTCCCTAAAGTACACAGTCCAATCTCAAGTATTGCGTTTAGTTGCTTTGTCTATTTAGCTTTTAGCTTTCTTTGATCCTGAACAACTCAGAGCCCCCCTCTTTTTTTTTTTTTTGACTTTGTCATCTTGAATACAGTTCTTCCTACTTTTTTCACCTGATAGAATATTCCTCATATTTGATCTCTACTTGAGATCTACTGATGTTAAGCATTCTTGGACTAAATAACATGTAAATGATATATTGTCCCTCTCAGTATCTCTCTCATAGATGATGTTAATTTTGATAACTCGAGGAAACTTCTCTTTACTGTATGATTCCTGTTTTTCTTCCATTGCATCCACCATGCAGTTTAAGGGGATGCACTCTGTGACCATGTAGGTATTCTACACATTTTCACAATTTCTTTGATTTAGCATCCAGTGAGTGTTTCCCTGACCCATTCTTTATTGTGATGGTTACAAAATTCCATTTTAACCCTAGCACTTTCTCTCTGTTTTAAGGTAGGCATTTAGCTTTATGCTAAAGAAATGGATTTTTATTCTGCACTAGGTATGTATGCATATACTTGTCTATTATTAGTATGGACTCATTGGTTCCTATCTTTTGATGACTTACAATTCTTGTGTCTTCTTATTTTGTGGTCAAAGTACCTCAGACTTGAATAGTGAGAATCTGTTTGAGCTGGCTCCTGAATCTATGATATTACCTTATCATTTTTTAATACTTCCATATATTCCCATCATTGAATGATGGTGAAGGGTCACAATATACCTCTTATACCCTAGCCTTGTGTTCAGCCATTTCTTTTAAGAACCATAGTTTGCTTTAATGGAGAATGGTGTTGGAGAGTAAGATCTAGCATGTAGATGTGCTCATTGCCATTAGAGTTCTTTGCTTCTTGACCTTGTCACCTGACAAAATTAGAAGACCTGTGTGTGTCTGTGTGTGTGTGTATAAGCATTCATATGGTGTTATATATGCATACATATATATATATATATATATATGCGTGAAATCATGATTTCACACTTAAAACTCTAATTCCACTTCAATTGCAGTTCATCCCCAGACGGTTTCTATCCCTACTTTGATTTCACATTTGTTTCTTCCACATTGTGAAATTGAGCTCTCAACATTATCAAGACATTTACTCGTTCAATCCTGTTTGTTTTTTGTAGTGAAAGTCTACAAGTAATGGATTATTTTAGCTTTTCCTTCTTTAATTTATCTATTTGAGAAGCAGGTATACAGAGAGAAAGAGCTCTTTATTATATGCTGGTTAACACCCCAGATGCCTGCAACTGGGCATGAGCTGGGTCTAAAGCCAGAAACTTAATCTAGGTCTGCCATGTAGGTGGCAGGAGCCCAGTTACTTCAGTCATCTGCTGTCTCCCAGGGCTCACATTAGGAGGAAGATGGAATCAAGAGCATAGACAGACATCAAACCCAGGCCCTCCAATATGGGATGTAGTGTGTTAACTGCTAGGCCAAACACCCACCTCCCCCATTTGCTTTTTTAAATTTTTTTGTTTTTGTTTTATGGTCTTAAATATCATCTTCCTTCATTCATGTGTCTTTTTTTATATAGTCACAATAATTTTATCATAGAGACTACACCCCCAAGGATATAAGCCTATCTAAGGCCCCATCGTCAGACACTATAACTATTATGTTCTTTCCTTTATCTATTAACATAGACTCTGGAGATCAATACTTATTACATGAACCTTTGGGAGATACCCAAATTGTTTTTTAAACTGTAACAAACATAGATGAAAAAATTCTCGGGCCGGCGCCGCGGCTCACTAGGCTAATCCTCCGCCTAGCGGCGCCGGCACACCGGGTTCTAGTCCCGGTCGGGGCGCCGGATTCTGTCCCGGTTGCCCCCCTTCCAGGCCAGCCCTCTGCTGTGGCCAGGGAGTGCAGTGGAGGATGGCCCAGGTGCTTGGGCCCTGCACCCCATGGGAGACCAGGAAAAGCACCTGGCTCCTGGCTCCTGCCATCGGATCAGCGCGGTGCGCCGGCCGCAGTGCGCCGGCCGCGGCGGCCATTGGAGAGTGAACCAACGGCAAAGGAAGACCTTTCTCTCTGTCTCTCTCTCTCACTGTCCACTCTGCCTGTCAAAAAAAAAAAAAAATCTCAGCAAAATACTAGAAAATTGAATCCAACACCTCAGTCAAAAATATTCACCATGATTAAGTGGTATTTTTCCCAGGGATGCAGAGATGGTTCTAAATTCAATACTCTTTCATGATTTTTCCCCCCAGAAATGATTGAATTAAGTGTAGGCAGTGCATGCCTCACATAATAAAAGCTATCTATGGGGCTGGCGCTATGGCGTAGCTGTTAGGGCCACCGCCTACAGTGCCGACATCCCATGTAGGCTCCAGTTTGGGTCCCAGCTGCTCCACTTCCAATCCAACACTCTTCTGTGGCCTGGGAAAGCACTAGAAGATGGCCCAGGTGCTTGGGCCCCTGTACCCACATGGGGGTCCTAGAGGAGGCTTCTGGCTCCAGGCTTTGGATCAGCGAAGCTCCGGACATTGTGGTCATCTGCGGAGTGAGCCATTGGATGCAAGACCTCTCTCTCTTTCTGCCTCTCGGCAGCTCTGCCTTTCAAATAAATACATAAATAAAAATAAAAAATCTTTTTTTAAAAAAAGATATATATGACAAATAGCCAATATCACATTGAATCGAGAAATCTGAAAACATTTCCTCTGATTTAGAACCAGACAAGGATGACCATTCTTACCACTCTAACTATATATATATATATATATATACACACACACACACACACACACACACACACATTTATTTTTAAAAAGATTTTATTTATTTAAAAGGCAGAGTTAGAGTTAGAGAGGCAGAGACAGAGAGAGGTCTTCCATTTGGGCCATCTTGTACTGCTTTCTCAGGCCATTAATGCAGAGCTGGATCGGAAGTGAAGTGGAGCAGCCAGGACTTGAACCAGCGCCCCCGTGGGATGCTTACGCCACAGGCAGAGGCTTAACCTACTGTGTCAGAGCTCTGGCCTCCAACCCAGTATATGAAAAGTACACATTAGGCAAGAGAAAAAAAAATGAAAGTGTACAAATAAGAGAGGAAAGAGTTAAATGCCTGTTGATAGATGACGTGATTCTGTATATAGAAAAATCTGAAGATTCCACCAAGCCTGTAAGAATTGAAAAATTTAGTAAAATTAATAAAATCACACAAATAGTAGCATTTTTATATACTAAGAGTTAACTTACTGAGAAAGAAATTATAAAAGCTATCCCATTCAAAATGGCTACCAAAAAAAAAAAAAAAAAAAAAAAACTAGCAATAAATTAACCAAGAATGTGAAAACCTCTACAGTGAGAATTAGAAAACAGTGGTGAAAGAAACTGAAGACACAAACAAAAAATACCTCTCATGTTTGTGGATATGAAGATTTTTTTTGCTTTTGATTATAGTTTTATTTTAAAAGATTTTAAATGATGAAATTTTATATACTGTCCTATGATTTATCATTTCATTGTAATTCATTCTTTGAAAGTCTTTAAAAATATGCATGCCATGAGTATGAAGTTGCTAGTAGAAAATGGGGGGAAACACTCCAAAACATTGGTGTAGGGGACAACTTGGACAAGATCCTCAAAGCACAAGCAATAAAATAAAAAACAAGTGGGAATATATGAAATTCATAGGCTTTTATACAGCAGAGGAAATGAGGTATCCAACAGAATGGGGAAAAGTATTTGCAATCCACCTATCTGACAAAGGATTAATATTCCGAATCTTTCAGCAACGTAAACAATCCTGGAGGTATCACAATATCAGATTTCAAGACATATTGTAGAGCAATAATAGCCACAGCAGTGTGGTACTGACATAAAAGCAGACATGTATGGTAGTGGAACAGAACAAAAACCCCAGAAATGAATCCACTCATTGATGTCCACAAAGATGCGCAACAAAGATGCCAGAAACCACACTGAAGAAAGGACAGTCTCTTCAATAAATGGTAAACTGAATGCTTAAAAAATGGTGCTTTAAAAAACTCAACAACAAAGAAACAACCAATCCAGTTAGAAATGGGCAAAAAGACTTCAATAGATAGTTGTTAAAAGAAGAAATACAAATGGCCAATAAATACATGAAAAAATGTTCATCACTAGCCTTCAGGGAAATGCAGATCAAAACCACACTGAGATACCATCCCACCTCGGTCAGAATGGCTAAAATCCAAACACAAAGAGTAATAAACGCTGGCAAGAATAAGGATAAAAGGGGACCAGTTATACACTGTTGGTGGGAATGTAAATTAATGCAAGCACTGTAGTAAGTAATGTGGAGATTTCTTTAAAAACTAGAAATAGACTTGCCATATTATCTAGCAATCCCACTACTAGGTGTATATCCATAAGACTGGAACACAATGAATTAGATACCTGCACCACCATGTGTATAGCAACACTGTTCATTGTAGCAAAACTTGGAACAAAAGTGTCCACCATCAGATGAATGGAAAAAGAAAATGTGGTATATATACACAATGAAATATTCAGCTACAAAAAATACTGACATTTTGACAAAATGGAAACCACTAACACATCACATCAAGTAAGCCAGAAAGACAAATACTGCATGTTCTCACTTAAGTGTAGGAGCTAAAATTTAAAAAGCAGACAACCACAAAAAAGAGAAATACATATGTGTTTATCAGTATTGCTGCAAATATACTTCTGTAAAACTGTTTTTTACCTTTGTGAAACCAGTGGTTAAGAATGTTACATTACTGTAGGTTTAATTACCTGTGATTACTTTAAAATTTATGTAAAAATACTGTATATGGGTGAAATGGCCATTTTTCCTTTCAGTATTTATAGCCATTATCTATATTCCAGCTAAACTAGCGTCTTTTTGCTTTTTACTTGTTAATCTTTTTATTCAGTGAAGCGTTAAGCCTTTTTACTATAATGTAAATTTACAATATGTTATCTCTAAAACTCAAAAAAAGACAGGGAGGGAGAAGGAAGGGGAGAATGGGAGGGAGAAAGGGAAGGAAGAAGGGAATATCTTCTTAGAATTGTATCTACAAAGCACATTGAATCTGTTTAAAACTAATGAAAATTGAAAAAAAATTAGAAAAATGCAGATAGCTGTTAATCTTTCAACAGTGTTGCATTAAGCATTCAGGTAGGTAGTGCCTAGGGCTCTTTGATGATGCCCTAGCCTGGGTTGGGAAGAAGATAGGCATGTGGATAATTTGGCCTTCAAGCCTTATATCACTGTTTAAAAGTTCAAAAATCAATATAAATTAATACCTTAAATGTCCATACCACCCAGTTTATGGACTTAGTATAATCCCCATCAAAAACACCAATGACATTGTTCACAAAGTTAGAAAGTAAAATCTTCCTCAGATTCATAGGAAACACAGAAAACCTTGAATAGCCAAGGCAATCTTGAACAAAAGAACACTGCTGGAGGTATCACAGTCCCAGAATTCAAGACATATTATAGAGCAATAGTAATCACAACAATGTAGTACTGACATAAAAGCAGACATGTATGCCAGTGGAACAGAATAAAATCCAAGATATTAATCCATACATTTTATAGCCACAAGATGTCAAACACCACACTGAAGAAAGGACAGTGTCTTCAATAAGTGGTGCTGGGAAAATTGGGTTTGTCTTTGCAGAATATGGAAGCTTGATTCCTACCTTTCACTGTAGAACAGTCAACCGCAATGGAACTAGTAGAAACCTCTAACTAAATCCTCACATCTACAACCAACTTAACTATAACAAAGGTGTTATAAACACTTCTGAAGAAAGGACAGTCTCTTCAGTAAATGGTGTTGAGAAAATTGGATTTCTATAGGCAGAAGTTTGAAACAAGACCCCTACCTCACATCCTATACAAAAATTAATTCAGAGAGATCAAGAAACTCCACAACAACAAAACAACCCACTTAAGAGATGGTCCAAGGACCTCAATAGACATTTTTCAAAAGAGGAAATCCAAATGGCCAAGAGACACATGAAAAAATGTTCAGGATCACTAGCAATCAGGGAAATGCAAATCAAAACCACAATGAGGTTTTACCTCACCCCAGTTAAAATGGCTCACATACAGAAATCTACCAGCAACAGATGCTGGTGAGGATGTGGAGAAAAAGGGACACTAACCCACTGTTGGTGGGAATGCAAACTGGTTAATGGTTAAGCCACTATGGAAGTCAGTCTGGAGATTCCTCAGAAACCTGAAGATAACCCTACCGTTTGACCCAGCCATCCCACTCCTTGGAATTTACCCAAAGGAAATGAAATTGGCAAACAAACAAGCTGTCTTCACCTTAATGTTAATTGCAGCTCAATTCACAATAGCTAAGACCTGGAACCAACCCAAATGCCCATCAACAGTAGACTGGATAAAGAAATTATGGGACATGTACTCGATAGAATACTATACAGTAGTCAAAAACAATGAAATCTGGTCATTTGCAACAAAATGGAGGAATCTGGAAAACATCATGCTGAGTGAAATGAGCCAGTCCCAAAGGGACAAATATCATATGTTCCCCCGATCGGTGACAACTAACCAAGCACCAAAAAGGAAACCTGTTGAAGTGAAATGGACACTATGAGAAACGGTGACTTGATCAGCCCTTGTCCTGATTGTCGATGTACAACTTAATACTTTATCCCTTTTAGTATTTTTTTTTGTTCTACTTAATACTATTGGTTGAACTCTGTAATTAACACACAATTATTATTAGGTGTTTAAATTTAACTGAAAGTGATCCTTGTTAAATATAAGAGTGGGAATAAGAGAGGGAGGAGAAGTACAATTTGGGACATGCTCAATCGGACTTGCGCCAAATAGTAGAGTTAGAAACGTGCCAGGGGATTCCAATTCAATCCCATCAAGGTTGCATGTACCAATGCCATCTTACTAGTGCAAGTGATCAATTTCAGTTCACAATTGATCACACTGATAGGTCTAAGAGTCAAAGGGATCACACAGAGTAGTGTCTGCTAATACTAGCTGATAGAATAAAAAAGGGAGAGAATGATCCAACATGGGAAGCGGGATGCACGGCAGAGTCATAGAATGGCAGATGTCCTAAACAGCACTCTGGCCTCAGAATCAGCCCTTAAGGCATTCGGATCTGGCTGAAGAGCCCATGAGAGTATTTTAGGCATGGAAAGCCAAGACACTCTGACAAAAAAAAAAAAAAAAAAAAAAAAAAACTAAATGAAAGATCTCTGCTAGTGGGATCCCAGTGGAAAGAACAGGCCATCGGCCGGCGCCGCGGCTCACTAGGCTAATCCTCCGCCTAGCGGCGCCGGCACACCGGGTTCTAGTCCCGGTCAGGGAGCCGGATTCTGTCCCGGTTGCCCCTCCTCCAGGCCAGCCCTCTGCTGTGGCCAGGGAGTGCAGTGGAGGATGGCCCAAGTGCTTGGGCCCTGCACCCCATGGGAGACCAGGAAAAGCACCTGGCTCCTGGCTCTTGCCATCGGATCAGCGCGGTGCGCCGGCCGCAGCGCGCCGGCCGCGGCGGCCATTGGAGGGTGAACCAACGGCAAAAGGAAGACCTTTCTCTCTGTCTCTCTCTCTCACTGTCCACTCTGCCTGTCAAAAAAAAAAAAAAAACAAAACAAAAAAAAAAAGAACAGGCCATCAAAGAAGGAGGTACCTTTCTCTGAAGGGAGGAGAGAACTTCCACTTTTACTATGACCTTGTCAAAATAAGATCAAAGTCAGTGAACTCAAAAGGCTTCCATAGCCTTGTCAACTCATGACAAGAGCCTAGGGAGATTACTGATGCCATAAACAATAGTGTCAATTTATTAACAACAGGAGTCATTCTGTACTTACTCCTCATGTAAGATCTCTGTCCTTAATGTGTTGTTGAATGTGAATTAATGCTATAAGTAGTACTCAAACAGTATTTTACACTTTATGTTTCTGTGTGGGTGCAAACTGTGGAAATCTTTATATACAGAAGATCAATTTAGTATAAAGATAATTGAAAATGAATCTTGATGTGAATGGAATGGAAGAGGGAGCGGGAGATGGGAGAGTTGTGGGTGGGAGTGAAGCTATGGTGGGGGGGGAAGCCACTGTAATCCAAAAGCTGTACTTTGGAAATTTATATTTATTAAATAAAAGTTAACAAAATTCAGAATGGAGCAAAGGTCTAAATTTAGGACCTGAAACTATGAATCTTATGTAGTCAAAAATAGAGGAAACACTCCAAGAGTTAATATAGGCAAATATTTTTTTAATAAGATTCCAAAAGCACAGGCAATGAAAGCAAAAATAGAGAAATGGGATTATATCGAAGAAGCTTCTGCACAGCAGAGGAAATAATAAAGAGACAACCAACAGAATGGGAGAAAATACTTCCAAACTATGCATATGATAAAATATCAATATCTAGAATATATAAGGATTCAAGAAATTGAACAGCAACAGAGCAAACTGTCCAATTAAGAGTTGGGTAGCAGATCTGAATAGACATATTTCAAAACAAATACAAATGTATGCTATCCTGACTTCAGGGTTAGCAAGGCTCTCAGTGACAAGCATTAGAATACAGAGAAGACAAAGTTAATACAGAATCACCCTGAGGGCTTTTTAGAGAAATACTGGTTAGTAAGAATGCACAAAATTTTCTCCATAAATGCAACAAGAAAACTGACAAAACTTTCAGATTCAGCTTTAGAACTCTTGAAATTAACCAAAGGTTTTCTTCGATGTAGAGGGCAAAGACGGCAGAATCTCTGTATGAAGAGTGAGTTTTGTGGTGGTTTTAAATGCTCTGTCCCCATACCCTTGAAAACCAAAACCCTGGGATCATGGTGATAACCAGAAGTCTGGCAGCCCCCTAAGGGGCAGCATGGGTATGAACTACTTAAAAACCTCCTTCTAGCTGAATTGTAACTTTTCTCCCTTGAAAGGTCTCACTTGCGAGGCTGTATTTATTTGACCTATTAAATCACCCAGTATGAAAAGACTTTTTCCCAGGGACATTTGTTGAAAAAAATTAAGGCAATTTTAAACTTTGCTTCCCTGAGGTGGCAGGTAAGTTAAGACAAATAACTGACCGGCGCCGCGGCTCACTAGGCTAATCCTCCGCCTAGCGGCGCCGGCACACCGGGTTCTAGTCCCGGTCGGGGCGCCGGAGTCTGTCCCGGTTGCCCCTCTTCCAGGCCAGCTCTCTGCTGTGGCCAGGGAGTGCAGTGGAGGATGGCCCAGGTGCTTGGGCCCTGCACCCCATGGGAGACCAGGAAAAAAGCACCTGGATCCTGGCTCCTGCCATCGGATCAGCGCGGTGCGCCGGCCGCAGCGCGCCGGCCGCGGCGGCCATTGGAGGGTGAACCAACGGCAAAGGAAGACCTTTCTCTCTGTCTCTCTCTCTCTCACTGTCCACTCTGCCTGTCAAAAAAAAAAAAAAAAAAAAAAAGACAAATAACTGCTCATGTGTAGGTTTGTGCTTGTTCCCTTTGTTCTGTGGATGCTTGGAAAAGACCTGAGATGTTCCTAACTTCTCACTTCTTGCTTTCTGTGAAGCCTGCAAAAGCATTAGAGTGAAGTAATAGGTGAAAGCTAAGGCAGAATTGTCGGTTGCCATGCGTATTGTTGATGGTACACTCAATACACAGAGTCCGCTGGCAAAGATTTGGGTGTGTAATGGTTGCAGGTGTTTAAGTATCTGTCCAAATAGTATAGTGGCCCCTTATCCATAGGGGATTTCTGAAAACAAGGATAATAACCCTATATACACAGTTATCCCTCAGTATCTATGAGTATTTTGTTCTGGGACCTCCTAAGGATGCCAAAATCTGTGAATGCTGAGGTCCCTTATATGAGTATAGAGTGGTATAGATTTGCATGTAACCTACACATAGTCTGCTATACACTTTAAATCTTTAGCTTGCTCATACCAAGTAAAATATAAATACTGTATAAATAGTTATACTGGCCGGTGCCGCAGCTCAATAGACTAATCTTCCACCTGCGGTGCTGGCACACCATGTTCTAGTCCCTGTCGGGGTGCTGGATTCTGTCCCGGTTGCCCCTTTTCCAGTCCCGCTCTCTACTGTGGCCAGGGAGTGCAGTGGAGGATGGCCCAAGTGCTTGGGTCCTGCACCTGCACGGGAGTCCAGGAGGAAGCACCTGGCTCCTGGCTTCGGATTAGCGCAGTGCACGGGCCATAGCAGCCATTTGTGGTGTGAACCAACGGTAAAGGAAGACCTTTCTGTCTCTCTCCTCTCTCTCACTGTCCACTCTGCCTGTCAAAAAAAAAAAAAAGTTATATTGTTTAGGGAGTAATGACCAAAAATGTCTGTACAGGTTCCCTACACGTGCATTTATTTTACCTACTAACATTGAAGGCTGACTATACTTTTTCTCCTTATATATACATGCCTAAGTAAAATTTAATTTATAAATTAGGCACAATAAGGAGTTAATAACTAACAAAGTAGCACAATTATAACAATATACTATAATTATGCAATCGTCTCAAAATATCAGTAAGTTTTCCTTTATGAGCCACACTGATTTTGTTTCTGCTTTTGCACTTTGAGGTGTGGCAGCAAAACCAGCATTAATTTCTTTTGCCTTCTTCACAACTTCACAAATAGGAGATGTGTTCATCTTGTATATCTTTGCAACCTCAGCATGTAATTTTTTCTTTTTTAATTAAAAAAATTGTTTTTAAGTCAAGAATTTTCAGCTTTTCACTAAAGGCAGCATGTCTTTGGTATATCTGAATCTGCAGTATCGCTACTCTTCTATTTTGGAGCCATTGTCAAATAAAGTAAGGGTTACTTAAATACAAACACTGTAATACAGTGGCAGTCTATCTGATAACGAAGACAACAACCAAATGGTTAATGGACAGGTTGCAGATTTAGTGTGGATAGGCTAGACAAAGGAATGATTCGTGCCTGGACAACAAGAGAGATTTTTATCAGACTACTTGGAATGGTACACAGTTAAAAACTTAGAAATTTTGTGTTTTGGAAGTTTTGCATTTGACCATGAATGACTAAAGCTAGAAAGTGAAAGTAGGGACTACTTTATTATAACAGCACTTATCCCACTTAAAATGAAAAAATAAAGTAGAATGGGAGATAGGCATGCACAGAGGGAGAAGATAGCCATTCTTACATCACAAGGTGAGGGAGTCCCTGTTGAGGGTCTGATGTGTGAGTTGGCCCAGGAGTGGTGTGGATTAACTGGGCAAAGAGATGACTCCCATCCTGGGCTCAGTGATTCAGTCATCACAACTGAGGAGTTGTTTGTTTCTGGAACTTTCTATGTAATATTTTCAGTCTGCAATTGAGTGTACATAACTGAAACCACAGAAAGCAAGAGGATAAGGGGGACTACTGTATTAGCTAGGCAGACTTCATTTGTCAAACGCAACATAAAAATACACACAGAGTAGTTCAGAAAAGCTAATAAACAAAGTACAGAAAATACAGCATTTCCCTGAAGAGGCAGAAACAGGATTTCCATTTAAAATGTCCAATTTTCAAAAAAATTTTCAACATAGACAAAACAGAAAACTTAGTAATGCCATGAAAGTATGGCCCATTCACAGGTACAACACCATTAACAGAAACTGTCCTGAGGAAGACCAGACATTTGGATTTAACTAAACAAAAATTGTACGTCAACTATTTAAAATACACTTCAGGCTAAAGGAAACCATTTGAATGTCTGTAGCACCAAACTATCTTCATTTTTTTTCATGTGAGAATGCCTTTAATTCTTTTTTTAAAAAAATATTTACTTGTTTTTATCTACTTGAAAGGTAGAGTGACAGAGATAGATTCCATCTGCTGGTTCACTGTCCAAATGCTCACAACGGCCAGAGCTGGGCCAGGCTGAAGCCAGGAGCCCATTACTTCATCCCAGTCACCCATGTGGATGGCAGGGACCCAGGGACTTGAGCCACCATCTGCTGCCTCCCAGGATGTGTTAGCAGGAAGCTGGATCAGAAATAAAGTGGCTGGGATCTGAACCAGCCCTCCCATATCTGCTGTAGGCATCCCAAGTCACAGCTTAATCCACTGTACCACAATGCCTGACCCTTTTATTTTTTTAGAAAATTTTAGAGACAGAATGCTGTCAACCACAGGTTCACTCTCCAGATGCCCACACTAGCCGGACCTGGACCAGACACATTTGGGAGCTGGGGTCACAATCCAGGTCTCCCACCTGAGATACAGAAGCCCAGTTACTTGAGCTGACAATACTGCTTTCCAGGGTGCACATTAACAGAAGCTGGAGTCAGAAGTGGAGGTTGGGGAGCCGGTGCTGTGGTGCAGCAGGTTAACCCCCTGGCCTGAAGTGCTGGCATCCCATATGGGCCCTAGTTTTAGTCCCGGCTGCTCTGTTTTCTATCCAACTCTCTGCTATGGCCTGGGATAGTGGTAGAAGATGTCCCAAGTCCTTGGGCTCCTGCACCCACATGGGAGACCCTGAGGAAGCTTCTGGCTTCGGATCAGCACAGATCTGGCCATTGCTGCCATCTGGGGAGTGAACCAATGGATGGAGGACCTCTCTCTGTCTCTACCTCTCTCTGTAACTCTATCTTTCAAATAAATAAATCTTTAAAAAAAAAGTGGAGGTTGATATTGAATCCAAGCACTCTGATGTGAGGTGCTGTATCTTAAGCAATAGGCTAAATGCCAGCCCCTACTTTAATTGTTGAAGATTTTCTTTGGGTATAGAATTCTAATTTGATAGTTCTTTAATTTTAGTACTTGAAAATGTGCTTCTTAACTTCTGGGCTCCCCAGTTTTTCATGAGAAATCCAGACACTTAAGTCATTGTTCCCTTATTAGGAATACCTCATTTCTTTCTGATTACTTTCTCAATTTTTCCTTTTCCTCAGTTTTCATAAATTCAATAGCAATTTGTCTGGACTTAGACACCTGTGGCTTTATTTAGTTTGGAGTTCATTGAACTCTGAACTTGTTGGTATGTTTTTAGTCATATTCTGGAAGTATTCAGTATTTACTTCTTGAAACATGTTTTCACCCCTGAGCTTGCTCTCTTATGAGGTTCTTACAGCATACGGCTACACTTTTGGTTATTATCCCACAGCTGTTTGAGGATCTCTTCATTTTCCCCCTAATTTTTTCTTTTTGTTGATATTGAATAATTTCTACTGATCTGTTTTTTTTTGTTTGTTTGTTTGTTTGTTTTTTTGCTTTTCAGAACCCATACTAATCCTTTTTTTTTAACTTTAATAAATATAAATTTCCAAAGTACAGCTTTTGGATTACAGTGGCTCTCCCCGGCTCCATAACTCCCCTCCCACCTGAAACCCTCCCATCTCCCCCTCCCTCTCCCATTCCATTCACATCAAGATTCATTTTCAATTATCTTTATATATAGAAGATCCATTTAGTATATATTAGGTAAACATTTCCACAGTTTGCACCCACACAGAAACACAAAGTGTAAAATACTGTTTAAGTACTACTTATAGCATTAAATCACGATGTACAGCACATTAAGGAAAGAGGTCCTACATAAGAAGTACACAGTGACTCCTGTTGTTGACTTAACAAATTGACTCTCTTGTTTATGGCGTCAGTAATCACCCTAGGCTGTTGTCATGAGTTGCCAAGACTATGGAAGCATTTTGAGTTCACCAACTTCGATCTTATTTAGACAAGGTCATGGTCAAAGTGGAAGTTCTCTCCTCCCTTCAGAGAAAGGTACCTCCTCCTTTGATGGCCTGTTCTTTCCACTGGGATCTCACTGATCTCTACTGATCTGTTTTAAAGTTCACCAATTCTTTTCCCTTCCTGTGAATTGCATCTGATGAAATTTGTATTTGAATTATGTGTTTTTCAGTACTCAAATATTAGTTTTAATCTCTGTATTATTTCTTTATTGATACTTTTCTATTTTTGCTTTTTTTTGGGCATTGATCATGGTAGGTTTTTTCATTTTTATGATTTTTATGTTGAACAGGTCTTTATATATCTTGAATACTAAACCATTATATACGTGTTTTACAAATACTTTATGTAATATGTCTTTTCACTTTTTTTTACAAAAATTATTTATTTATTTGGAAATCAGTGATATGGAGTGAGGTTTTCCACCTGCTAGTTCTGTCCCCAATGGCTGCAGCAGCCAGGGCTGAGCCTTGCCAAAGCCAAGAGCTAGATGTAGGTCTCCCACATAGGTAGCAGGGCCCACGTCATCCTCTTCTGCTTTTGGAATGGAAGTGGGGACACAAACTGGCACCTTTATGGGAAGCTAGCTTCCCGGGTAGAAACTTTACCCACTATGCCACAATACCGGCCCCTCTTCACTTTCTTGATAATTTTCTTTTATGCATAAATGTTTTGATTTTTATGAAATCCAAGTTTTCTGTTTTTTAACTTGATGTTTGTGTTTCATGTGAAGAAACCACAGTCAAACTCAGGGTCAAATTTTTTTTCTGTGTTTTTCTAAGAATTTTTAAATTATTTTTGCTCTGATATATAGGTCTTAGATTCATTTTGAGTTAAGTTTTATATACAGTACATGTTGTAAGGGTCCCACTTCATTCTTTTGAATGTCACTGTCCAATGTCCCATCATATTTTTCAAAAAGAGTGTTCTGACCTTATTAATGTTCTTGGCAACTTTGTTGAAAATGAATTGACCTTGGGGCTGGCGCCGTGGCTCACTTGGCTAATCCTCCGCCTGCGGCGCCAGAATCCCATATGGGCACCAGGTTCTAGTCCCGGTTGCTCCTCTTCCAGTCCAGCACTCTGCTGTGGCCCAGGAAGGCAGTGGAGGATGGCCCAAGTGCTTGGGCCCTGCACCCGCATGGGAGACCAGGGGGAAGCACCTGGCTCCTGGCTTCAGATCGGCGTAGCTCCGGCCGTAGCGGCCATTTGGGGGGTGAACCAACGGAAGGAAGACCTTTCTCTTTGTCTCTCCCTCTCACTGTCTGTAACTCTACCTGTCAAATAAATAAATAATCTTAAAAAAAAAAAAAAGAAAATGAATTGAGCATGTATTTGTTTCTTTTTCTTTTTTTCATCTCTATTCCACTGATCTGGTTTTTGTGCTTATGCCAATGCCAAACTGTCTTAATTACTGTTGCTTTGTTTTATGTTTTGAAATAGGAGGAGAGTTCTCTGATTTTCTTCTTTTTCAAGAGTATATTGGGTGTTTATTGTCCCTTTCAATTTCATGTGCATTTAAGGATTGGCTTTTCCGTTTCTCCAAATAAGTCATCAGTATCGCATTGATACATAGAGTTTTTTGGAGTGTATTACCATCTTAAATCTTGTAGCTATGAACACGCATGGGTATATTTCCGTTTATTAGGTCTACTTTAATTTCTTTCAGCACAACGTTTTGTACTTTTCAATATTCACATGTGTACCTCCATCAGTAGATTTAGTGCTATGTATTTTATTCTTTTAAAAATTTTAAAAATTATTTTCTAATTGAGAAGCAGAGAAAAAGGGGAAAAAGAGAGTACTCTGATCTGCTGGTTCACTTCCCAAATCCCCTTAACAACTGGGTAGGGGCCAAAGCTAGAAACCAGAAACACAGTCTAGGTCTCCCGTGTGAGTGGCAGAAGTGCAATTTCATAAGCCCTTAGCTGCTGCTTCCCAGCATTTGCAATGACAGTAAGTTGGTAAGGAGCAGAGGTAAGTATCAAACCAAGGGACTCTGTTATGGGATATGGGACAGCAGCATCCCAGCTACCAGGCCAAACACCTACCTCTTATTCTTTTTCATGGTGTTATAATTGGGGTTTTATTTTTCTGACTAGAGCAGCTAGTACTTTTTTTAATAGAAAGGGCAAAAGCAGACATCCTTGTCTTGTTCCTGTTCTTAGGAAAGTTCTCAGCCCTTTACCATTGATAATATTGTTAGTGGTGTGATTTTCAATATGCTCTTTAGAAGTTTGAGATAATTCTTTTCATTCCTAAAATACTGAGAGTTTTTATCATGAAAAGATGTTAGTTTTTTTCAGTAGTGTTTTTTCATGAGTTCAGATGATTGTGTTCTCTGTTTGCTTCATTCTGTTAATCTTGTGTATTAGAGTGATTGATTTTCTGGATTGAAACACCTTTGCATTGATGGGATAAATCCAAATTGATCATGACGTATAGTGTATTAAATATGTTTTTGGTTTTGCTTGCTATTATTTTGGTGTGGATTTTTGTATCTGTGCAGGTGGTCCTTAAGATGGTTTTTTGATTTGCAGTTATTTAGCTATGATCATGTAAAATTATACCCGTATAACCATTGTATTTTTCAGTTGTAGTATAATATTCTGTAAATTACATGAGATATTCAACCTTATTATTAAATAAGCCTTAGGTTTAACATTTTTTATTTACCTGAAAGGAAGAGTGACAGAAGAAAGAGAAATAACTTTGACCCAGTGGTTCACTGCCTAAATGCCCACAATAGCCAGGGTTGGCCAGGCTAAAGCAATGAGCCAGGAACTCCATCTAGGTCTGCCACATGGAACTAAAGAACTAAAGTACTTTGACATCATCTGCTGTATCCCAGAGTACACATTAGCAAGAAGCTGGATCAGAAGTAGACGCAGTACTTAATCCCAGGCACTTCAGTATATTATAGGATGTGGCTGTCCCAAACAGCCACTTAACCTACTATGCCACAAGACCTGCCTAGGCTTTGTGTTTAGATGATTTTGCCCAGGTATAGACTAATGTAAGCAATTTTTAGAGTTTTTGAAATTGATTTTCATTTTATCTGAAACGGATAAATATAAATGTGTGTGTGTGTGTGTGTGTGTATGTTAACTGAAAGGTTTTTTTCTGATGATAGGATAGACCACCCCCAAGTTGTCTTCTGGTTACTATGTATGTGGAATATTTTTTTTTCAATCCTTTCTTAAAATTTTATTTATTAATTTATTTGAAAGGCAGAGTTAGAGAGAGATCTTCCATCTGCTGGTTCACTCCCCAAATGGTCGCAACAGCTGGAGCTGAGCAAATCCAAAGCCTGGAGGCAGGAGCTTCTTCTGGGTCTCCTACACGGTTGCAAGGGCCCAAGAACTTGGACCATTTTCTGCTGCTTTCCCAGGCCATAGCAGAGAGCTGGATTGGAAGTGGAGGGGCAGGGACTCAAACTGGTGTCCATAGTTGCTGGCTTTACCTGTTATGCCACAATGCCAACCCTATTCATTTAAAAAAATTTATTCTGCTGATTTCTGCTGTTTGAGGAGTTCAGCCCATTTACATTTAAAGTAATTACTGATAAGAAAGAATTTTCTTCTTTTTTTTTATTCCTCCATTACTACCTTTGGTGTTGAATTAACTTTAGTTTTACTCTATATTGATTCTCCTTATTTCTGTTTCTCAAGTTTTTTTTTTTTTTTAGACTTTTATTTAGTAGATATAAATTTCCAAAGTACAGTTTATGGATTACAAATGGCTTTACCCCCCCATAACTTCCCTCCCGCCCACAACCCTCCCATCTCCCCCTCCCTCTCCCATTCCATTCACATCAAGATACATTTTCAATTATCTTTACATACAGAAGATCAATTTAGTATATATTAAGTAAAGATTTCAACAGTTTGCACCCACACAGAAACAGAAAGTGTAAAATACTGTTTGAGTACCAGTTATAGCATTAATTCACATTGGACAACACATTAAGGACAGAGATCCTACATGAGGAGTAAATACACAGTGACTCCTGTTGTTGACTTAACAATTTGACACTCTTGTTTATGGCGTCAGTAATCTCCCTAGGCTCTAGTCTTGAGTTACCAAGGCTATGGAAGCCTCTTGAGTTCACTGACTTCGATCTTATTCAGACAAGGTCATAGTCAAAGTGGAAGTTCTCGGCCAGTGCCGCGGCTCACTAGGCTAATCCTCCGCCTTGTGGCGCCAGCACACTGGGTTCTAGTCCCGGTCGGGGTGCCAGATTCTGTCCCGGTTGCCCCTCTTCCAGGCCAGCTCTCTGCTGTGGCCCGGGAGTGCAGTGGAGGATGTCCCAAGTGCTTGGGCCCTGCACCCCATGGGAGACCAGGAGAAGCACCTGGCTCCTGCCATCGGATCAGCACGGTGCGCCGGCCACGGTGGCCATTGGAGGGTGAACCAACGGCAAAGGAAGACCTTTCTCTCTCTCTCTCTCTCTCTCTCTCACTCACTGTCCACTCTGCCTGTCAAAAAAAAAAAAAAAAAAAAAAAAAGTGGAAGTTCTCTCCTCCCTTCAGAGAAAGGTACCTCCTTCTTTGATGACCCGTTCTTTCCACTGGGATCTCACTCGCAGAGATCTTTCATTTAGGTCCTTTTTTTTTTTTTCAGAGTGTCTTGGCTTTCCATGCCTAAAATACTCTCATGGGCTCTTCAGCCAGATCCAAATGCCCTAAGGGCTGATTCTGAGGCCAGAGTGCTGTTTAGGACATCTGCCATTCTATGAGTCTGCTGTATATCCCGCTTCCCATGTTGGATCGTTCTCTCCCTTTTTTATTCTATCAGCTAGTATTAGCAGACACTAGTCTTGTTTATGTGATCTCTTTGACTCTTAGACCTATCATTATGATCAACTGTGAACTGAAACTGATCACTTGGATTAGTGAGATGGCATTGGTACATGCAACCTTGATGGGATTGTATTGGAATCCCTTGGGAAAGCAGTGGAAGACAGCCCAAGTCCTTGGGGCCCTCCATACATTTGGGAGATCCAGATGAAACTCCTGCCTTCAGCAGGGCCCAGTCCTGACCATTGCAGCCATTTGGGGAGTGAACCAGCAGATTGAATATTTCTCTCTCTGTCTCTGTCTCTGCCTCTGTGTATCTGTAGCTGCCTTTCAGTTAAATAAAATCTTAAAAAAAAAAAAAAAAAAAAACCTTACTGAAAGCACTATGATACAATTATCAATTTAATATGAAGGATACAACCCAGAAGGAGCTTAGTGGAAGCAATGCAGATAAGTCTAACTGCAGGGAGACAAAGAGCTTTCTTGTGGAATCTTCTAGTTGCATCCTTCCTGTTGCCTCCTTGTTCCCAGCACATCAATGTTCACCAACCAGGAAGCTCTACCTGTGTCCAGGGTTTCTACTGGGGATTCATTACATGAGCTCCAAATCATTTGCCATGTAATTGAACACGGTCTTCAGCATTTTGCCCCAGAGATCTTACTAGTTCTTCATTTCAACCCTCTAATGATGTAGGTCTCTGACCAGCCTCAGCCTGATGGTATCCAGTGACTTGAATCAAGTCATTACCATAACAAAGGTATTCTTGTTATTCAGAATGTTCCAAGCTTACAATTCTGTGCCAAAAGCTTCACAGATTCTTCAGCCTTTATTATACCATACTCATAAAGTAAGATTTTACAGATAATGTGACATTTGAGTGATTTGTAAGATGGATAAGATTTAAACATTTGAAAACAGGGAAAAGGGCATCCCAGGCTGAGAAAATAGCATTAGCAATCTCACCTAGAGGCTCAGCATATAGAAATATTTCAAATACTTTCTTAGTGTAAGATATTAAAAAGGAAAACATAAAGCTAGATTGGGTCTGTCATTTAATAATAAATTATTAATCATAAAATCTTTTGTTCCTACAGAGCAGAAGAAAGAAGAGATTTATTCTTGTTTTTCCGAAGTCTGCATTTTTTTGTGGAGTGGTATGAATATCGTGAACGAACATTTAAACATTTCAAGGTAATGCCTGAAGTCTTTTAATTGAAATATATGTTAAAATTCAAACTGGTATTTGGCAGATTTGGGATTTTGTTACATGCCAGACACCTTGCAGTATTAATTTGGGATTTGGCCACAACATACTTTTCTTAGTGTTTTCAACCAGTAGAAAATATTTTTTTAAATATTTTTATCAACTCTGGAATTTGCAGTTACTTGGGTAAAGGAAAGGGTGCTAATGTGCAAACCAATGCATATATTCTGGAATATCTTGAAAGAAATGTGGTTATATTGTAAGTTACTTTAAAATGCACATTTTGAAAGGTCAGTCTTTGAACACACTTAAAGTAGAAAACTAAATGCTAATAAAAAATATAATCCTACCAGGTTTACCCTGTAAATCTTAACTTACTGAGCCAGACTCTATCTTAAGCTTCTCAATTATGGTACATTTTGAGTTTAAATATTGAAGCCTGAGTCTTGGGAAGTAATGCTTTTTAGCCTTCTTTTTTGCCCCTTTGTTTTTGGGCATACTCACAATTGTGTAGGGCAGCTTCTTAGTTCGGTAACATCAAATTGTTGACAGCAGTGATCCACATAAAAACCAGTTCTGAAGGAGTCAGCATAAATAGTTCAAGGTCAGTACTTAACACAGAGGATTTTGACTGTGGAACTAACTTTCCTTTGTTTTGGCTTCCATTCCCTTTTATTACTATGAACTTTATTCTGTTTAGTTGAGCTCATGCAATCTTTTGGCACGGGTTTTCTCTAGAAAGAAACATGAGCAGTTCTGTACTGTGGTCCCTGAAGGAATGCTTGTGATTCTGTTGTGTTTTCTAGCAGATGGTCTTGTGGCAGCACACTATCTCTCCTTCACTACTGGGGAAATACAGTGGTGACCGAGGACAGTACTGGCAGTGCAGTTCTGGTACTAAGGCAGTCACCTAACACTGTACTTAAATGGGGGTGGGAAGATAAGCTTCAGTTCCCTTTTCCAAAGCTGATTTCATTCTGGGTGCATTCCAGGAAGAGATGTTTTTCCTGTGGAAGATAGGGTGCTTCTACAAACTGGTCTTTCCTGGTGATAACATTGCTAGGATGGAAAAAATCAGCCACACTATTCTTCAACCATTAGTACTATCCTTCTCCGGAACTTTTCCATCATCACAAATGGAAACATCTACATTAAACACTCTATTCTGTCTTCCGCAGCCCTTGGTAACCACTATTCTATTTTGTTTCTATGAATTTGACTAGTACTTTACATGAGTGGAGGGTCCTTTTTGTCTGGGTTATTTCACTTTGCATTATATCCTTGAGATTCATTCATGTATCAGATTGTGTCAGGTTTAGCATGAGTCATTTTTCCTTGTTTCCATCATATGTATGTACTACATTTTGTTTATCTATTCATCTCTCAGTGGACACTTGGGCTGCTTCTACCTTTTGACTGTTGTAATAAAAAAGAATGGAAGCAAAAACAAAGGAAAGTTAGTTCCTCAGTCACAATCTTCTGTGTTAACCTGACCTTGAACTATTTATGCTGACTGCTTCAGTCTATAAATGTCATTATACAAATACCTATCCATGTCCTTGCTTTTAGTTCTTTTAAATATATACCTGGAAGTGGAGTTGCTGTCCCCTTGCCAGTCCCATTCTCCATTAAGATTCATTTTCAGTTAGCTTTGTGCACAGAAGACCAACTCTATACTAAGTAAAGATTTCAATCATTTGCATACACACAAAAAAACTGAGAATTACTTTTACAATTAATGTTCATAACTCATTGAGGACAGAGGTCCTGCATGGGGAGTTAGTACACAATGACTCCTGTTGTTAATTTAACAATTAACACTCTGATATGTGACATCAGTGACCACCCAAGGCTCTTGACATGAGCTGCCAAGGCTATGGAAGCCTTTTGAGTCCAAAAACTCCATCAGAATTTAGATAAGGCCATAAGCAAAGCATAAATTCTCTTCTCCCTTTAGAGAGAAGCATACCCTCTTTTGATGACCACTTCTTTCCACTGGGGTCTCACTCACAGAGATCCTTCATGTAGAATATTTTTTGCCACAGTGTCTTGGCTTTCCATGCCTGGAATGCTCTCACGGGCTTTTCAGCCAGACCAGGAAGCCTTAAGGGCTGGTTTTGAGTCCAGGGTGTTACTTAAAGCAATTGTCATTGTATGAATCTGCTGTGTGGACTGCTTCCTATGTTGGAAAATTCTTTCCTTTTTAATTCTATCTATCACCAGACACTTGATCCTATTTATATGATCACTTTAACACTTAATCCTATCTATATGTTCATTTTAACACTTAATATGATCACTTTAACAGTTAAGATGGCATTTTTACACCGAGCTAGATAAAGAAATAATGGGATATGTACATTATGGAATACTACACAGCAGTAAAAAAAAAAATGATATCCAGTCATTTGCAACAAAATGGATGAATTTGGAAAACATCATACTTACTGAAATAAGCCAGTCCCAAAGGGACAAATACCCTATCTTTTCCCTGATCTGTGAGAACTAATAGAGCACCTAAAACAAAATCTGTAGAAGTGAAATTGACACTTGATGACTTGAGCTGCCTTTGTCTGTTGAACAGTTTCAGTTTTTTGTTTTTTCGGGTTTTTTTCTTCATACTATTTGTTGAACTCTTTACTTAACAGTTCAACTGAGGATGGATCTCAGTAAAAAATAAGAGAAGAAAGAGGAAGTTTGTAACTGTAAAGCTGCATAGTTTTGCATACATTCCTATGGGCTTATACAGCTTAAAAACTCGTCATGGGACTCCAAATCCCATTAAGTTGGGTGGTAAAAATGTCATTATGGTTTTGATTTGTACCTTCCTAATGATAATGATGTTGAACATCTTTCATGTACTTATTGCCTATTAGTATCTTTGGTGAAATTTCTGTGTAGGTCCTTTGCCCATACTTTGCAAATATTTTCTCTGGGTTGTGTTTTTACTATCTTGACAGCATAATTTGATGTGTGAAAGTTCTAAGTTTTATGAATTCCAGTTTATTTTTTCTTTCATTTCTTATGTTTTGGGTTTCATGTCTAAGAAGTCATTATCAAATTTCACATCATAGGCCGGCGCCACGGCTCAATAGGCTAATCCTCCACCTAGCGGCGCCGGCACACCAAGTTCTAGTCCCGGTCAGGGTGCTGGATTCTGTCCTGGTTGCCCCTCTTCCAAGCCAGCTCTCTGCTATGGCCCAGGAGTGCAGTGGAGGATGGCCCAAATGCTTGGGCCCTGCACCCCATGGGAGACCAGGATGAGCACCTGGCTCCTGGCTTCAGATCAGCACGGCGCGGCGGCCATTGGAGGGTGAACCAACAGCAAAGGAAGACCTTTCTCTCTGTCTCTCTCACTGTCCACTCTTCCTGTAAAAAAAAAAATTTTTTTTCACATCATAAAGAGTTTTGCCAGTTTTTTTTCCCTAAGAATTATATGGCTTAGCTCTTAAGTTTAGGTCGTTGATCCATTTTGAGTTAATTTTTATATATGGTATAAGGTAATGGTCCAGTTTCATTGTTTTGCATGTGGATATCTGGTTTTCTGAGCACTGTTTGTTGAGAGTATTCTTTTGCCCATTGAGTGGTCTTGGTACACTTGTTGAAAATCATTTAACCATAGAAGCAAGAATTTATTTCAGAGCTCTCTAGTGTATTCCATTGATTGAACGTCTGTTCTTGTTCCATACTACTCTTTTGATTGCTGTAGCTTTGTAGAAAGTTTTGAAATTAGGAAGTATTCATTGTTCTTTTCAAGATTTTTTTGTTCAAGTTCTCTTAAGATTCCATATAAATTTTGGGGTGGATTTTTCTGTTTGCATAAAAAATATCATTATGATAGAAGTTGCATTGAATCTGTTGATTGTTTGGGGTTATATTGGCATCTTAATATATTAAATTTTCTAACCCATGAGCACAGAGTGTCCTATTTATGTATGTCTTCATCCGTCTGTTTTAGCCACGTTTGTAAGGAGTAAATTGTATACAGTTTTAAGTTTTAGTTGACTATTAAAATCAAGAATGAGATATTATTTAATATGATGGATTCAGAATATTTTTCTTTTTGTATTACCTCTGGTACCTTCTTGAACACAGGAACTAATTTAAATTGCGTTATTTCTGATTGAAGGGTGTGTATATGAAGGCCTAAGATAGCCATGTTCCTATCTTCTTAACGAGAAGTCCCAAAATTCTTTAAGAAAATTCTGTACTTCAGACTTTTTACTGTGACCTTTTTCCCATGCTTAACATTTTTTTCTTCTACTATTGGCTATTAAATTTGAGTAATTTTATAGTGTTTTTCTTGGTAAGTTTTATTACTTAAAAAAATAAGAGTATTTTATTCTTCTGGAAACTAGAAACTTGACAGATGTCTCCTGTGACCACTTTCCCTGGTCTTGTTCTCAGCACTGAGCCCTTCTAGGACAATGAACACGTTGTTCTAGATGAAGTTACAGTTTATTTGTACTGACCATTCAAGATTGTGATAAAGATTGTACTTTTGAAATAAAACAGAACCTTTCTGGTTAGGTGGATTTCACAATATTTATTGTATATTCAATTCAGATGTGCTCATAGTGAGCGTTCAGTCACAGAGAAATGAGGCATGCACACAAAATTATAAGAAAGCATACAATATTTATGATCGTTAATATCAAAATAAGTGAATGAATTAGTAAGCATTGTGAGGGTAATACTGTGGCCTTAAGAGATCACAGATGCTTTAGTGAAAAAACTTCAATTTTGGAATCAGCTTTGACAAATGGGGTGAATAATTGAAAAACAGATATGAGATCATTCTAGGTAGGGGGAAGAAACAAGCAAGTGCTTTTAAAATGGGAATAAGAATGTGTTCTGGGAATAGTATATACAGAAGCTAACTTGATTCAAAGGTGTAATTTATAATAGAAATAATGCTGATTTTTCATATATAGTTTGGATTCATGTTTCTAAAACACTGAAAAGCTTTTTTATTTACACAAAGTAGTGTTGTAGACTAAGACTTTTAAGTAGGTTATAAGGAGAGTTATTTTAGGAACTTTAATCTGGCAGCATTGTGATATAGAACATTTAACGTCTCATGTTAAATGTTTTCATTCATCAAGGGTGTTTGGAAACATTGCTCTGAAACCAGTTTGAGTGAACATGTATGGATAATGGGAATGTGGTAGCAGTAACACCCTAGCATGTACTTTATTTTCCTTTCCTATGTTGGAAAAAATTTGTTGATGACATTCTCATTCCTGCAGTGTAAAATTAAAATAATTTGCAGTTACCTCATATTCAAAAACCTTTACAATGGAGAACCTTACAGCTATTCTCTGGAAATCAGGTTGAACTTCTGGGATTTTTTGTGTGAACTTACTGGGTTTGGCCTGCTTGACTTTCTTAAAAGTTCTGTGGTAAACTTACAATGTTAAGTTTTAGATGAATTTTTTTTACTATTTTACTAAATATTTTAAGTGTGACCACAAAGTAGAATAACTTTCAACATTTCTATGACAACTTTTTATCAGAGTAAAATTTTACTTTACTTGGAAAATTTTGCCTAGGTTTGGGACTATACCCTATTTTTGCACTGAGTGAAATATAATAATAAAATAGCTGCTTTGATAGGAAGAAAACAAAGTTCCTGCTTCTTAGTGCCTGATGTGTGAGTCATAAAGGAAAATGGAGACTGCTGGAAATACTCAGCTTTGCAGAGCTTTGGGAACAGCTGCCTTAAATATTTTCAAGATATGGTAAAGGCCAGGAAAGGCAACAGTTGAGAGTTTCTTGGATTTATCTTCTCAGTTAATTTGTAATGGAAATAGTGCATCTCAGATTGGAGTATTTACATGCCTTTTAAATGGTAGTCTGGTATGAACTGGAAGAATTTTGTAATGTTGTTTAAATAGTTTCACATTACTTTGTTTTGAACTTGGTGATTGGAGCTTTTTACTTGCCATATGTAAGACTTTGAACATGCTTGCTTAAAACAAAATTCTTTCATAGTAAAGTACAAAGTTAGTATTAAGCCAATGCTTGCATTTCTTTAGACATTGTGGAGATAGATTATGAGTATTTGTTTATATGCTGTGTTGATCATGCTTAAAAGTATGTCCCTATAGGTAATCTTTTCAAGCAAATGAAACTGTTTGGATGCTTTCCCAAAGCAATTGGATTGCCCTCCAGCCGTATTTCTTCAATGCGGTCCCGTATGTAACGAGTATCATTAGCCTTGCAGAATGTATCATCTGTAATTGATGTTATGTTGTTAAACTGAAAAATAAGAAAAAAATGTTTAGAAAACCTATATATCTATGTAATGGGATCACATAATATTTTTATTTAAAAAGTGATTTTTAAATATTATGCCAACTATGTATCCTCATTTAATGAAACCCTCTTAGGGCAATCTGAGCTCCCCTCTAAAAATCCAGTGTTATCAAGGTGGACTAGAATATGAGCTTTTACTCAGAGTAACATATATGAAACAACATCCTAAGTATAGATGGAATTATACTAGATAGGCAAAGAATCCTGCTCTACAGTATCAACTTCAAGTGGACATTGTGTCCTGTAATATACTTTAACGAAGTAAAAAGAACATCTGAGAATTCTTGTGATACTGAGAGATTGGTTTTAGTTTATTCTCTTTTCCTCTTAATTGTTGCATTACCTTAAGTTGGTATACTAGAAAACACCAGGAAGGTCTGCAAAAGTAAATATTTACTACTGTTTTAGGAAGAAACATACATCAGAGGTGTTAAGTATCCCTCACTTCAAGTTCCTATTTCAGATTAGGCAACACCAGGTGCAGATCAGAGGACAAGTCGCCCCAAGAGCAGGTTTTGCCCCTGTTGCTGGTTGACTGGCTGTGCCCTGCAGGACACACTACCAGGACATCACACTACCATGGTGACCTTACCTGTAAACAGATTGTTTCCCAAAGCACTTAAGATTGACCAATAGATCATTGAAGTCCCATACTTTGAAAGATGAAATCATACCTGAAGGTGAATTACACGCAAACTTTCTGGCAGATTAGGAGGCACAGATTCTAGGGCATTGTGGTCCAAGTACAGGAAAGAGAGGTTATTCAGTTTCTATAAAGAAAATTTTGTTTGAGTGTTATTGAAGTCTGCATTATTTAAAATAATTTGAGCAATGCACCTAAATATGTGTATTGACCTAAATACGTACCACTCATAGCAGTTACTGGTATGATTGATTGTTTGTATTCTGGCTTCACAATCAGTGTGTTTGGTTCCTTTATGACAGCTGACAGATCTTTGTTACTTATCCCTAATTTCTTTTTTTAAGATTTATTTGAAAGGCAGAGCAAGAGATAGAGGTCTTCTGTCCACTGATCCAGTCCCCAACTGACTGCCCCCTCCAGGGCTGCGCCAGTCCAAAGCCAGGAGGCAAGAACTCTATCCTGCTCTCCCACCTGGGTGCAGGAGCCCAAGTACTTTGTCCATCTTCTGCTGCCTTCCCAGGCACATTAGCAGAAAGCTGGATTGGAGGCACAGAGTAGTGGGAACTTGAACCAGAACTCTTGTTACGGGATTCCTAACAACACCGGTACTGCATATCCCCCATTTCATTCATCTGAGCTCTGGATATCCAGCCTCAATGCCAGCATCAGAGACCTTTGATGGGGTCAGTCCTGATGTGGGACTGAATTTTGACCCAGGTGCTATCGTAATGTCTCCTGAGCCTCCAGACCTCCCCATCTCAACTCCACCCATTTCTAGCAAAATGGTTATTCCTAATAGATGTGTGTGCTTATCAAGATGTTTACTAAAGCAGTTTATTAAATACTTAGCTTGATGTGGCTTTTTCTATAAAAAAAAAAAAGTTAGGTTACTCTTCATGATCAGTAACCCATTATTGTGTATAATTGTATACCATGATTCTAGAATGTCGTTTCCCCTGACATTACTTTTACCTCAGCTTTTATAGGCGTCCTGTGCCAAGTTTTGCTAATTGTTTCCTGTGCTGTTATTTTAATCCTTTCTTAAGTATCCTACCATTCCATACTTAAGACCTACCACCCATCTCTACAGGGTACCTCACTCCCTTGAGTTAGAGTAGTCTGATTTTTTAAAAAACATTTATTTATTTATTTAAAAGTTACACAGAGATGGGAGAGGGAGAGAGAGAGAGAGAGAGAGAGAGAGAGAGAGAGAGAGAGAGATCCTCCCTCTGATATTTCACTCCCCAACCGGCTGCAATGGCCAGAACTATGCCAATCTGAAGCCAGGAGCAGGAGCCTCCTCCGGGTCTCCCACACAGATGCAGGGGCCCAAGGACCCAGGCCATAGCAGAGACCTGGATTGGAAGTGGAGCAGTCAGGACTAGAACCAGTGCCCACATGGGGTGCTGGCACTTCAGGCCAGGGCGTTAAACGCTGCGCCACAGTGCCAGCCCCAAGTATTCTGATCTTAACCTGAATTTGGGATTTAAGCCCACCTATATAGTAGCCAGTTTTGTCATCTTATGCCATCCTGTGACCAACTCAAAATATTTGGACATCCTTTCATGAAATGTTAACCAGTTTTTGTAAGTCTTTAACATTCCTGTTATTCAAAAAAATAGTATTTTCAAATTACAATTTAAAAAAATAAAAAAGTCTGCTTTTTAAAAATTGTCTGAGTTCCTTAACATCTGAATCTCTCATAAAAAACATCAGACTGACTCTGATGTAGCTTTAAACAAATGTCCATTAAAGCTGAAAAGGGATACCTTAAATATAAACAAGAGAGAAGGGAAGAAAAGTAGAATATTTTTACAGTTTTCAACTGGCTACATTTGTGGACAAATTGTACATTTGTGTATTTACAATAAACTTTATGATGAATATGTGAGAATTTTATATCCTTTCATTAGGAGTTATCTTTAGTAGCTACAAATTTGCCTTCTGAGGGAGGTTTTGTCTCTAGCCAATAGCAGCATGACCATTTCTTCCTTTTGTCTGAGTTTACCCTGCAGAACTGTGAATGATCAGGTCAGAGGTATGGAAATCTGGGCTGAGGTGGTTACTTTTATACATCATGAGTTTTGGGATAACCTGGCTACCTAAATCAAAGTAGATCACCTTCCCTTTTTCTACATAATTTTTCCTTAAATTACTGGATTAAGAAATACACTTAATTCTTACTATATGTGGAACTTCTTGTTAGATGTCATTATGGAAATAAAAGAAAACTCTACCTACAGAATTTTATAGTCTTTTATTTTAAAGATTAAAAGGCAAATCTAGTGTTTGCTTTTAGAACTTTCTTTTTTACTGACATTTGTAAATTGCCAGTATTTTCAGGACAAAGAAACAGAAAAGTCCCATTTGAGTTTTTTGTATACTGTAAGTGCCATGAGAGGCCAACCAGGTCTGTCTAAATAATTATTTGCTGTGTGAACATGTGCAAACACACACACACACACCCTTGAAACAAGGTAAGGGTTATACATTTTAAGTAAGTTGTGGATGGGCATAAGCTAAGCTGAATAAGCCTAATAGTATAGCTATGTAAATGTTATCTTCATTTCTTAAATCAAGATGATTTAAAAATGTAATCAAAACAGAATTATAGATCAAAATTATCACCAATACTGTGTTTAGACATACTATAAAATACTTACTTTGAATGTGTTTGCTTTGATTCCTCTACTCTTGATTTTATTATATTTTGCATTAAATAAAGTGAGCTTGGGAGGAAGAACTGGGAGTTTCAGTAGTTGATTTTCAGCAAGTGAAAGTTCTTCTAACAGAGCAAGTTTTGAAAAAGTACCATCTTCTATGTCTTCTATCAAATTTCCCGTAAAATCAAGCCTTCTTAAGTTAGCTTTGAAGGAAGAAATATACAAAAAATATGAAATTAAATTCTGATTGTGTGCACGGAAGAAAAGCATTTGTTTAACAGATCATTCAAGCATCTTTTACGTTTGGTGTCTAGTGGGTGTCTGCAGTTAGTGCTCAATAATGTCTGGTCAAATGAACTCTGAGTACCTGTCTGTGCCTGGCATGATGCCATTTCAAATGGCAGTTTTCAAATCTTAGCTTGACAGGAGTCTTAATGTTTCTTCCTCTGAATTTCTTGGTATGCACAGGCAATTGTGCAAATTATGGGAAGTAAGCATTTATAAATGTAATATTATTTTTGGATTCTTTGCCAGCATATTGACTTGTAGTTGTGGTATGTTAATTTTTTTAAAATGCTCAAGCCTGCCTGCCTGTCTTTTTTTGTTTTTGTTTTAATTTTAAAGACATACTGCAAAAGAGCTCCCACTCACTGTTTCACTCCCTCTCCTAAATCCCTCAACAGCTATGGCTGGGCCAGGCCAAGGTCAGGAGCTAGGAATGCAATCCAGGTCTCCCAGGTGGGCAGCAAGGAACCAAGTTCTTGAGCCATCACCTGTTGCATTCCAGAGCCTGCACTAGCAGGAAGCTAGAATTAGGAGCAGAACTGGGACTCAGACCCAAGCATCCCAATATGGGGTGCAAGTGTCTAAAGTGGTAACTGGCCCAAACACCCACAACTGTGAGTATGATGTCTTAATCTCTGTGACTTACTGCTTAACAGCAACAAAGACAAAAATGTTCCCTGAGTTCTAAAAGTGATCCAGACCGAGATTGAGAAATTCCTTGTGCATTTCCCTTTTGTCTGGGATGATAACAAAATACAGTTACTTCTTATTCATGGTAGTCATGTTCTCTAAAGTTGCTGGAAATACTAAATTAGTAAACACTGAACCTGTGCTCCTAGAGGGAAATTAGGAGTAGGTTCTCACAAGCCTCTGGTCACATTTTCATCAATTATTACATAACCTTTTTGTATGTGTGGCTTAGTTTAATGACATTTGATATATATATAGTTGAATCATTAATACTGCAATAATATTAAATAATAAACAAAACTTATCTAACATATCTTCTCTGTAAGGCCCAACACAGCCTTCTTGTGCTTAAGAATACTCTAGTGCTTTGCTTGGGGGCAGTTTTCAATAGCAAAATCAACAAAAATGGGGGAAATGTGGCAACAAATGGACTGTGAATGGGTACTTCTTTACAGTATCAGAGCTGAAGCCAGAAGCGAGTATTACCTTATTCATCCTCACCTCAGAATGTGAATTTTAAGTAATTCGAGCTTTTTGCCATTTTATGCGTGTCTGTGAATGACCGTAAAAACACCACATATGTTGATTGGGCTTACAAAGTTTAGCAAGTTGATGAATTCACAAACAGGAAACACACAAGCAATGAGGATCAACTGTACTTCAGTCCACAGTAGGGAGCTACCATGGCAGCATGGATCTAGTTACAGCTAGTCTCATCGATGTGTAGTGAAGCTAGTGTCTTTTTTCTGGGTGTGATTTTCTTCACGAACAACACAGGAATCTAGAATACTGAAAACAAACTAGTAACCCAGGACTGAGATTTGAGATTTGGGTGTGCTGATGGCAGCACCCTAACTGGGTTAAGGTCTTATAGGAAGCCAGAAGTCCAAGATTGTTTAGTGATGGATGGATCAGATGCCACTGCTCTTTTTTTTTTTTTTTTTTTTTTTTTTTTTGACAGGCAGAGTGGACAGTGAGAGAGAGACAGAGAGAGAAAGGTCTTCCTTTTGCCGTTGGTTCACCCTCCAATGGCCGCCGCTGCAGCCGGCACACCGCGCTGATCCGATGGCAGGAGCCAGGATCCAGGTGCTTTTCCTGGTCTCCCATGGGGTGCAGGGCCCAAGCACCTGGGCCATCCTCCACTGCACTCCCTGGCCATAGCAGAGAGCTGGCCTGGAAGAGGGGCAACCGGGACAGAATCTGGCACCCCAACCGGGACTAGAACCCGGTGTGCCGGCGCCGCAAGGTGGAGGATTAGCCTATTGAGCCACGGCGCCGGCCATGATGGCACTGCTCTTAACACTATTTTCATGTTAGAATCATCCCAGGAGTTTGGTTTTTAGAAGGATAGTGACTAGGCTTCACCCCAGGCCCAAATTAGAACCTCTGGGAAGTAGCACCTGGAGTCAGAAGTTTGAAAATATTTCTCCAGTTTTCAATTGTGAGCCAGGTTTAAGAATCATAAGTTAAAGAAAAGTAGTTATAGTGCAGGCAGATAATGAAATGTCTGTTTGGAGAAGCATCTCATCTATTTTGGTGCTGCTTACCATCTGAAGCAAAATGTACTTCAAAGTATTGGTGTTGAGTGATGTATTGCCCATTTCTTAGATGGGCTTTCAACATAGACACAGGATTACCAGGAAAGAAATATGATGGGTGTCTGAATGGACAGGAGATTGACCAAAAAACCAGTGGATATTTGTGAAGTGTAGTAGATACTTAGATACTCTAGCAGTGGCAATGGTAGGTGTGCCACCTTTTGTAGAAACTTGTTTGTCTGAGATAAAACATGAGTTAATACTAATATCTTATTTAAACTTAACTTACGCATGTCTGCAAAATCTTTGGCAGTCAGCTTTTTAATTTTGTTGAATCGGGCATAGAGATAGGCTGATTCCTTTGGCAAGGGTGGTACAGCATCAATGTCAACTTCTTCACAGTACACAGAGCCGCTTAAACAGACACATAGCAAGCAAGTGGGCATTTCTAAGTTGGGAAACAAAATCATCAAAGTGTAAGTAGGAGTTTGAAAGTATTTAGCCTCAAATAATAAAATTATTGCCATCAAAAATGCTATTACTAATTTATTTTACAGAATCATTGGGATAGCAGGAAAGAAATGCAGTCATGGTATCGAGTGACCTACCTTGTGTTTGATAATCTACTAGAATGAATGCTGTATTAGTTCCTGCAGTCCACACCCTTTTTTCCCCCTCTGTTTTGGCAATGATTGCTTAATTGCTGAATTGCTGAATTGATTAATAGTTACATTTCCTCATTTGAATACCAAAAAAGTTCATACAGGAATTGGGAAACATGAACTTGATTTATGAAGTTTGGTATGTCAGAAACATTTCAGATTGAGGGCAGTAACAAATGACTTTAGAGACCACTGGTTAAAGAAGCAAACCATTAACAGAGTCATGTAGGCATGTTGGGTTATCATCATATCCTGAGGCATTCACTGCATTTCCTCGTCATGACTTTTTTTCTTTAACCTGCAGTAGTTCTAGAGTCTGTTCCTCATATGTTTAGCTTTGTTAAGAAGTACAGGACTTTTTAAATTTTTATTTTTCAGGGTATTTAAAAGAATTCCTTTAAATTAGAGTTTAAGACTTCTCACATTTGATGGGAGTTCCATGGAAATGATGTTGCGTCCCCTGTGCCTTCTGTGAGGAGGCACATGAGGTCCCTTGTCCCATCCCTCAGAATGTCTTGGGTCACTTGTTTTCAAGTTCTGTCTGCCATGTCTCTCACTCTGTAAAATGTGTGCTTTTCATCTTATTATGAATAGTATCTTCTGGAGAAGTGTTAAGGGATTCTGAATGTCTGGCATGTCATCAAATTTTCAACCATTGGTTTTAGCATCCATTAATTCTTAACTGAATCATTTATCACTAGACTAGTTGTCAAATGGTGATTTTTCTAATTCCATCATTGCTTCTACACTTGTTAGTTGGTATTCTGTACATTTGGATGTTCCCATATTTTTTATCAATATGAATTTTTTTATATCTATGAATTTACGGATTGTCTAACTGATGAGTCATAGTCATTACCACCAGGCTTGTTTTAATAATCAGGTAGTCACAGATTAACCAGTAAGAACCCTTTCAAACTTTTTTTTCTTGCCATAGTTTTTGGGTTAATTGGCATATAACAAATTGCACATATTTTAATTGAGGAACTTGTAAGTTTTAACATAAGTAAATACCCGTGAAGCCTTCATCACCAGTAACATAACTAACACACTCATTACAGGACGAAGTTGCTCGTGTTCCTGATCATCCCTCCCTCCTGCTCTTATCCACAAAGAGCTACTGGTCTGCTTTCAGTCACTATGGTGTGCACTTAAAAGAATTTTATAGCAAATAAAAAAAATCATGCAGTATTTATTCTCTTGTCTGACTTCTCTCCTTCAGCGTAGTTACAAGGGATCATCAAAAAGTTAATGAAAAATACATATTATGGAAAAATTGTGCATTTATTTTGAAAAAATTTTGTTCCAAAATAAGCATCTTTTAACCACTACACAACACTGTCCCTAGAATAAACATCTTTTAATTCAATCTTTTGCTTGAACTTTTTGAAGTATCTTTGTTCTTTGAGAATCATCCATTATTGTTGCATTTATCAGTATTTTGTTCCTCTTTATTAATAGAGTTCCATTGTCAGTATAATTGATACAGTCTTCTCTTATTGAAATTGGGTTTATTACAAGGTTTTGGCTGTTTCATAGCAAACTGATATGAACCTTTATTTTCCAATTCTTGTGGACCTAATACTCTAATTTCTCACAGGTAAGCATCTAGGAATGGAATGGCTGGATCTTACTATAAGGGTGTGTATTTCATCTTTTGAAGAACGTTTCAAACTGTTTTCCAAAGGGCGGAGTCATTTTTCATTTTCACCATCAGTATGTGAGCATTCCAGTTGTTCCACGTCCTTGCCAACATTTGGTATGATCAGTCTTTATTTTTTAAGGAAAAATATTATTTATTTGAAAGGCAGAGTGAGAGAGAGGGAATCTTCCATCTGCTGGCTCACTCTCCAAATAGGGCTGGGCCTGGCCAAAGCCAGGAGACAGAAGCTTCTTCCAGGTTTCCTGCATGTGTGCAGAGGTCCAAACACTTGGGCCCTCTTCCACTGCTTTCCCCAGGCTCATTAGCAGGGAGCTGGATTGGAAGTAGAGCAGCTGAGACTTGAACTGATTACGCGCTGTGCCACAGCATCAGCCCCACCCCACCTTTTGCCTACTTTTAATTGAATATTTATGTTATTTAATTATAAGAGTAAACATTCTAGCTGTAATTCATTTGTAGGATTTGTGTTTGGTAAATGGTTTTTAAGTCTAACTTGTCTTTTTCTTTTTTTTCTGTTTTGAAAAATAGACATTTTAAACTTTGATTAACAACTTATTCCTTTGTAGTTCATGCTTTGTGTATTATATTTAAAAAGTGTTTTCCAACCACCAAATTTTTTATACTTTGCTTCCTTACGGAAGTTATAGTCTTTTACATTTAAGTAGGAGTATCATTTCAATTTAACTTTTACAGATAGTAAGAAAGGCCATGATTCTTTATATTTTTTTCTCCCTTTATGACTGTCTGGTTCTTTGAGCACCACTTTTGGAAAATATTATTCTTTTCCACACTGAACTGTGCTGGCACATTTTCGAAAACAATTTGATCATATTCTATAAGCTCATTTCTGGACTCTCTTATGTTCTTAGTTTGTTTTAAGTTCTTATACCACTACCACAATATCTTGATTCTTGTAACTTTATCATAAGTCTTTTTAAAATTTTTATTCACTTTTTAAATTTATTTGAAAGGCAGATATAAAGAAACATCTTCCTTCCTCTGGTTCATTCTCCAAATGCCTGCAATAGCTGGCTGGGCCAGGCCAAAGCTGAGAGTTGGGAACTCAATACCAGGTTTTCCACATGGGTACCTGGGACTCAGCTACTTGGGCCATCACTGATAACCTCCCAAGTCTAACATTAGCAGGAAGCTGGAATCAGAAGTAGAGCCAGGACTCAAACTCAGGTATTCCAATATGTGTTGAGGACATCTCAAATGACATCTTAACTGCTATCCCAACAGTCACTCCCCTTTATGATGTCTTAATATTGGATAATATAAATCCTCCAGCTTTCTTCAACATTGTTTTGGCCACTCTGGTTCTCTATCGTAAAAATTTTACAATCAGTTACTTTTTTTTTTTAAAAGCCTGTCATGATTTTCATTGGGATTCTGTTGAATCCATACATAAACTAGAGGAAAATTGAAGTCTTAGTGGTATTGAGTCTGCCATTACTTGAACATAATACATTTCTCTATATTTAGGTCAGCAGTATTGTCTAGATTTTACTGTACAGGTCTTATATATCTTTTATGTATTTATACCTACATATTTCATATACCTTGATTAATTTTTTTAAATCTAAACATCCCCCATTATTCTTTGATAATTATTTTCTGGCATGACAGACCAATCTTACATATTCCCAACCCCAGTCCTGAAGTCAGCTGCCTCTGCATGAAGCACTGATTCTTCTTAGTGGAAATTTGTATGAGAAGCCAAGATCAGGTGCTGGGGTGTACATTTCTGCTGGGATCTTTTAGCAAAGAGTTAGAAATGTGTGTGTATTTGTCTCTTTCTCCACATGGAATACATGTATGTCCAAACTGCATGTGTACACATAAAACATACACTATGTGAGTATGCATACATATGCGTAAATGCAGCAAATACTTGTATACACACCCCCCACACACAAACAACATGTACATATACCCACATACGCACGTACTTACAGATGACCTATCTTTCTATGTCTGTATAATAAACCACAAGCTAATACTACTGTCTTCCATTTTGTTCTGGCTCCGCAGTATTCTTTCTAGCATTGACCTTTCTGTATTCTTACTGTGAGAAACTTGGCTCTCATTATCCACAGTATATTCCACTTGACTCAGTCCTACAACCTGCATTAAGTAGTTTCAGTCTGCTAACCACACTGTGGAAAACAAATCTACCTACTAGAATTTAATATTTACTTGTATTTCATTTTATCTTTACCTTAAAGGTAGATAGTCAAAATACCGTGTGTAAAAGTTACTTGAATTAGATATTTTCCTGCTTTAATATGTTATTTAAAATATAAATACATTTATATTTTTCTTTTTATTCCAACTCAAATTCTTTTTACCTTACCCCTTTTGATTTCTTCATATATTTATTTGTTTGACTACATGAAACACAACATTGTTCTAAAATTCTAATCTATACCAGAAACTTATACCCAGAGAAATACCATCTTTCCCCATTCCTCTTTAGCCCATGCCTATCTCATCACCCTCTCTGCCCGTGATCTAGTTTGCCCCTGTTGGCAACTAATGTCAGGTGTTTTAATTACCCATCCTGTGCTTCTTCTCCCACAAATGAGCAGATACATGTATATTTTCTTATACCCCTTTCTTTGTGACATGAAAAACACCATATTATAGATACAGTCTTTTGCACTTTGCTTATTTCATATATTGTATTCTGGATATCACTCTCTGTCAGCTTTTAGAGATCTTTTACATTTATTTTACAACTTCATAGTATACCATTTTGTGGATGTTTATCCAGTCACTTCTCAGTGTTCAGGCAGTTTGGTTATCTTTGATATTTTGTAGTTGCAGACAATGTTTTACTGATTTTGCATTTGTGCATTCTCTTATTTTAGAGGTCTATCTTAGGGCAAGCTTCAAGAAGTTGATTGTTTTGTCAGAAAGTAAATTCAGGGGGTAGGTATTTGATGCAGCAGTCAAGATAATGCTTAGTATGCCCATATCCCCAATCAAAATGCCTGAATTTGAGTCGCAGCTTCTGGCTTCCACTTGACCAAGCTTAAGCTGTTGTAAGCATTTGGGGAATAAACCAACCAGTGGGAGCAGTCTCTCTCTCTCTCTCTCTCTCTCTCTCTCTCTCTCTCTCTCTCTCTCTGTGTGTGTGTGTGTGTGTGTGTGTGTGTATAAACAAAGTAAATGCATCTTGTTTTGTTAATGGCAAATTCATGTCTGAAAGTGTTACACTAACTTGCATTCCTGCTAGCAAAATTTGAGAGTATCTGCTACCACAGAGCCTTCCCCACGAAATATATTATGTCACATTTCCATTTTTGTTAAGGTAAAAGCTGTATATCAATATAATTTTCACTTGCCTTTCTCTATGTGTGAGATTGAACATCTCTTCATGTATTTAAGGGGCATTTTAAAGTTCTATGTGAAATGTCTGTTCAAATTTTTTGCTCATTTTTCCAGTGAGTTTTTGGCTAGTTTCTTTTCATTTAAAAAAATGTTTAGTTTTCATCTACATGAAAGGCAGAGAGAAAGAGATAATGAGATCTTGTATCTGCTGGTTCACTCCCCAAATGCCCAAATAGCCCTGGCTGGGCAAGGCTAAAGCCATGAGCCCGTAACTCCATCTGAGTCTCCCATGTAGGTGGCAGGGGCCAAAGTACTTGAGCCATCATCTGCTGCCCTGCCAGGATGTGTTAGCAGGAAGCTGGATCAGAAGTAGAGTAGCCGGGACATAGCCTGGCTCACCAGTGCAGGATGTGGGCATCCCAGGCAACAGCTTAGCCAACTGTACCACAACACCAGTCCCTCTTCTCAATTTTCAACTTCTTTTTAAATTTGACATATTAGCTATTTATCTGTAATACATGTTGCAAAAATTGTTCCCACTCTTCAGTTGTCATTGACTTTGTTTAGGATGTCTTGCTGTACAGAAGTTTACTTCTATAGTCAAATTTATTGATCTTTCCATGAGTATGCCTGGATTTTGAGGCACCCTACAACCTTGCTTTCAGTACTTGTATGATTTAATTTCATACATTTAGATCTCTAACCTGTTTGGAGCTTATTTTTCAGTGTAATGTATGGAACCATGTGTTCTTTTTAAACAGCTACTTGGTTTTCCTAGGCCCAGTTTAAAAATACATTAATTTTACCTCAGTGTTCTGAGTTAGTAACTATATTGTATTCCAAGTTTCCATATGTGTTTCTATTTCCATTTACTATTCTAATCCACTGATTTTTTTGTTTTGTTTTGTCTGTTCATGTACAAGTATCATTCTTTTTCAAGCTCTGAGGCCTCATAGTATATTTTAATGTATGGTATATCTAGTTCCTGCACCTGTCATTGTTCAGTATTTCCAAGACTATTTGTACATGTTTTTCCATATTAACTTTAGAGTCAGTTTTACTAGTTTTAAAAGACATTTAGTGGTAATTTTAGTGGGATTGTCTAAAATGTATAAATTTAGAGAATGACATTTCTATATTTAGTCATCCTGTGTAAGAAAATGGGATGTCTTTCCATTTACTAATGACTGTTATGAAAATACTTACCAAAATTTTAAGATATGTTTTCTGTTTTGGTTCATTTCAACTTTATTGTAGAAAAATAGAAATTTTTCATGTAAAATAATGTTCTGTTATAGAGCAACAATAGCCCAAATACATAGGAACTGTTAATCAGGATTTGTTGTTTATTTTATAAGTTTTCTGTTGTTTGAATTTAAATATACATTTTATGTAGTTATTTACTTATATAGCCATTTTTCTTTTGTGAGTTTTTTGAATGCAAGAGTTATTTTGTATTTACCTTATCCTAAGGCTATATATTGTCTTTGGCAAATAATCGCTATTTCAGTATTTCTTTAAAAAAAAAGATTTGTTATTTATTTGAAAGGCAAAGTTACAGAGCGAGAGGGTAAGACAGATTTTTCATCCACTGGTACACTCTCCAGATAGGCTGGGCCAGCTGGAAGCCAGGAGCTTCTGCCAGGTCTCCCATGTGAGTGGAAAGGGCCCAAACACTCCAGCCATCTTCTGCTACATTTCGCAGGGAGCTGGATTGGAAGTGGAGCGGCCAGGACATGAACCAGCGCCCATATGGGATGCCAGCATTGCAGGAAGCAGCTTTGCCACAATGCCAGCCACTTTTTCTTGAATTGATTTTATATGGGCAGAGACACACACTTTGTGGAGACTAAGCTTGAGTTAGTTTGGGTTGTTCTAGGTGTTTCTTTTCAACATATCTCTCTCATTGTGTGAGTGGCAAGTAATGTGCTTTTTCACTATACCTGATTGACTTTATCTTTGGGGATAAAATTCTACTGTTTGTATTTGTTTACTATAGTGAGGCAACTTTCGATTACTACAAAGAATAAGGTTCCATTATGTCAATTTTTAAAACATCCTTTTTGGAAAAAATAGACAATACATTATTTATACTTACCATCATTTTCTTTCTTGGGAGGTGCTGGTGTTACACTTTCATCTTTTTGTAATTCAAGACTTCTCTTGACAGATCTTACCATTGTTTGTTTTTCCTGTTGGTAAAATAAAAGTTTATTTCCAGTTATGATAAAGCCTGATTCTGAAACTGAAGAACCATGGACAATACTTTGTCACAATTTGTGACATTGTTTTTGTGCTCCATTAGGATTTTATACATAATTCCATTTCATCAGTTATTAAACTATGATGTAAATAGTTAGAGCCAGTTTTCACTCTGGATTGTGATCTTCTTGAGCAAAAGAACCGAATTTAAAATGTTTGTTATCTAAACTCAGCGCTTAGGTAAATATTGAACATACTGAAATCCCAAATGGGATCTGGGGGAGAATTCCCTGAGTCAGATTGAAAGTAGTTTTGAGGTAAAAGTGTTCCTTATGGTTCTTGTCTGAATGGAGGACCTCATATCAGATTCTGTCATTATGTGTGGGATCACTCCACCAGCAGGTCACACACTTTCTGTCTTACAGAGATGGCCTTTTAATGACCCCCGGCCTCCATTAAGCACTGGTACTCCCCACCCTTTTGTGCCTGCCTGCCTGCCCTGCTCTCTAGTCAGCACCCCCTCAACCGCAGTCTACAGTATTAACTTAGATCTGAAGTCCTTATCATTTACTCTCTTCCAGTCTTGGAGAGCAAATTTTCTGCCAATTTTTATTATGTGTTCTGTGGGGTCTTGTTCTTTCTACCTTGTGAACTTGTTCCTCCTTGTCCCTCTCCTGTCTCCTGACTGCCCTCAGCCTCCAGCCCCTTCTGTATGCAAAGATTCTCCCACCACTCTGCAATTGTACATTAAGTCCTGTTGAATTTCACTCCACAAATCTTATTTCCTACATTTATATTAAGATACAGTCCTGCAGAGAAAAGAAACAGAAAAATCATCTCTATACTTAATACTTTTTAGAAACCATAGAATTTTGAAATTGCTCTTGTAGTTGATAGATTCACCCAAGTCAGTCAATGGTTTATTTTTCTTCCTCTTTTAAAACATGAAATGAAGACTAATAATAACTATTTTATTTGTCTTAATCATGGGGAAAAATAATACTAGCATACTTGTATTAACTGACTCCCTTGAGAGAAACGGATATTAAAATTTGCTCATCAGGTGCTACCAAAACAAACAAACAAAAAAAACTAGAACTAGTCCATTTTAAAATCTTTACCATCTAATTTACCATCCAACAGTATTTTTGAAGCAGTCATGACTGTGAAATTTTTGTATATCTCATTTCCTGTGCCTCACACACAGCAGGCAACAAATAACTTATATGCTGTACTAGCTTTTTCTGTATCCATCATTTGTTTCTGTGTGCCAAGAAAACCACAAATAACCACATTACCCATAAAAGTAAGTTATGAATCATGTGGTAAAGAAGGCATCCTACAATGTTAATTGTAACTGCAGTCATTTGATAAAAATTAGGAAAGCATATAAACTGTCAAAACTGATTTATAAAGAAAGGAACTTTTTGTGTTTTGGTATTATATTGAGTTGGCATAACCAGGTATCTTTTGTTGATTTCCTTGAATGGTATTTTTCTAAAATAATAAAACTTAATCTAATAATTCATATTTGTTTCTCCTAATACAGAATTCTCCTAATTTATTTTTGAGCAATTACATGCAAATAAGGGTCATTAGGCAACATCACTTAACATATAAGTGGTAACTGTTCAGGGACCATCTTAAATTCTAGTTTTGTTTACATTTTATTTTTTGATTACTATAGTTGCTGTTTGGTTACCATAGGTACTTGTCTATTAATTTGGGAAGCGTGCACAGTTTTAAAAATGTAATCTTAGGGACAATTATTATAAGTTATTTTGAATCAGTTAAAGTGCTCTTCCTTTTCCCTTACCTTATCAGACACATACAGGAAAAACAAAAAAATGCATTTAAATTGGCACTACTTTAAAAGTTTAAGTTTAGAGTAAAAATAAAATACCTCAATATTTTTTCCATCCAAGTATTTATCCTCATAATCTTGGCTAAATATGGCTTCTTCCAAATGATCTGCTGCATAGTCGAAGGTGAGGGGTGATTCCTGCGGAGCTGGTGGTGCTGGCTTTATCAGAGGCACAAACAGGAGCAGGAGAAGTGTAGACCGCAGAGTCTTCATTTTAGTAGGAACTCAGGTGACTGGAAGCTAATAAACTAGTGGCCTACTGCCTGTGGAACAAAACTTTCTTTTTCCCTGGAAATAAAAATGCAGACCATCGAAGCAATATTTAAAAGCTTAGAGAATGTTTTGGCAGAGTGTAGGCAGTAGGGGCCAGAGAATAAGTATTTAACCCTTAGTGATCTTTAATTAGATGCTAACAGCTTTTATATATCAGTGAACATCCTGAAAAATTGTTTCAGAGAGTAGTTTTATTTCTCGTCTATCAAAAACCCAAGAAATATTGATAGTTTGAGTTTCTTAATATTTGAGTGTCTTCAATAGAGAGATAGTTTTGTGCAGCTGAAATCTTGGGATACCTGTTGTATAAATGGTTAAAGTGAAGACCCAAAATCCTGTCTCATGTGAGTTAAAGATATCATATTTCAACATGGCTACTTTATAAAAACTCTTACATTGTTATAAACAGAGAGCAAGAAAAGTTTTTAAACTTTAACCTTAGATTTTATATTAAGAAAAGTAGTTATTAAAAGTTTTAAGTTGTACAGAATATAGGAAAATCTGTACATCTTTAATGTTCTTAGTTTTGCAATTTTAATAGGTTATCACTGTTTTTAGTTAATAGTATTGCTTTTTTTTAATTTAAACTATGGAAACTACAAAAATAGTATTGTAGACCAGGGGAAATATATAACTTTAATCAGGGAACTTTGGGGAATGTAATAGAAAGGATTATTTTGGGCTATCAGTGGATTTTTATCATGTGGGTATATATTTCAGACTTTTCCTTAAGTAACGTAGTACAGAATCACTCAGAGTTGCTGACACTGCATTATAGATGCCAACCTGTCAAAAACCCAACAGTTGAAAATTAAGACGATAATGGGTGTCTGACTTTGGCAGCACCTCATTTGTGATTCTTGCCTGCATAGATATTAAAGTTATGTAATGACATAGGAAAGTACTTGTTAAACATTAATTGTTCAAGGTCATTGAAACACAAATTAGAGATGATTTGTAACAATTATGAAGACCATTAGATAAGTCACACTTTAACCAACAATATTTAAGGTAAAATGAGAGAAACAAGCCTACCGTTGCAGCTGTTGTGCAGTTTTTGTGTGGTTTTCCTCATAGATGTTCGTGCCTATGCTTTATCCCCAAGTGGGAGGGTGAAGGAGGAAAGCTGTGGGTTGATTGCAAACTGATGAATAGATTTCAGGCCCCAGCAGCTTGCAGCGCAGTCTCCATGTGCAGAGATCCTTGCCAACATTCTTCCTCTGGGGTGAACTGCAGGGTTTCACACTGCAGAGCTGTGTTTCACATAGCTAACTGCTGCACTTGGCCACCTCCCACTCACATAGTACAATAAGCTAGTGTCATTTTCCTTGTGGTAAACACTGATATTTTAGTGAATATTCACTTATTAAAAGGAGTTATAAAATCATGCGCTTTCTTTTGTTTTGGTGCTTTCCCAAAAGATAAAACATTTGCTTTTAGAATGAAGTAGAACACTAAACTAATGCATACTCTATGTTCATGATTTTATGAGCACTAAAAATACTGTCCTAACAATGCAGGTAATGTAGAACCAGAAGTTCCAGTGGAAAGAAAGCTTAGTTTTAGCACAAATTTCATGCTCTGGAGCTTTACTTCCTTTATTTTAGTTGTATGTAACCAAAATTGAAGTATGAAAATTAATTTTTTAAAGATTTACTTATATTTGAAAGGCAGAGAGAGAGAGAGGTCTTCTATCTGCTGATTCACTCTCCAAACGGCCGCAGTGGGCCACAGAGCTGGGCTGATCTGAAGCCAGGATCCAGGAGCTTCTTCTGGGTCTCCCACATGGGTGCAGGGGCCCAAGAACTTGGGTCATCTTCTACTGCTTTCTCAGGCCATAGCAGAGAGCTGGATCAGAAGTAGATCAGCCTGGACTCGAACCAGCTCTCATATGGGATGCCGGCACTGCAAGCGGCAGCCTTACGCACTATCCCACAGTGCCGGCCCTTAAAGTTAGTTTTTTAAAATAAATTTGATTTATAATTCTGGGGCTAATGAATACAAAAGTTTGCTGAATGAAAAGTACTGGATAAAATTATTTTAATATTGATTTTTAAATGTTAAAGTGGTATTCTAGATTCCCCATGAGCATCTGTAAAGATTCACTTTCCTCCAAAAATTGTTTATTACTTTTTGGTGCTTTTAGCAATCAAAATATTTTTCTCCTCTAAGCTAAAAATTTAACAGGTATGGATGAATATTTTATTAAAATAGAAAATGTACAGCTTGATACTTAGTACAACAGAAAATTTGTTTATTATAACATTTTTCCTTGAAAATTTATGACCAGAGGTCATAGCTATGACAAAGCAGGTAAAGCCACCACCTGCAGCACCAGCATCCCATGTAGGCGCGGAATCAAGTCCTGGCTCCTCCACTGCAATCCATCTGCCTGCTAATGCACGTAATACAGCATGGGAAGATGGCCCAAGTGCTTGGACCCCTGCACCCATGTGAGAGACCTGGATGAAGCTCCTGTCTCCTGGCTTCAGCCTGGTCCAGCCCTGACCATTGTGGCTATTTACTATTGCAGTCATTTGGGGAGTGAACCAGCAGATGGAAACACATCTCCCCTCCTCTGCCTCTCACTGTCTATAACTCTGGCTTTCAAATACAACAAATAAATTTTTTGAAAGATGTATTTATTAATTTGAATGGCAGAGTAATGCTGAGGCAGAGAGAGAGAGAGAACCTTCCAATCCACTGGTTCATTCTGCAAATGGCCACAATGGCTGGAGCTAGGCTGATCCAAAGCCAGGATCCTGGAACTTCTTCCAGGTTTCCTGTGTGGGTACAGGGGCCCAAGAAGTTGGGCCATCTTCTACTGCTTTCCCAGGTGCATTAGCAGGGAGCTGGATCAGAAGAGGAGCAGCCGAGGCTTGAGCCAGCATCCATATGCCACCAGGTATGCGAAGGCTGTATCCCAAATAATTCTTTTTTGAAAAGTTATTACCAATGAATAGAATTTTGTTAGCACTCATTCATTTAATAAAAATGTATTCTTGTGACAGAACTGCAGACAGTTAAACTCAGACAAGCAAAACCCAGTTTTCTCCTGATACTTTAATGGTGTCTAAGTCAGCAGGAGAGGGAGCACACAAGTGACTGGAATGCACAGTAGGGCTTGCTACACAGAAATGTGCACAGGGATCTTGGGAAACATGGATGAAGCCAGAGACCCTGACTGGGCCAGGTCCAGGAGGTGTATCTGTGCTGATTTCTGTAGAGAGTATGGGGAAGGGGCAGGTTGTGATGTTCCATGCAAGGGGAGTAGCACTTGGGCAGGATGGCTGGAGTAGATCATTTAGAAAATTTGTAATTAGTTGCAGATGTCTGAAACTTGGAGAGGAAGAAAGACATAAGGGAGTGGGACAACAGTGGAATATAGATCAGATAAAGGAGAGTCTTTTATACCCTACTATGCTGGGCTTGAGTTTATAGTCAGAGACTAGTGAGAGAATTTTCTTAAGCCAATGAATGATATATCCTATTTAAATATTAGAATCATCCCTCTAATGGGAGCAGTCATTTGGTATAGCCATTAAGACACTGCTTGGGACACTTGAATCCCATTTCAAAGAGCCCTGGGTTCAAGTCCTGGCTTTGCTCCATATTCCAGCTTCCTGCAACATGTATCCTGGCAAGTGGTGGCTGCAGAGGTTGGATCCCTGCAATCCAGAGGGAGTCCTGGATTGAGTTTCTAGCTTCTTTGACCTGGCTCAGCCATGACTGGGTTGGGTGGAGGGTGGTATTTGGTGAATGAGCCAGCAGATGATAGAGATCTCTATGCCTTTCAAAGAAATTAAATAAATAAGTCTCTCTAATGTTGCCTTTGTGAAGAATATCACTGCTTATTTTATTATCTATTACTGTGTAAGAAGTTACTGCAAATCAGTATCTTAAAATAATACACATTTGTTAGCTCACAGTGTATGTAGGTCAGGAGCCTGACATGGCGTGGCTTAATCGTGTCTGAAAACAGATTTTGAAGTGTAACAGATTGCAATCTCACTTCAAGGGTTGAGTAGGGAAGAACCTCATTCTAAGCCCACGTGGCTATCTGTAGCATTTTCTTCTTTGCAGAATGTAGGACTAAGGGCCTCCGTTTCTTGCTGGCTGTTAGCTAAAGGCCTCTCTTGGTTCCTCACTGTATGACTTCTGCCATAGGGCAGTATGTGTCTAAACAGTCAGGGAGATAGTGTTCACACAAGATGGGCATTGTCTTTTGGAGCATTCCCATATGCAAAACCAGATACACGCTGACAGCTTTGCAATACTCTGTTGGTTAGAAGCAAGCCATAGTTCATACCCACATGAAAGGGGAGGTGATTACACAAGACAAGAATCTGAAAGTGATCAGAATTCACCAGAAAATAAACAAACTTATTTTATTGCCTAGAGTTAGACTGACTCTAAAGTTTGAGGGCATTGTCCCCAAGGCCACCCTCACTCAATTCTGATACCAACTACAGGTTCAGGATGTTGCTGAATCAAATCACCCTCACATTTAGCAATGTCTGGGACCCCGAGAACTCACTATTCTGCTCATGGTGATGGCTGTTACAGGTAAAGGGAATGCATAAAAATCAAAAGAAGAGATACATGGGGTAGAGTCTGGGGCTTTCCAGTGTGAAGCTTCCATTGCTCTCAGTGGGTGTTGGTCTCCTACCCATTGATGTGTGACAATACATGGAGTGTTGCCAACCAGGTCAACTCATCTAAGTCTTGTTGTTCAGAAGTCTATTTTAAAAAAACTTATTTATTTATTTGAAAGGCAGAGTGATGGGCATGGTTGAGGGAGGATATTTTCCATTCTCTTTCTTTTTCTTTTTCTTTTTTTTAAGATTTTTTTTTAATTTATTTGAAAGGCAAAGTTACAGTGAGGCAGAGAGAGAGAGGTCTTCCATCCACAGGTTCATTCCCCAAATGGCCGCAGTGGCCAGAGCCGGGCCCATTCGAAGCCAGGAGCCAGTAGCTTCCTCCTGGTTTCACATGTGGGTGTAGGGCCTGGCCCAAGCATTTTTTAAAAATATTTATTTATTTATTTGAAAGTCAGAGCAATCTCTTCCATCTGCTGGTTCACTCCCCAATTGACTGCAACAGCCAGAGCTGTGCCGATCCAAAGCCAGGAGCTTCTTCTGGGTCTCCCTCCACGTGGGTTCAGGGGCCCAAGGCCTTGAGCCATCTAATGCTTTCCCAAGCCATAGCAGAGAGCTGGATTGAAAGTGGAGCAGCCAGGACTTTAACCATGGGATGCCAGCACTGCAGGCAGTGGCTTTACCCACTATGCCACAGCACGGTCCCCTGGGCCATCTTCTGCTCTCCCAGACCGTAGCAGAGGGCAAGATCGGAAGTGGAGCAGCCAACTCTCGAACTGGCACCCATATGGGATTCCGGCACTGCAGGCGGCAGCTTTGCTCACTTGCCACAGCGTTGCATCCCCCTCTCTCTTTTTAAGGATTTTATTTATTTATTTGAAAGGCAGATGACAGAGGAAGAAGCAAATAGGTCTGCTGGTTCATTCCCCAAATGTCTGCAGCAGTGAGGGCTGGGCTAGGCTGGAGCCAGGAGCTTAGAACTCCATCTGGCCGGTGCCGTGGCTCACTAGGCTAATCCTCCACCTTGCGGCGCCGGCACACCGGGTTCTAGTCCCGGTCGGGGCGCCGGATTCTGTCCCGTTTGCCCCTCTTCCAGGCCAGCTCTGTGCTGTGGCCCGGTAGTGCAGTGGAGGATGGTCCAAGTCCTTGGGCCCTGCACCCCATGGGAGACCAGGATAAGCACCTGGCTCCTGGCTTCGGATCAGCGTGGTGCGCCAGCCGCATTGGAGGGTGAACCAATGGTAAAGGAAAACCTTCCTCTCTCTCTCTCTTTCTCTCTCACTGTCCACTCTGCCTGTCAAAAAAATAAAAATAAATAAAAAAGAACTCCATCTGGATCTCCCACATGGGTGGCAGGGGCCCAAGAACATGGACCATTTTCTGCTTCTCCCAGCTTCTGCAGGGAGCTGCATTGGAAGTGGAGCAGGTAGAACTCAAACTGGCGCTCCGATGTAGGATACCAGCCTTGCAAACAGCAGCTTAATTCGTTGTGCCACACCTCCAGCTACCAGAGTTTTTATTGAGGCCTCATTATATAGAATTGGTTGGTTTGTGGGTTGATTGCTTGTCTATTTGTTTGAATTCAGCCTCCAGGTCAACTGACATGGCACAATCTGAAGCCTCCACCCTAAATCACATGTGGGGGTCTTTCTGGAGTGGCCACCCTAAACTTCAAACTGTTGGATATGACTGGTTCCACCCTAAACACAGGCGCTCCTATTAGGAATGACATAGATTCCCTCCCAGGAGCCAAGGCAAAGCTGAGACCTCTCTCTAAACAGAGCCAAAATTATTACTGCATGGTTACCAGTATAAAATTTTGGAAGAAGAGATGGTTTTCTGTGCCAGAAGTATATCCTGGCAGAAAGCTGTTCGGCTTTCACTGTGCAGGAATACAGGATGGAAGCAGCTTAGTTCTTAAGAGTAGGCAGTGTATCCAAAAGGGGAAGATTTTTTCACTGAGTTGGTGAAACTATTGCATTTTCCTCAGCATTTTGTTTCAAAAGTGTACCATGGTCTTTTCTTCCTTCTAACTGTTGCTCAGCAGTAGGCAACCAGAAAAATGTGCTGAGTAAATGTGAAGTAAGTTTTGGAAACGAGGATTTTCTGGGAAAAAGAGTATTTTTTGGAGGTGTGTTGGTTCTGGTAGAAACCACATAGCTACCAATGGATTGGCTTCCAACAAAGCCGCGCACCAGAATCTTCCCCTATCATCGTCTTCCTCTGACTTTATAGGAAATAGTGAAGTTTAGGAGTCATAACACCTAAGTTCTAGTTTTGATTCTCTCACTAACAGCCTTCCCTTGATCTTGGACATGTTCTCTAACTTCTTTAGGCCTCAGTCTCTCTATCCGTTGGACTGGACGCTAGTTAATGCAGGTTTCTCAGCCTCTACAATGTTGACATTTTTGGATCCAATCATTCTTTGTTGAGGAAGTTCCTGTGCATTGCATGATGTTTATGTGCAACTCTACTTTCCACTCATGAGATGCCAGTAGCACGTCCCCACCCCCACCATCAGCCGTAGCAACTAAAAATGCCTCCAGCATTGTCAAACGTCACCCCTGTTGAGGACCACTGAGCTACTAGACACTTACCGTTTAAAACCCAGTGTTGTAGGACTTTATGGAAAGTCTGTGGTTTGAATCTCCTTCCTAATCTCATGTTTATGCCTGACCCTGGTCATTTGTACAAATAAGAAACAGGAGAATCTCATTACCTTTCGAAAGGGAGAGATTTTAAAGGGAGGGCATTGTGACTCAATGTAAGGAAGAGTTAATGGTAAAAATGTGTCTGTCTGTTGAATTTAGTTTTTCTTGGCAGTACAAAAATCTTTGTGTGGGAAATTCACAACCTAAACATATAAAGTGATGAAAGATGTGTCCATGATATTGTGATAGTTATAACTGGCATAGTTTATGGAGAAAGTTGGAACATATAAGGAACTTTGGATTTTTTTAGCTGTTATGATTTAATTTCATTTGCAGCTGCTCTTACACTTTTTTTCCAAAATGTAGACAAACTGGATTTGGAATCAGGAAACCAGGGTTTTAGGTCTAGCCATCCTTGGGGACATGTGAATTCCTTACAACAGAAGAACATATAGAAGAGCCAAGGTTTATTTCTTCTACTTTCTTTTTTTCCCCTACAGGGCTGGTTAAATGTGTTACATGATATGCATACATCTGTATTTTAGTTTAGTGGCCCCAAACTTGAGTAACAGAATAAAAATGTATGTAGAGTGTTTGAGGCAATGTTTAAACGCAGGCTAAAATTCTCAACCAGTATTATTGTGAGCAGATTTACGAAGGATCTTTTGTTTTTATTTCCTTTCTAAATGTGTACTCATTTTTACTATGTTAAGCTTGTATTTATGTTGCAGTTTGAATTTATTTGTTAAGAGTTACAAACATTTCAGCTGATTAACATAACTAAATACTGTGCAGTGTAATGAGAAAAATAATAGATGGATTTTCATGGTTTTCTTTGTATCAAATCGGCTGATGTAATATGTATCTCTGAGGTAGGTGACTGAGATATCTTTATATACTAGTTGAAGAAAATAATTTATTAGTTTCTTTAAGGGGAAATGTTGAGGTTTTTGTTTTGTGTTTAATGAGAAATACTTGGTGGGTTTCAGTTCCTCAGGGCATTTTCAAGTAACAAGAAATTGTTGTTCAGGGTAGGCATTATGGTGCAGTGTTTCAACCCACCCTTGCATTGCCTGCATTCCATATCAGAGGGTGAGTTTGAGTTACAGCTTCTCCACTTTCCATTTAGCTCCCTGCTAATGCACATCTGGGGGACACTGAATGATGACTCTGCCACCTACATGGGAGACCCAGGTGGAGTTCAGGGCTCCAGGCTTTGGGCTAGACCTAGCCCTAGCTATTGTAGGCTTTTGAGGGGTGAACCAACGGATGGAAGATCTCTGTCACTCTGCCTTTCAAGTAGAGGAAAATTTAAAAATCACTTTTTTAAAAAATGGTTGTTCACCATCCTTTCTTGGGGCCTGAGCTGGAGAGGCTTTGTGATGCATTTGCCTCTGCATGCTGCAGTGGGCCTGAGGTGTTCTTCCTAGTGGACAGAAGGAGTCTGGTTGCGCTGCTGCTGAAGGGGGTGGGGAAGGATACAGGGTGTAAGGATGTTTTGTAAAGCTGAACTATCTGGGGATGACTTTGAATTTGTCTGTTGTAGGATGGTGGATTTAAGCACTCTAATGAAATACTTAGTAGTGTCTCTCCTTTCCACTAAATGAGTAGAATGTGGGAAGGAACTCTAGGAGATATGGACCCATTCTGTGCCGTCTGGTTTAGGAAAGCCAGCATGATCACCTGGGCTGTGGGCTGTATGGCCAGATCTGCTGGAGCAGATGACTCTGTACTGAGAGTTTCCTGAGCAGATTACTCTCTACTGTGACTGGTATGGACTTCAAGTGCTTTATCATGTACATCCTGTGACAACCAAAGAGAACCATCTTTCTTTTAAAATGAGGAAAAGGAGGCTCAGAAAAACTAAATTTGTCAGACTCCCCTCTCTGAGGTGTAAAGTCATGCTTTATCCCCACAGATCTCAGAAATCAAATGCCTTGTTATAAATTGTGAAGTCATAAGATTTTTATTCTTAACTAAAACTGGTGTTTAGGAGGGAATAAAAATGGAACCAAGCTGTTCAAGAGGTGAAGCAAAGTAATTGCCGTGTCAGCGTCAGTCTCAGCTGGAGTGTGTTCTCTCCCAGCCTACCAGTTAGTCCCTGTTACGTAGGCGGTGTCACCTCTTTCTGGGATCCCTCAGCCACCTCACTGGGCCTCACCATGGCAGTCATTCCATCTTATATGCTCACTTGGGTTTTGTAATTTCTGCTTCTTTGGCATTTTCTTTCTTCCTTGTGCTAAAATGAGTTGTCTAATTTCATTAAGTTATTTAAATAATTGCTTTGAGATAATTCACATTCAATACAATTCACCATTTTAAAGTGTGTAGTTCAGTTGTCCTGAGTATTTTCAGACTTGTACAAGCAACATCACAATTATTTTAGAAAATTTTTATCACCTAGAAAGAAATCCTGTTCCTGTTAATAGGGCCAACCTCCCCTCTTTTCCGCTACCTCCTAGCTCTGGGTAGCCAGTGATCTTTTTGCCCCTGAATTTCTCTGTTCTAAGTCTTTCATATAAATAGATATAAATCTTCAATAGCATGAGTTGTTCTGTAACTGACTTCTTTCAAATATCATGTTTTCAAGGTTAATGCATGTTGTAGCCTGTCTCAGTGCTTCATTGCTTTTTATGGCTGAATTATTCCATTGCATGGATAGACCATGTTTTGTTTTTCTGTTTTGTTTGTCCATCCATTGACATGTGAGTGTTATCTACTTTTTGGTTCTCAGGGATAATGTTGCTGTGGACATTCGTGTACAGGTATTTGTGTGAACATGTGTTCAGTTCTCGGGTTTATATGTAGATATGGAATTGCTGGTTCATATATAGCTCATTATGTCCTTCTTATCTCTTAGAACATCCAGGATATTTTCTATATCTTAGCTCATAATGTTTAAATTTATAATGTTTAAATTTATAACCGTGTTCTTAAAAATTACAAGACAGGATATGGGCCTCACATTTTTGTGCCTCTGTTGCAAAGTGCTTTGCCTACTAGCACTGACTCTCAGCTTTGCCCTTCTACTTGTATTTTACAGGGTCACAGCTACTCTTTCTACTCCATTTCTTGATCTCTCTTGCTAAACTTTATGCTCTCAAGGACTTTTTAAGTATTGATTAAATGAATTAGTGAAGTTTTTGTTCATGTGCATTCCAGATTGTGGAGGCTCTCTGAGGACAGCTGGGTGTGCTATTCTTCCAGATAATGTTAATAACCTACTGAAAGATATAAAGAATATCAGAGGTTTCATTTTCACTGCCATCACAAAGAACATAAACTCACAAGCTTGAATACTCCTTCATAAATAGTTTCACTTGTCTGGTTGTCCCATGTTAGCCAAATTATTACCATTTGTTTGGGGTTTCCTGTATAGGCAGACCCAGGTTTATATTTATCTCTTATCTGAGGAATTCTATGAAACATAAGCCTGGTAGGTCAAGAGTTCATCATAGCGGTTAAATAATTATAAGAAATACTTACAGTACTTCATTGTGATAGATCAAAGAATAAACAACTTTTAGAGCAAATGTTAAAAGCTATCTATCTGAGGCCAGCACTGTGATGTGGCAGGTAAAGCCACTGCCTGCAGTACCGGCATCCCATATGGTTGCTGGTTCAAGTCCGGGCTGCTCCACTTCTGATACAGCTCTCTGCTGTGGCCTGGGAAAGCAATAGAAGATGGCCCAAGTCCTTGGGCCCCTGCACCCACGTGGAAGACCCAGAAAAAGCTGCTGGCTCCTGACTTTGGATTGGCGCAGCTCCAGCCATTTTGGCCATCTGGGGAGTGAACCAGCGGATGGAAGACCTTACACCCACCCCCGCCCCACGCCTCTCTTTAACTCTTCCTGTCAAATAAATAATTAAATCTTTTTTTAAAAAAAGCTATCAAAATTTAAAGGAACTATATTCAGCTTTGGCATGATGTAGTTGTCTGATGTGTTTCTAATGTGTTGTGCTAGGAAGACAAAAGAGTTGAATAATATTGAGGACATTTTATTTTGCTAACAATAACCTTGTGAACAAAGCTCTTATTTATTAGTAAATCTTTATGCAACTAATGTAAGGATACTTTTTTTAAAATTTATTTTATTTGAAAGAATTACAGAGAAAGAGGGAGAAAGAGATCTTCTATCTGCTGGTTCAATCCCCAAATGGCTACAATGGCCAGGGCTGGGCCAGGCTAAAACCAGGAGCCCATAGTTTCATTCTGGCCTCCCACTTGGGTGCAGATGACCAAGGACGGAGATGCTAATACTGCAGTTGGTAGTTTAACCTGATGTGCACAGTGCCGGACCCAAGGATACCTTTCTTGAGTTGAATTTACTATAAAAAAAATTATCTCAGTTGAAATGGAGTGCAATGAAGATAGTTTTGAGCACTTGCTAAAATTTGCTTAAATACAGATGAGATAAAATACAATGAGATAATTTTGTGGTGTTTAGTTATCCAAATGTAGAGTGTATCATTTTCTTTGGTGTGTTTGGTGTTCTGAGACAAAAAGCTAGATTACTTGATTTTGTGAGTTTATATGTCTTAGATCAATTGTAGGACAATCTATGTTGGATAAAGAAACCTTTTATTATTTTTTTTCCTCAACACAAAGACATCTATGACTTCAAAAGATGTGGGACTTCTCCCAACACCAAGCAATTCTGCATTGAACAATAATTTGGTATTTTCCATTTCAATTCGGACTCTATCTGCCTGGAGACACTGTCAGACCCTACATGTTGGGGACTCAGTCTCCAAGCTTACCCCTACTCCACTTTAGATACCAATCACAAGCCCTAAGTAGCTTTACTTATGCTTCTGACCAATTGGCTATAAATCAGTGTCCCCCAACATCCCCTTCTTGGGTTCTGATTAATTTTCTTGAGTGCACAGAACTCAGAGAAATATTACTTGTATTCATTTGGTTTATTACAAAGGATACAGATAAAGACATGCATAGTGCACAGTATAGGGGAAGCTGTGCAGGACTTCCATTCCACCTCCAGGCAGCACCTTCCAGGAACCTTCATGTATTCATTTATCCAGGAGCTCTGCAGACCCTGTCCTTTTGTGTTTTTACCAACATTTGATTTCACAGACATGATTGCTAGTAGACTAGGTGGGAAACCCCTGCAAAGCCTATCTGATCAGATTCTTTCTTTCCTCTCTGTGCGGCCTTCTACCCTGCAGGCTATGAGGCAGGACATCCCTGGAATGAGGATTATCTTGTGACTTACTGCAGCCAAAAGTAGATCAGAAAATTTCTTTTGTCCAGCTCTAAGACAGAAAGGAGCAGGGAGAGTTTTTGTGACCTGCTATGAGGAAGATAAATTCTGATTTCTATGGCCTGCCTTGGAGAAGGAATTATGAGCCAGAAACTATTGATGAAAATCAAAATATGAATATTATAATTACAGATGCCTCTTGAAAATCAAAAACTGTAATTTTGTGCTCTAAGAGGTAAGCCTAGGGGGTGGATGCCATAGTGAAAAGGTCACAAATACAAGTGTGAAAGCTTTTCTTGATATGAGGTTAAAAAAAATCTATTGCTTGAATGAATGACTGTTCAACATTAATTTGCTCTTCTGTAATTCAAACATTGTCCTCTAGTCATTAAAAGGACAATGCTTTCAGGTCTTCTCTGCCAATGTTACTTCCCTCCTCAGTCCTAGAAAATTTATTAATAAAAATCACTAATTACTAATAGATTAATAATAAAAGTACTGATAGAAATGGCAAACTCACTGAATTTCTCAACATATTTCCATTTTTAAGGAGAGTAAGAAGCCTTTAAAGCTTAGTTTTTGATTTTGATGAGAGGTGTTGATGAGTCAATTTGCAGTCACAGCTGAATTTCATTGAACTGAAGATAGAGTTGCTGAATGTGCACAGGAAGATTTGGGATAGTCTTGAGCTTACGGCTGTTCTAATTTTTATTTCTAAAAATTTGTGTTGCTTTGAGTAAGTTCTAATCCTATATAATTATATAAATGTCACAAACAACTTAATTGTAATTCTGATCACATACTAACATGAAATACTAGATATATTTCTTTGAGCAATACATGCTTAGATTTTTCAATACTGAGGTTTTGTGAAGTCATTAGTATATATCTATACAGTTTCTTGCCATTCTTGACTGTCATAGTAATGAGGGTCAAAATGCTCTTCTGCTCCGTGCTCGTGGCTGTCTTGTGCACCATCACTTTCATCATGCTCATCACTATCGTCATCTTGAAATCGCCTGAAAACTTGGGTTTTCAAGTGTATTGTTTGACCATTAGTGCTTCTTTGCTCACCATAATAAATACTGTGTATGTAAGGGAAGCAGAAGAAGATGTATGAGTTTATTGGTTCTTTGAGCTTATTTTGATCTACACGAAGATATGTTAAATGGTGGTTATGTAGTGGGTCAATGGAAGGACACATCACTGTTACATTGATATCTGAAAAATACAAATTAAAAATTAATCACACAGCTTAATTTCTGTAATTTTATGTTAAATTTTCTTATTGGGATACATTTCATTAAAATACCTCTAAGTGGAATTAGCTTTAATTTTTTATATTAAATAATAAAATGAAAAATTAAGCTCTGAGTTTTATATTACAAAAATAAATTTGATTTCACTAACTTTTCTGAGTGAGTAATAAATTTTCAAAAGAAAAAATTTAAAATCATCAGTGTGCTGACATCACAGACACTGTGATGTAACCCACTGTGCCACAGTGCCAGTCTCAATATTGCAAATTTTTATTCTTCAAATTTGTATCTTTTGTCCTAAATCAGAACTGTAAACAGTTGATTCTATCAACAATTTTTTTATTAATAGTTTATTTTTTAAATATCAGTATGTTACTTAGGATACTCATATTTATTCATATACTCTAAGTTATTATTCTCAATATTCAAGATAGTAAAATCTAATAGACTTCTTGGCACAGCATTATTTGGGAACAATTTCTACCAATTCTTTTGCCAACTTCAAAACCATTTTTAGCAATGTGTAAAGCATGATTGTTCTTTAAAAGATCAAAATACTATTCCGTCTATCTTTAAAATAATAAAAATGTACATACTTTCTATTTCATTATTTTCTAGGTATAAGTGTTCCAAATTTCTTGGAATGTAGAATGATTGCTTCAATTTATTATGTCCAACGTTGAGCTCTACAAGGTTGGAGAGATTAAAAATGTTATATGGGATGTCTTGCAGTTTGTTGTGTGAAATTCTTAGAGCATGAAGTTTTGGAAGTTTCTTAAAGTAATTTTCCGGTATAGAAGAAATTGAGTTATTTTCTAAAGATAGATACATAAGTGAAGAAGGCAAACCAGGAGGCATTGATTCTAATTTGTTATGGCATAGGTTGAGCTGCATTAATTTTTCCATTTTGGCAAGAATTTTTTCTTTTAACACAGAATCGTGAAGATGATTGTAACAGAGATCAAGCATGGTTAAGTTGACTAGCCCATCCATGGCATCTGTCTGCAGCACGGAGATGTTATTGTAACCAAGGAAGAGTCTTTCCAGAGATTTAGGAAGAGGTGATGGAAATTCTTCTAGATTGTTGTGTTCTAAGTGAAGTTGTAGTAGGTTTGGAAACTTGGCAAACACACCATAATCTATTTTTTGAGATTTAATTTTGTTGTGGCTGAGGTTAATTTCTTTAAGATGAGTGGCATTGATAAATGGATTTGCAGTCACAGCTTCAATCTCATTGAACTGAAGGTAGAGTTGCTGAATGTGCGCAGGAATATTTGGGATAGTCTTGAGCTTACGGTTGACACAGTACATTGATGCTGGAAAGTTAGATGGACAGGAGCATTCCCTGGCACAGCCTAAAGTATACTGACGGAAAGGAGCTCCGTATTCTATATTTTGATGAAACGGGAATTCTGGTTGGTACTCCTCACTTGGGTCTTGGTCATAATCTTCATCCCATTGATAAGTTTCGTATTGGCTATATACTCTGACACCAAAAGAGAATAGAAACACATACACTGGACTTAAAAAGCCCATGTTCTTTTTTGTCCTATTGCAAAGAGAAAAATGACATTTATTGTGGGAAAAGGTAATAAAAGTCAGAATAAATCTTGTATAAATTGATAGTTATGAAAAATTATAATATTTGTGTCTGTGTTTAAAAGAATATCCAGGAAAAAATGGGCAGTGCTCAAACCAAAATTAATGTTTAAGTACCATGAAGTAGAATTAATTTTTTAAATTATATACCGTATCAAACCACAATTAAAAGTCTGGTGTTCTAGACCTTTAATAAGTAATTATCTTTTTTTTTTAAGTAACTGTCTTTTAATAGAATCTGTTTCTCTTGCTTACTGGAGAAGCAGATTTACAGTGAGGACATGACTTCACTCAGTGACCACTCAGAGTCCCCCTGGAAATGCTGGGTTTCTTGCCAGCTGCTCAGTTCTTTAGGGCTGGCCACTATCTATGGAAAGAGACACCTACCTTTGAGTTTGAGAGCTTTTGCCTAGGAGATTCTGTTTTAATGTTAAACTAAAATCCTTATTACAGCTTCTCTCTGCTGGTACCTTTTTCTGCCCTTTGGAGGAACATGGTGTGCTTGAGATATTTAGAAATCACTATCATGTTTCCTCTTAGTGTTTTTCTGTCCAAACCTAACTGTGCCTTCAAACTTTCCTCATGAAAGTTTCCAGACCCAATAGTTCTGCTTGAGTAGTTCACATTCCAAATATACACAATATTTATTCTACAACATTTTAGTTTTATAATATTTTAATCTTTTTTTATATTTATTTGACAGGTAGAGTTATAGACAGTGAGAGAAAGAGACAAAGAGAAAGGTCTTCCTTCCATTGGTTCACTCCCCAAATGGCTGCTACAGCCGGTGCTGTGTTGATCCGAAGCCAGGAGCTAGGTGCTTCTTCCTGGTCTCCCATGCGGGTGCAAGGGCCCAAGCACTTGGGCCATCTTCTATTGCCTTCCCGGGCCACAGCAGAGAGCTGGACTGGAAGAGGAGTAACCGGGACTAGAACCCGGTGCCCATATGGGATGCCAGCGCTACAGGTGGAGGATTAACTAAGTGAGCCACAGTGCCAGCCCCAATATTTTAATCTTTATATTTTTATTCCAGCTTCCTTTTTTCCACTAATATTTTTGTCTTAAGTTATAGATAGACAAATATTAAAATCAGACCATCCTGTCTCCCAGGGTGTGAAGTCTAGTGGAGGATCAGAGAGACATGCAGGGAGCAAGAGGATTCTGGGGGAAAGACCATGAAGGGAGGAGACTCTAGAGAGTTCACCCCAGAAGATGTAGAGAAGGCTGGTATACATCCTGGAGGAGACTAGAAACCTCATTCATCAACCATGTTGCTTGATATATCTGCCCTTTGCCTCATCAATCAAATAAAAATTGTGACTGTCGTTAAACTGTACTTTGGGGGTGAGTGTTCTGGCACAGTGGGTTAATCCTCAGCTCAGAGTGCTCATGTCCCATTCTGGAGTGCTGATTCGAGTCCTGCTCAAAGCCTGGCTACACTGCTTCCACCCAACTTCTTGCTAATATATCCTGGGAAACCGTGGATGATAGTTCATGTTCTTGGGCCCCTGCCACCCATGTAGAAGACCCAAAGAGAGTTCCTGGTCCCCGGCTTCAGCCTGACCCAGTCCTGGCTGTTGCAAGGCATTTGAGAAGTGAAAAAAACGGATGGAAAATCTCTCTCTCTGTGTCTCCTTCTCTCAAGTTGGTGAAAAATACATAAACATTGAAAAAAAAAATCAGACTTGGTTATCTCACCTGGTGGTTGTTAGTATTGTATAAGATGTACATGTAAAAGTACTTGCAAGTTGAATTCTGCTCTCCAGATGGAATGAGTGTATTTTTTAGGAAACAGTTTTTAAAAGTCATTCTTCTTTTACTATTCATGATTTAATGAGAGAGTGAATGTCCTAACACATCATCTATGCATAAAATGACTTCTCTCCTGCTCATCTTGAATGTTCTGTTATTTTTTATCATTAATATAATTGAGAAAATAATAATTAAAACATTTTATCTTACAGAATCCCATATGATAAAGATTGGGAGACATCTCGGTTTCTTATTTCTTTTTTGTCAAAAAAAATTCAGAGACTAGAAATATTACATGTATTTAGGTTTGAATTAGTTACTTGGGTAGAGACCCTTGGTTTCTTCTGTCACTGAGCTCTTCTGCTGGTAATCTCATCCTCCATTCTTCTCATGCAACCACATCCAAGAACTACTCATCTCAAGCTATAACCCCTTCACACTCAATTTTGGGCATCCTACATTCTAACCACTATCTCAGTGTAGTAACTCCAGCTGTGATAATTCTTGAATTTCAGTGGTACCTAAAATATATTGATCCCAGTGTCTTTTCACTGACCCCCAGCCTTAACTCCCATCATTGTCACTTTGTTCTTACCACCTTGGACCCCATGGTTCATCCCTGTTGTCACTTTTTTTGCACATGCACTACACAGTCTGGTCCCTGACATCTGGTAAACTACAACTCCAGCTACTCCGTTGTCTGCCTTCTCTCAAACCTGACTCAAGCAGCTGAGAATGACTCAAGAAAAACAGGACCAAACCTAGTGGTCTCACTCTTAGTTCATGATTACAACTGTGCTGTGCAGGTGCATCTCTTTAGTTCATGCTTTCCTTCTCTCCCTGAATGTTGTATATCACCTCTCTCTCACTTCCAAAATCTCGCTCTCCATCATTGCTTTGGATGACGAATCTTGCTTCTTTTACTTTAATAAAGAAATATCAAGTGATCATTCTAATATATTTTCTTGTATGAGGATACTTCAAAAAATTCATGGGAAATGGAATTAATGGATAAGTTTATTTTGGTGCCCAAAATTTTTAAAAATCCATACATATGAGTGATCCTCAAAAATTTCATGGAAAATGCATATTATGAATAAACTATGCATGGATTTCAAAATTTTTTCACCAAAATAAATGTATCTTAATTCCATTTTTCTACTGACTTTTTGAAATAGCCTCATATATTTTGCCACCTCACATATTTGCTACCCAAAATAGGAATGCTGTGATCTTTTTTGTTTTTTAAACAATTTGTGATTTTGGAACTCATGAAGGTTACTCTTTGTTTTCCATTCCATTTGTAAAGGACATGGCACTGACCTTGACTTTTACTTTGGATGAGTGTTAGGATCCTCATAGAACCAGATGGAGAGGCTTCCAGGTAGAGGAGATGAGTGACATCATAAAAACAACAAGGTAACATGCTTAGGAAATAGTGGTTAACTGTTGTAGGAGTAAAGTAGGACTGTGAAAGCCAGAATCTGGAAGGCTTAAATTCTGACCCAAGGGATTTGTACTCTGAAAATAAGTACCTGATTTACTGAATTAACATATTTGAGCTAAGATGGTTACATTGCAATGCTCATGGGTGGACTAGGGGAGTCTTGGGAGGAGTCAAGTTGTTGTTCTTTTCCCAAAGGGCAGTGTTGACAGCAAGCCAGAACCAGCTCCTGTTGAACTGGGAGCTCCTCATGGATCTGCCTGGGGCTCTTGGGCACCAAAGGTGATTCCTGGATACACTATGTGGATGTGCGTATAAAAGCACTTTATAGAGGCCAGCTCTGAGGCATAGCGGGTAAAGCTGCCGCTTTTAGTGCTGGCATCCTGTATGGGTGCCGGTTCTAGTACTGAATGCTTCACTTCCAATCCAGCTGTCTGCTGTGGCCTGGGAAAGCAGTGGAAGATGGCCCTTCCATTCCATTGGTTCACTCCCCAAATGACCACAATGGCCAGAGTTGAGCTGATCCAAAGCCAGGAGCCAGGATCTTCTTCTGGGCCTCCCACTTGGGTGCAGGGGTCCTTGGACTTAGGCCATCTTCTACTGCCTTACCAGGCCGTAGCAGAGAGCTGGATCGGAAGAGGAGCAGCCGGGACTCGAACCGGCGCCCATATAGGATGCAGGCGCTGCAGGCTGGGGCTTTAACCCACTGTGCCATAGTGCTGGCCCCAGGCAGTTTTGTTAAATTACTTCAGTTTACAGTTGTCCTGAGTTATTTTTGGAGGTGAAACACTAGGCTAAGTTAGTGAGGAACACAGAAATGAAAAGGACATGAAGGCACAGTCTGTAAAGAGCAGTTTGGTAGAAAAGAAACACAACAAAGAGAACCAAAACCTAGAGCAGAGGGCAGTTGGTGTTGAGCTAGGCAGTGCTGTGGGGCCTGTGGCTCCATCCTGCTTGGGAAAGCACGGAGGCCTTTTATAGATACCATTTGACCTAGACTTTGAGAAATTAGCAGGAATTGGTATAGAACATCCTCTGAATTTTACTTACACATTCATAATACTTTATTTTAGATGTGGCCGTGTGCCGTTTCATGGGGAGGTACATTCTGATAAATGCATCATGAGGAGGGTTTTTTGTTCTGTAAGCATCATGAAGCACACTTACACAAATCTACATAGTGTAGCCTACCACCCATCCATGCTGTATGGTATGGCTTATTGCTCCTAGAGCCAGGGTGAACAAAGCCACTTGAAATTAGAAACAAGCCCCAGAGAAGTGCTACAAGCAAGGCATGCTGCACATAAGATAAATGAGGCTTCTGCCAGTGGAGCATGGCATCCTGTTTTACAGTCACTTTTGTTTTCATTTTTATTTATTCATTGAGAGGCAGAGAGAGTACAGGTGCCCCCATTGCTGGTTCCCTTCTCAAATGCCCACAATAGCCAGGGCTGAACCAGGTCTCCCACAATGTGGCAGGAGTCAAATTACTTGAGCCATTACCACTGTGTCCAAGAATTTACATTAGCAGGAAGCTAATGTAATGGGGAACAGAACTGAGACTTGAACCCAGACATCGTAATATGAGTTTTGGCTATCCCAAGTGGCATCTTAAACATGAAGCCAAATTGCCCATTCCTAAACATTTTTTTTTAATAAAAAGGAATAAATTCTAAAATAATTAGGGCCAGGCAGTTAGCCTAGTGGTTGAGACAACCATATTGGAATATACAGGGGCAATGCTCAACTCCAGCTCTGGCTCCTTATTCCACCTTACTGCTAATACAGACCCAGGGAGGTAGCACTGATGACTGTCGTGGGAGAGACCCAGATTGTGTTTCTAACCCCACCTTTGGCCTGGCTCCAGCCACTGCTGGCATTATTATGTACTGTGTACAATTGTATGTGCTGTATTTGTTATTACTGGCAGCTTAATAGATTTGTTTACAGCAGCATTAGCACACACATGTGAGTAATGCATTGTCCTAGATGTAATGGGAACTGTTATGT